>NC_058131.1:280115550-280211923 GCF_016433145.1 Gracilinanus agilis
CACCCCCCCACCCCCAGTCTTGAATAGATCAAAGTGAAAGGGACTAGTCTTGTAATTTTATTGATATAGAGAACTCCTAGAAGAAGGAACTTTCTAATAATGCAAGTTGGCACCTTCTCAGCAACTTACTTAGTTTAGAGAATTCCCTAGTATACTAAGAGGTAAAGTGACTTGCCCAGAATCATATGCTTCTATGCATGAGAGGCAGATCGCATAGTTGATTAGTAGTAGAGCAGAGCCAGGACTAGAACAGTATCTTGACTCCCGTTCCAGGGCTGTGACTATACCACCATCCACATTTGTAACCGTTTGGAAGTCCATCCTTATTGATCAACCAATTTGAGCAAGCAACTTTTTTATGCCAACCAAAGGTTTGTTTGTTTTTTGTTGTTTGGGGGAAGTTTTCTTGTTTTAGAAAAACAGGAAAATTCCAGTTGGTGGAACACTTTTTTTCTTTATATGTGGGGGATGACTGAACAAATTATGATATATTAATACAGTAGAATGTTATTATGCTATAAAAAGTTATGAAGGAGATCAGTTGGTTCAGAAGAACCTGGGAAGACCTATATGAACTGATGCAGTGAAGTGAGAAAAACCAAGAAAACTATTGATGTAATAATAACCCAATTGTAAAGAAAAATAAACGATAGAATTAAAAACTCTGATCAGCACAGTGACCAATCAGAGTTCCAGAGGACCCATAATGAACTATGCTAACCACTTATTGACACAGGTGATAGATTCAAGATGAAGAATGAGATATATTTTTGGTGATGATCAATATGAGAATTTATTGCAAAGGTTTTAGTTGTTTTTTTGTTTTAGTTGGGGGTAGGAGAGAGAAAATAAATGCTTATTAGTTGGTAAATAAAAAATGCAAGCTTAATAAAGTAAACAAAGAAAAATTGTTTCTAAATTATCGATGGGGCCATTGACAATGGAAAGGGGTCAGGGGCATCACTTTTTTTTTCCTCCAAAAGTCTGTAACATTTGGAGTCAACTGAACTGAGTGATGCAGACTAGTTTTCAAGGGACAGGGATAGGGATTCATCTTGTGATTTCATTGTTGAAGGGAACACCCATAGGAGAAAGCTTCACCTTGCAATGCAAGTCAGCATCCCCTATAATTTGTCATCTTGAAGAGTTGCCTGGAGCACTGAGAAATTAAGTGGCTTGCTGAGGATTACACAGCCAGCACATCTAAGGGGGAAGTTGGATAAACAGGGCTCCCTGGCTTCTAGGTTTGCTTTCTACACCCACCTCACCATGCTGCTCCATCTTTACAAGAACACTTTGAAACCCAATTTGTTTGGGTAGGATGATTCAGGTTCATTTCTTGGCATTGACACTTGATATACACATGTTAAAGGAATGCAAACTCCTTTGTAAAATTAAGGGTCAGATTAAGTGACCATTGAAGTCACTTTCAGCCTTGATTTTCAGTAATTCTGAAGTAGCTTTGTTAATAAATGGCACAAGAAAAAACGAAACTATAAAGACCATTAAATTTTTTAAAATTCTGAACTTAACAAACACCAAGTAGAACGAGCATTTCCACATATATTATAGAACAAAAAAAGAGGATTGTACATTGTGATTCTAATGAAGCTATTTTAAAAATTAATCTTTTTAAAAGGAAACTCAAATCATCCTTGGGTTTTCTACCATTTAGAATTATCCACATAACTACTCTTATTTTCTTCCTGGATATTGGAAAATTGAAGTTGCCTATCTAGCTGTATTGGAGTCTTGCTATCCCTCCTGCCCCACTGCCTGCCTCTCCCTGTCTGTTATGTCCTTCACTTTAAAATCAGTTATACTTAATGAAGAAACTCTTCTCAATGAATTTGACCAGTATGCCATTTCAGACATCTCATTTTTCCTTTTAAGCAGGTGAATATCTTTCACTCAGTATTGGCATAGACTAAGGTAGGGGCTAGAGTTTATCTTTCAAACTCATAGAGGACTGAAGTTGAGGACCCAAAACCTAACTGGGTTTGAAGAAACTTACTCTTTCCAATAAAAACAGCTCTCTCTAAGAACAAAAAGTTAACCTGCTTGTATTTTTCCCCCTCTGGTTTCTATTGTCAGTTCTTCTGTCATTCATCCCTTGTAGAGGAGGGCAAAGTTACTACTGATTCTCTGGCAATATTGAGTCAATCTTAACTTGAAGATTTAAGTCATTCCCTTTATGGGTTTAAAATGGTAGAGATTAGAGAATTACTGTCTGATCTGGAGCATCTGAATTTGTAAAGGATAAAACGGAATGATTCAAGTTACTGGGAATTCTTAGCTGCCCCAAAAGGATCTGGCCATTGTTTGGTGCATTTGAGTTTTTAGAGGTTTATAGGCAATTCCTTCACATAGAGGGAGGGGACGGAGAAATTTCTAGATGAGTTGATACCCATCGGCAACACAAGAGACATAAAAAATGAACTGAGACTAACTAAAATTATAGTGCTAGATTGTCAAAACTTGAGTTACCAAGGTAGTACTAAGGATGTAGTACTTAATGTAGGAGAAGCAGAATGATCTACAACATGAGAGAAAAGAGAGCCCTGGGATCAAATCCCAATTGATTGTGTGACCAGGGGCAGGTTATTTAATCTGTCAGTTTCCTTATCTGTAAAAATGTGGATAATAACCCTTGCCTCACTGGATGTTATGAGAATCAGTCAGTTAAGAAGAATAGTTAGCATTTATATAGCGCTTACCTTATTCCAGGCACTGTCCTGTTTACAAGTATTTTCTCATTTGATCCTCATAATAATCTTGGGAGGGTAAGTGCTGTTATAAACTGAGGCAAATGGAGGTTAAGTGTCCAAGGACTCAGTTCTTTCTGATTTCAGATCCCTATATGTCAGGCATTGTGCTAGTGACACAAAGGCAATAATGAAATAGCCCCTACCTTCTGGAGCATGAATTCTACTGGAGGGAGGGCTAAGATATAGATAGATATAGATATAGATATCAGGTAAATATAAGGTAATTGGGTATCAGAGCTGTAGCAACTAGGGGAGTAGAAAAGGCCTCATGTAGGAGTTGACACTTAATTAGTGAACTTTGAAGGAGGTTAGATCTTTGGTGAAGAGGGAGTACATTCCTGGCATGAGGAACTTCCAGTCTCCAATGTCAGGGAGAGGAGAGGGGGAATATTATATGTGAGGAATGCCAGTTGGGTCAGACCAAAGATTGTGTGAAGGGGAGTAATATATAATAAAACTGGAAAGGTCAGCCAGAGCCAGATCATGAAGGATTTCAAGTGCCAAAGAGAGCAGTTTAGATTTGATCCTGGAGACAACAGGGAACTCTTTGAGCAAGTGAATGACATGATCCCCATCTGTGATTTAGGAATATCTGGTGGACATCTGTGTTAAGGACCAACTGAGAGTGATGGTGAGAGACTCAAAACAGAGAAACCAGTCAGGAGGTGATTGTAATAGTTCAGGTGCGATGGGAGGTGGTAAAGATGTGTGAGGAGAGAGAGGGATGGAAAGGAGCGAGGTTAAGGAAGCAGAATCTCTTTGACAGCTGAATTACTGAGGAGCACAAGAGAGTGAACAGTTGAGAATGACTGGGCCTAGATACAAGAGATCCTAGCTTCAAATCCGGCCTCAGACACTTCCCAGCTGTGTGATCCTGAGCAAGTCCCTTGACCCCCATTGCCCACCCTTACCACTCTTCCACCAAGGAGCCAATACACAGAAGTTAAGGGTTGAAAAAAAAAAAAGAATGACTGAGGTTGTGAACCTGGAAAACTAGAAGAATTGGGGGTGTCCTTGGAATAGTACATGTGGAACTTGGCCAATCTTCACTTGTGGCTAGTATGATCACTTGGAATCAGAATCCAGTTGCTAATACAATCTGCTTCTGTCAACTTAAGCCTATCACTTGCCTTTTTTGAGTCTCAGTTTTCTCATCTGTCTACAAAGCAATTGGACTAGACAATTCCTAAAGGCCTTCTCAACTCTGAATCTTATAACTGGATATGATTTTCCCGGGGTCAACCCAGAATACCCCTCAGAGAGGTCTGTAGTCTCTTTGGAATCAGTAGAGAAGCAAACTGAAAAGTTCCATTATAGGTGGGCACGAGTCCACTTCTCCCTTGCAGCTAGGGGGCCATCCCAACCTGCTGGATAGACATGGAAATGGTTTGCATGTTTATACAGTGTGGGTGTAGGTGTGTGAAATTAACACCTCCCTGTGGTGGAGCTAACTTGAAAAAAAAAATGCCCTTTCCTAGAATAAGGCATATGGGGAGTTGCTCTTCTGGGAAACAGAGGGGGAAGAAGGATTTGGACTGGGAAATTTGACTCATTTGGTCTTACACTGTCTCGCCGATGATAGAACAAATTCTACCTATTGGAAGTTCCAGGTAGAAACATAATTGAGGCAAAACATGATTCAGTAAATAGAGCATGAGACTTGAAGTCAGGAAATCTCAATTTCAAATCTAGGCATGTCTGGACCAGCCACTTAATTTCTTTATGCCTCAATTTCTTCATCTGTAAATCAGGGATAATATTAACACCTACTCTTATTTATAAAGTGCTATATAAATGCTTTTTATTGTTGTTAGTAATAGTAATACTTGCCTAGGCATGATCGTTTTGTGCCTATCAAGACACTATTAATAATGTTCTTTCTAGGCAGAGATGGACCTATTTAACTGCTATAACCCATAGGCCTTTCCCTGTTCCTCTGGTTGGTATCTGTGGTTGCTGCCTGTTGGAATTGTCCAATCTCTTCCATACCACAGAAGGGATCTGGATTCTAGACCTTAATTCTCATTGACATGCTGTGAGACCTTAAGTGAGCCACTTATCTCCAGTCTCCAGGAACTTCAGTGAATTTGTAATCTCCCTTAGGTCAGTACTTGTTCCCACAATGCCAAGCTCCATCCATCCATACTTTCTGATACCATGAGGCTCTTGTCCATGGCATATCCAGAAGTTTAATCTAGAGCTGGACGGGATCTCTGACTTCATCATTTTACAGGTGAAGAAACTTCAGCCCATAATTTTAAATTAAGGGTTTAATAATCTACCCATCTAGTTAGACAGGATCTGAACCCAGGTCCTCTGGGTACAGAGCAGAGTTAATTTCTGCTGTTTTATGCTTTGGTACTTTGGTGGTGATTTTCACCACTGTCATTCCTTTTCACCACTTCTCTTTGCTAATAGATGTACTACCACTCATCCCTACTGTCTGCTTCTCCACTGACCTTTGGGTGATCCTCAACTCCAGTTTCCTCATCTGTAGAATAACTAGATCAGTGGCTCCCAAACTTTTGGCCTACCGCCCCCTTTCCAGAAAAAATATTACTTAGCGCCCCCTGTCACATACTATCACCTTCCCCAAATGCACCTGTGGCCATCACTGCCTTCCTGGATCGCTGCAGCACCCACCAGGGGGCGGTGACGCCCACTTTGGGAATCACTGAACTAGATGTTCTCTCAGGTCCTGTTGGGCCCCAACATTCTAGAATTCAATGATTTTTGCTCCTTTAGCTCTCAGTACATTCATCATAATGGGCCCCAAATCCTATGGAGTCCTAAAATTACCTTCAGTAGCTTCAAAGATTAGATTCAGTCTAATTTCAATATTAAGTACTGCTAATTATGTTGGTAATCCAAATATAGAAACCAATGATGGGCAAACTATGGCCCCCTGGAATATTCTATCCGGCTGCTAATCTGATGAATACAATGAGTAGGATACAATACAATGAAAGTTCGAAAGAGTTGCCTTAGAAACAGACTGACAGATGAGCATTTCCTTTCCTTTGGCCCCCCTCTTTAAAAAGTTTGCCCATCACTGCTCTAGACTGTAGAATTCATAAGATGTCAGAACTGGAAGGAGCGAGCATTAGAGAGAGGCAGATTGTGTAGGCCACCCCCTTATTCCATGGGCAGGGAATCTGAGCCTCAGACAGAGTAGCTTACTCAAAGCCAGCCAGCCAGCCAGGCCTCACACCTAGATGCCAGAATAGTCCATTAAATGGGTGCCCCAATGCCAGCTCCCCATGCCGAGCTGCACTACATTGGTGATGCTCACTTATTTCCCTCACATTCTTCTCGCATTGGTTAAGGACCTTAATGTGGTCCTGCATAGAATTTAAACTTTCAACCCACAAAACTTTTTAACAATCCACAAATGGTTCCCCAGCCCTACCCACCTACTAATGATGTGTCGGATGTTGGTGATCACCAGGAATCCAAAGATAGTCCAGGATCTGTGTGAGGAATCGTAGCTTCCATTTTTATCAGAAAATTTGGTTATTTATCCTACTCATTAGCCTGATCACTTATAAGACCTGAGTACCACAGGAACATGTAAAACCATCTTACTTATGGCAGCAACTTTCCCTTTTCTTACCTCATCTTAATGAGTTTATAAAATGCTTTGATATCTTCCCCAGGTAGTAGTATGAGCTTGAGATTGTTATTAGCATTATTATGGCAATGTTCTTGCCTTATGACTAACTGCCAACTCCTCTCTCCCACTGCTCCTGGATATAGACTGTCAGACTGACTCATTGTACTCCATTTTTGCTACCACTTCTATATATAAACAGAGGCTTGGGCTTTCATATCATTAACACAGATGGAGACACTTATTAAATAGTTTGTTGTTAAAATGATTGAGTAAAAAATTGGAATAATGTCTCTATTCCTTGGCACCTTGTAGGTGCTTAATAAATGCTTGTTGAGCTGAATTGATTCATGTGGGCCATTTTTTTAAAGGCCTTCCCTTCTTTCTTAGAATCAATACTGTGCATTGGTTCCAAGGCAGAGGAGCGGGAAGGACTGGATGGACAATGGGAGTGACTTGCCCAGGGTCACACAGCCAGGAAATGTCTGAGGCCAGAGTTGAATAGGACCTCCCATCTCCAGGCCTGGCACTCTCTCCACTGTGCTACCTAGCTGCCCCTGAGCTGGACCATTTTTCCTGCTTTTAGCCCTAGCTCTAGTTAACACAGTAGAGAGTTTGCTTAGTAAATGTTTTGAATTGAATTGAATGTAGAGATAGCCTGCTACAGTCAAAGGGCAGACTGGATTTGGAGTCAAATCCTGACATTGTCACCAATTCAATCTTGGACAAGTCACTTTGGGCCACAGTTTCCTCAGCTGTAAATGAGGAAGCTGGACTAGATGGCCTCTGAGATTCTTCCAGCACTTAAATGTGTTGTCCTAGTTCTGAAATCAAAAGAGCTAGGTTCAAATTTTGCCTCTAATGCTTATTAGGTATAATACCTTCAATACAGCCTTACTCTCCCTGGATTTCAGGTTTCTCCTCAGTCAGTGAGTGAACAAGCATTTATTAAGCACTTACTATGTACAAAATATTGTGCTAAGGAATAGACATGAGAACAGTGAAAAATAGTCCTTGCCTGAAGAGCTCTTAGTTTTATGGGAGGAAAAAACAGGCAAACAACTATGTTCAAAGCAGGATACATTAGAAACAATCCAGATCATCTCTGATATCCCTTCCAGCTCTTTGTGGTCCTGTGAAATGTGATCATGAGCTACCAATCAATTTGAGAGTAAGTCAACCACAATATACAGGGATCACATCTAATTAAATATCTTTGGTTTTTCCACTGACCCTCATTGTGTCCAATCATAGAGTTGTTAGAGAATCATAGAATTGTTAAAGCCAGAAGAAAACAGATCACCAATCCAACTTCCCCTTTTGGCAGATGAAGAAACTGGGGTCCAAAGATAAAGTGAGCCTCACTGGTCAGAAATTATAGAGCTAGCAGTTGGGGCTGATTCAGAACCAAAGCTCAAGGTCTCTTCATACTCAGTTCAGTTGAACTTCCAAAACTAGCCTGTGTTTTTTTTGAGCAGCCAACATACACATCTTCAGAGTTCCCCATGAATTGATTGTCCTTAAGTGGGACATGGGATGAAGGAAATGGGAACCAAAAGTGTGAAGGAATTTTTCTCATGAGAATTCTGGGTGTTGTGGGCATGGGTTGGAAAAGGGAAGGAAACTTCACATTGTCATCAGATAATATTTCTAAGCTCAGAACAATATCTATCGCTGGCCACCGGCTTGAGGAGACATTTTACCCTGGGAATGTGGTTAAAATGTCTTCCCCATTTGGCTATTTCTTTTTCAGCTATATGTAGGGTGTAACCATTGTTTACAGAGTAACAATGGCAAGAGGCCAGTTTGTATCTCTTTTGCTTAGATTTTTCAGAGAGTTCTTTTTTTTTAACAAGGCATTTGCTTTTTAAAGCTACTTGTGGTGAAATATGCATATGGTTTTTTAACATCAGAACTTTGCCACACATATTCTGTGAACTGAGTTTGCCTTCCCAGTATTGCTGCTGCAGTGGGAAGATGACTAAAAGGATGTCTTGGAAAGCATTCATTGCTGAAATTCTCAAGAGATCTGAGTCAATAGTTCCATCTCTGCCATTCATTAACCATGTGATTCTGGGTAAATGGTAGGATAAGGAACTTTGAAACTCATATATTCCATCCCTTCTGTTTTACTGATGAGGATGGAGTGCCCTGTCCAAAGTCACGTAGGTTAGGGGGACAGCAGAGGTAGGATTTGAATCCAGGTCTCTAGACTCCAAATTCAGTGTTCTTTCCATCTTGCTGATACCCTGCCATTAACTCCTCAGTTAATTTCTCTGTCAGAAATGGAGATCAGAATACTTTACTTTACATTCAGTTTAATGTAATGTGAATTTATTAAATGCCTTTTGAGTACTAAGCATGAGGAATACAAGTAAAAATAAAACACTCTTTACTGTTAAGGAACTTACATTTTTTACAGAAGTTGGGCTTGAGCTTTAGATAAAAATCATGTTTCAAGGAGGGGGAAGGGCATCAATATTAGGGAGAAGGAAGATCAATGGGGAAGACTCTTATGTAAAGATAGCATTCATACTAAGTCTACAAAGAAGCTGAGGATTCCAAGAAGTGTAGGCGTGTAAGGACTATATTCCAGATCTGGGGGAACTTCTGCAAAGGAATGGAGGCAGGATTCGAATTTGAGGAAACAATTAGTAATCCTGTTTGGTTGACACAGAGTATGTGTGTGGAAATCACATTATGAGTAGAAGTCATGAGTTAACCCTACAAGGATAGGTTGTAACCAAGTTGTGGATAACCTATCTTGGAGATAACAGGGAACTCCTGAAGATTTTGGGGCAGAAGAATGACCTGGTCATTTCTCTACCTTAAGATTATGGCAGAGGAGAGATTAGAGGAGAGCCTGGAATCAACAAGAGACTATTTAGGAGGTTGTTGGCTATGAAAGCAGAGAGATGTTCTGCCTTCAAGAAAAGACGTGGCAACTGATTGAATGGGGGATTGAGGGAAAGGAAGAAGTTAGATCCTGTAGATTTGGGGAACTTTCTATGGAAAGATGAACATTGAGCCCATGGGAACTGATATTATCACCAGGAAAGAGTTGATAGTGAGAAAAGTACCAAAGAGCATTTCAAGGGGCAGATAGCTCTGCCTTTAAGTGGGAAGTGAATGTTGAACCAGCAGTTAAAGAAAACTGATACGTGGTCTGGTAGTTTGACCCTGGAGAAAACATCATGAAACTCAAGGGAGAAGAGAGCATCTAGATGAGGTGGATGGTCAACGCCATAAAAAAACTGCGGAGAGGTCACCAAAAGTATGAGAATAGAGAAAAGACCATTTGATTTAACAGTTAAGAAACCTTACACTTGGAAAGGCAGTTTCAGTGTTAAGAGAGTAGAAAAGTGAAGGAATGATAGAGATAAAGAATTCAAAGAAATAAAGATTTGTATGAAGTGATGCAGAATGAAGAAGACAGAGCTAAAGGAACAAGCTATATAATAAATGCAACCATATTGATTTCTTAAAGTCCACACTTTTACTTTCTTTTCACAAGTGGTAAACTATAGAAGAAATGTGCTGTCATTTGCAGTTATTCTCTTAGGCAACTTTGTTTGTATTTTGTGGGTGGCTTAGTTGGGATTTTGTTGAGGTTTATATGCCATGGGGGGAAAACTAGATCCTAAACAATTTTTTGTAAAGTCAAATGCGTAAAGCAATTTGTACAGCTGCACATTTCAGATGGTTCCATTCAGTGAGCGTGTAAACCCCCATTGCCTAGCCCTTATCTCTCTTCTGTCTTGGAACCAATACAGAATATTGATTTAAGACAAAAGGTAAGAGTTATTTTTTAAAAGATGAGACAGTTACTGTTTGCAAGGAGAGCCCTGAAGGCTTCAGGGAGGTAGAACAGGGAAGGAGCATATTCCAGCATGGCCCATGCCTTATGTGAAGGCACAGAGGAAAAAAAAAAAAACAGAACGGGCGTTGGGGTAGCAGTGAGAGTATAGTTGGTCTGTAGTATATATATATATATATATATATATATATATAGCGTATGAAATAAGGCTGGAAAGGAAGATAGCAGATTGCAGAGGACTTTAATGCCAAGTTAAGGAGATTGTGTTTTGTCCTACAGGCAGTGGAAGCTATTGGAGTTTGTTGACTAGAGTAAGTCCTATGTTTGCTCCAGACATTATCTGTGTGATCCTGGGGGAAAGTCACTTAACTTCTAAGGGCTTCAGTTTCAATATCTGTCAAATGATGGACTTGAACTTGGTGACTTGTAAGGGGCCTCTCCAGTTCTGAATCTGTCAACTTATATAATCTTTAAAAAAATGATTTTGGGATGCTTTGTGGAAGATAGATAAGAAAGGTAAATGAGTTAAAGGGGGACCAATTATCTTATTATTTTGGCATGTATATGAGACATTGTACCAAACTATTCATGGATTTAGAGCTGAAAGGAAGCTTAGAGACTATTAAGTCCAACTTCCACATTTTCTAGTTGTGGAAAATGAGGCCATGAAGGTACCAAGTGGCAAAGCTTGGGAGCCTTTGTTCCAAGTGGCGGATACAGGGTTCTATGAGAGAGTCCTTATTCTTAAGAAGTTTGTAAGCTAGGAAATGGAGAAAGGGACATAGGAAAGAAATTTGACAATAAATGCTTACTATGTACCAGACAATATGTACTAAGTACTTTATCTCGTTGATTCTTACAACAACCCTTCAGTATAAATAAATGCTATTATTATGCCCATTTTATTATTTATATAAATAGAGGCTTAAGTGACTTGCCCAGGATCACATAGCTTCTAAATATCTGAGGCTCAGTTTGAGCTCAGATCTTCCTGACTCTAGGCCTCACACTCTTTCCACTCTTCCACCTCATTGCCTCCATTTAAATAAGGCTTCAACATTAATAATTAAGAATAAGACTATATGTTAAATGCCATAAAGGTGATAGACAGTATGTGCTTTATAGAGTTCAGAGGAATGGGTGAGATCCCTCTGGCTGAGGCCAAGGAAGACAGCAAAGGGGCTAATGCTGAACCAGGCCCTGAAGGAAAGGTTACATTTAAAGAGTGGAGGAAATTCCAGGTAGAATCAGTTGCATGAGTCAAAGTCAGAGGAGCAGAAAAATCTCAGAATTGTTATGGGAGATGGCAAGTAGATCAGATGTGTGAAGCAGAGGTTGCATAGAGATAAACATAGTTGGAGGAGGCTGGCAAGGTAGCAAGACACAATTCGGGAACATTTACTAGGCAGTCCAGTTGGCTGGAACAGAGAAGGCACCAGGGGAAGCAGAATAAGGAAGCATTGTGGAGCCTGATTGAGGAGGGATTCGGATGCCTTACCAAGGAGTTTCTATTTTATCCTCTAGACAGTGGGAAGTCACTGAAGGTTTTAAGCAGAGGGAATGGCACTGGAAAAGTTATTTTGGTAGATATGAGAAGGTTAGATTACAGTGAGGGGAGAGAGACCAGAGACAAGGAATGAGTTAGGAAGCTTGTAGAGTAGCCCAGGCAAGAGGTGATGGTAGGGGGGTAGTTGGGTAGCTCAGTGGATTGAGAGCCAGGCCTAGAGACGGGAGGTCCTAGGTTCAAATCTGGCCTCAGACACTTTCCAGCTGTGTGACCCTGGGCAAGTCACTTGACCCCCATTGCCCACCCTTACCACTCTTCCACCTAGGAGCCAATACAAAGAAGTTAAGGGTTTAAAAAAAAAAAAAAAAGAGGTGATGGGAGGTTGGACTTCAGTGGCATCAGCTGTGTGTCCCTCAGACTGATAAGCATTTGTGTGCTCTCTTAGCTGATGACATTTGAGTACCCGGACACTTGCTGAACGACTGACTGCTTATAGTATTATCTAGTGGAGATTGAAACCCATCAATTTCTCATTAGATATGAATAGGCACTGAACATTTTTAATAATACATTTCAAAGCCTCTACAAAGTATACTTGGTTCCTCCATTGCGCCAAATTACAGTAATCAGCCTCTCCAGCAGGGAAACTGCTAGTTTATGTCTTTAAAATAGCCTATTTCTTTGTTTATTATTTATTGTCCCTGGTAGCTCCTAAGCCAGACCAGACCACATTAGCATCAGGTATTGGGGCTCTTATAGGGGAGGGACTCTGGAGATCTTAGAAACCAAATCTTGAAGCTGGAACTGATTTGGAACATAAGATGTTAGAACTCAAAGGAGACTGATAATACAGGATCTGGGAAGTAATCTTGTCCAACTGTTTTATTTTACATGATAGAGCATAGCATGCTAACGTGGAGAAAACCTCAGAAGGTAAGGCCTGTAATGTTGTCCTGCCTTCCTCCTCTCCTCCTCCATAGAATCCTCTTTTCTCCCTTCCAAACAAGCATAGCTGAGATGTCACTTCCCCCAGGAGGCCTTTCCTGATCCTCCCTGGGCCTTAGTGTGGCTTTCTACTCTCATCTTTATTTTGAATTTGCTATGTTTATTTTGTATATACTTACACAAAATACTTTTCAGTCTATATCAATATTGTTTTCCTCTAGTAAAATGTAACTAACCTTCTTGTCTATCCCCAGTCCCCAGGATCTGGTACCTATTGGACATTTAGTAATGCTTACTGATTTGAATTGAATTGAATAGAATGCAGCATGATTTAGTAGATAGGGCATTGAACTTAGAGTCAGGAAGACCTGGGTTCAAGACCCAGGGAGATCCCTTAACTTCTTTGCACCTTAGTTTCCTTGTCTGTAAAATGAGAGCGTTGGGCTTGAATTCTGAGGTCCTGACTAGCTCTAAATCTGTGATACTTCTTTAGATTACCATCTTTTACTTTACAGATGAGGAAACTGAAATCCAGAGAGGTTAGATAATAATAATTAGTCCCTCAAACAGAAAAAGTTTTCACATATGTGAATATTATCTCTTTTGATCTTTACAATAAACTTGCTGCCTTTTTTTTTTTTTTGTCCCTTACCTTCCATCTTAGAATCAATATTGTGTATTGGATCCAAGGCAGAAGAGTGGTAGGGTCTAAGCAGTGAGGGTTAAGTGACTTGCCCAGGGTCTCACAGCCAGATTTGAATCCAGGACCTCCTGTCTCTGGGCCTGGTTCTCAATCCACTGAGCCACTCAGCTGCTGCTACCCAGCCATCTTGATTTGGATAATGAGTGGCAAGGAAGCATAAAGGGTCAAATCTAAGATGTTCACCTCACTTACACTGCCCTACCAAACTAGAAGTAAGATGTACAGCTCAGAATTGGCACAGATTTTTCACTCTGGGACCTTAAACATATTACAGAGTTGTTCTGGGTCTCATCTACCTAATTTGTAAAATGATAGGGCTGATAAACTAGAGCAAAATGACTAGGATGGGAGGGAAGTGGAGACTGCCATATTTGGACCAGCTGCAGAACTGGTCATGTTTAGCCTGGAAAAGAGAAGACCAAGGGAGAGCATAATGATCACCATCATGCATTGGAAGCACTCTTGCATAGAAGAGGGAGGAGACATGTTTTGCCTGGCCCCCAAGGGTAGAACTCGAAATAATGAGCAAGCTTTGCAGAGAGACAGGTTTCTCCAGAAAAGGCTCCTCACAAGAGTTGTCCACAAAGTGTTCCAGGCTGCTCCAGGAGTGAGCAAGCTCCTTATCCAGGAAAGCCTTCACCTAGAGGCTGGGTAACCCCCTGCCAGGAATATGGTAGAGGGCATTGCTGTTCAGGTACAAGCTTAGAAGGTGACCCAGGGGAGGGGTCTCTTCCAACACTGAGATTCTGTGATTAAATAACCTTTTTTTTTTTTCTTTTTAAACCCACACCTTCTGTCTTAGAATTGATACTAAGTTCTAAGGCAGAAGAGCAATTAAGGACTAAGTTAAGTCACTTGCCCAAGGTCATACAGCTAGGAAGTGAGTTTGGACAGATTTGAACCCAGGACCTTCCGTGTCTGGGCTTGGCTCTATCCACCGAGCCACCTAGCTTTCCCTAAGTAATCTTTTAATGCTCATGTTCATTTGTGTCTCATTCTTTATGGCCCTGTGGACCACAGCATGTCAATACTTTCCATGGAGTTTTCTTGGCAAAAATACTGGAGAGATTGGCCATTTTCTTCTCTAGTGGAATAAGGCAAACAAAGGCTAAATGACTTGCCCAGGGTTATTCTGCTAGTAAGTGTCTAAGATTGGATTTGAACTCAGAACTTCCTAACTCCAGACTCAGATCTCTATCCTTTACACCACCTACCATAATAATAGTAATAACAACAACAATAATGATAATCGTCTCTTAGTAGCTATTTTCAAAATCAGTAGCGGTAAAGAGAGTTAAGAGCTCATGTAGCCCGTTAAGGCCTGCCAAGCTCATTCCTCATAACAATCCTACAAGGCAGGTAATGTCACTCTTATCATCAGCCTCATTTTACAGATGACATCACTGACCCTGGACAGGTTTTGCCAGTTAGCTCTGCGTTGGGTGTTAGGTGACCGAGCCAGGATGATGTAAATCCAGCTCTCCCTCCTCCAAAGTCTAGCACTTTTCCCGTGCCACCGAAATTGAAAACTAAAACTGTCCTGTTGTGTTACATTCATCACAACCACAAGCTCCTGACATAGCACACCGGCCCAACATTGTTGGCTGCCTTTCTGCTTCTCTTTTCCCTTCTAGACTAAAAGGTGGTGACATTCCTGTGGGGACAGCGGCGGGTATCATTACTCCCATCCGGCAGCCTCTGTGGCGTGGCCAAGGCCCAGGCTGCTCTGCACCGGGGCTCCTCCCGAGCCTGGGCCTCCCTGTGCACGCCTCACTGAGGTCCCCGAGCACCGGAACGTGGTACAGTGCGGAGAATGAGGCCCTCAGCCTATGGCGCAGGGCACAGAGGCAGAGAAGAGCTTAGCTGCCGGGCCGCGGGCGTGGAGCAGCCCCAGCTCTAAAAGGGGTTTAAAAATATACAAGGCAATAGGCAGGTGGCGAGTTATAATGGGACGGTGACTGAGGGGCATGAAGAGAGCCAACTCTGCTTGGCTCCGGGGAGGCCACAGAAGAATCACAGACTGTAGCTGGAAATATTATCTATATACTGGACATAATAATAATGGCAATAACTAGCATTTATACTATCACCTACTGCATGGCAGGCCCTCTGCTAAGCATTTAAAAAAGACAAATGGGAACAGCTGGGTGGCTCAGTGAACTGAGAGCCAGGCCTAGAGATGGGAGGTCCTGGGTTCAAATGTGACCTCAGACACTATCTAAGCTGTGTGACCCTGGGCAAGTCACTTAACCCCCATCACCTAGCCCTGACCACTCTTCTGCCTTGGAGCCAATACACAGTATTGACTCCGAGATGGAAAATAAGGGCCTTAAAAAAATGAAATAATAAAAAATTAAAAAAGACAAACCCTTACCTTCCACCTTAGAATTGATCCTGGGTCTTGGTTCCAAGCAAGAAGAGCACTAAGGGCTAGGCAATTAAATGACTTGCCCAGGGTACAGCTAGAAAGTGTCTAAATCCAGATTTAAACCCAGCACCTCCCATTTCTAGGCCTAGCTCTCCATTCACTGAGCCGTCTAGCCACCCTTCCTTGCTAAGCGTTTTACAAATTTTATCTCATTTGATCTCACAACAATCCTTCCAGGTAGGTGCTGTTGTTATTCCCATTTTACAGACAGGAAAACTGAGACAAACAAAGGCTAAGAAACTTGCTCTGGATCACGTAGCTACTAGTAAGTGTCCGAGGTCAGATATTAATGCAGGTTTTCCTGATTCTAGGCCAGATATTCTATCTACTGCACCATGTAGCTGCCCCAGGTTTGTCAGGATTGGGACCATTAGATGTCACTTGATGGCAGGTGAGAAAAACTATCCTGAATTTTCCACCACTTCAAATTTATTTTCTGGTTTTGGGGAGCTTTGTTCCATATAGGATATATTTGAGGGAAGTGGAAATGATTCAAACAGCTAGCATTTCGTATAGCATTGTATGGTTTTAAAGTTCTTTATATGTTATCTCCTTTGATCCCCACACCAACCCTGCAAGCTAAGTGCTATTATTATCCCCATGCAGATGAAGACACTGAAGCTGAGAGGAATTAAGAATTGAAAGATGAGTGAGGGATATTTTCCTTTCATTTGCCTAGGAAATGAACCTGTTTAATTCTAATCCAATCTTATTTATTAAGTTCTCACTATGTGCATGGCAGGATATGACATGCTGGGGACATAGTTGGGGGGAAAGTCCCTCATCTCAAGGAGCTTACCTTCTGAGAGATGCCATAGGGATGGGTGTGTGATTTCAGTGGCAGAGGGCATTGGGGTCAAACTCTAATAGAAAGGAGGCCACTCATTTGTATGTAAGGATCCTTGCACCTGTGGGCGACATGTTTGGTGCCTCTGGTGGTACTAGAACCCAGCTGGGCAAGGCTTCTGTAACTGAAAGTCGTTTTGGTTTTTTTTAATACCATTTTTAAACCTTTTTTAAGCCAAATTTTCCCTCTCCTTCCTTTTCTCCCCTTCCCCCTTCCTCAGATAGCAAGCAATCTGACACAAGATTTTACATGTGTAATAGTGTAAAACATCTTTTCCATGTTAGGCATTTTGTGAAAGAGAACTCTCAAATAAACAAAAGAAAAGCAAAGAAATAAAATGAAATATTATACATCTCAATCTGCATTCAGACTCCATCAATGTAACAGTGTAACGGAAAGTCTTTAAAGAGTTGTCTAGACCTGTGCTGTCCAACTCAAATGGAAATGGGGCCATTAAACCATAGTAAGGATCCCAGTGGGCTGCCTGTTGACTAAGAAAAACACAGATCAAACTCAGATCAAACATTATCTATGTTCAATTGTATTTTTGTTTATTTTGTTAAACACTTTCCAATTACATTTTAATATGGCTCAAGCCATACTTGAGAGTATTGTGGGACAGCACTTGTGCCTGAGGCTTCAGAACTTCCTGACTTCAGGCCCAGTGCTCTAACCAGGGTACCACTTGGGGACCCCCAAATGGATAATTCAAAGGGGATGATTTGGGGAGAAGGGAGAAAAATCAGTTAACTGAGGTATCAGGGAAGACCTCCAGTCTGTGCTGGTAGAGGAGCTCAGCCTTGAAAGAATCTAGGAGACCCCAAGAGGCAGGGGTGAGGAGGTGGTGAATTCTGGGTTTGGGGGGTGCCTCACCTGAGCAAAGGTACAAGGGTGAGAGATCTCAGGGGCAGGTTCCAGGAATGGCAAGACTGGCTGGGTTGGAAGACTGAAGGTGTGAAACAGTAATATGAAATCAATCTTGTAAGGTTGCCTAAAACCAAATTTGGAAGGACTATTCTAGGCTAAGAGAGTACATTTTGTCTTAAAGGCACTAGTGAGCTTCTGAAGGCACCAAGCTAGGTAGGGGAATGAAGCGATCTGATTTGTGTTTGAGGAAGGGTTATTTTGACAGCCTCCGGAAGGACAGATTTGAGAGGTGAGACAGGAATCGATTAGGAGGTTGTCTCAGGGGTGGAGGTGAGAGAGTATGAGGACTTGAGTAGTGAGATGGAACACAAATGGCTAGAAGGGGATTGATGCTGGAAATGTAGAGACAGAATCAACAAGAAGTGGCAACTGACAGGTTATATGGGTGGTATGGGCAGGGATAGGGAAGAGCTGAGGAGGAATATGATTTTTTGAAGTGTGGTATAAAGTGGCAGATAGTTTAGATCTATCCAATTGCCCCAGTGACCTAGTATGGGAAATGTTGATTGTATCTACAATAGTAGCTAGGTGGCATGGTGGAGTCGGGGAGTTCAAATTTAGCCTCAGATCCTTACTAGCTGTGTGACCTTGGGCAAGTCACTTTACCCTGTTTGCCTCAATTCCCTCATCTGTAAAATGATTTAGAGAAAGAAATGGCAAATCACTCCAGTATCTGTTGCCAAGAAAACCCTTGATGGGCTCATAAGGGGTCAAACAGGACTGAATTAACTGAACTGAACACAACTGTAGCAGCCAGGCCTTCAAGATTCTGTTGAAATCTTAGTGGTTAATTTACTTAGGACTTTTGTTAACAATAGACATTTTATGAGGATCTATTCCCTTTTTTTTTGGTAATAACTCTAATAAAGATTTTGAAGAATCATTATAGAATTCTTTTCTCCCTTCCTGAAAGATTTTCTTAAGGAACCTCTGCAAGGCCAACCATTCTTCCTGGCATAGGAAGCTTGCTCTGAAAATCAGTCTTTGGAGGGATACAAGAGCATGCCACAGCCGCTGAGAATAGCTTCTCTATTCTGAGGAACGTCTCCAAATGATGAGCTGAGCCTACTGGCTCTCTTCTCTAACGACTTTGTGAATGATGAGCTTCTGTAGTTAGACCTCCAACCTGTAGACTGCAGACTGGCACCTCTGATTCTGGCTAGCCATGCTGTAAATCTAGGTCTCAGAAAGGAAGCCAAGTAAAAGTGGAAATGTTCCACACAGATATGCCCCTAAATATCAGGCCTCACTTTCAAGTGTGAGTTGATGGCATCACCTTTTTAGAAGGTCAGTAAGCAACTTTTCTCTGAAACTTAGCAACTCCTTCCCTTAGACTTGCCTTCTTTAAAAAATGTTTTTTAATTAAATCATTCGGAAGCTATGAAGTGTGCTTTTGATTTGATCTCATGCAAAGCCCAGTGCTAGATCTGAGGGATGGAGATGAATGGCCCAAACTCTGCCCTCAGGGACTATATAGTCTTGTGTTGGAAGGCAAAACTTGTATACAAAAAGCCACCTACCTTAAATGGTCTGAATATTGGCTAAACTTTTCCCTAGATCTGGCTTGGATAAAATCTAAAATGCATCCTCTAATTGGAGTTATCCTTAGTGTATACATGCATGTGTGTGTACATATATACACTTTTCTCTTTTCAGAAGTGGAACCTCTATTTTAAGAAATGGCCTATATAAGGAGCCATACAAGATAATTTAAACAAGACCCAAATCAGAGCATGGGAGAGAGGTTTATTTGGGAGGGCAGAATAAAAAGAGGTCACCTCTCTAGGTTGGGGTGGGAGTCTATCAGGGAGAATTTCATAAAGGAGCTGCCACTTGAAGTGGGCCTTTAATAGCTGGGGGTAGTATTTCAGCAGTAGAGATGATCCTGGAAGTGCCCAAGAAGGATTATACCGAGTGCTACAGCAAATCTACAAAACTGGCATGAAAACAAATGGAGAGTGGTGGGACCAGGCAGTCTGAGAACCTTCCCAGCTCTCAGGCTTCTCTGATTCCAAGTCCTGTTTGAAGAGCACAGCCTGCCGGGAGAGTTGGTGGTGGTGGTGGCTGTGTCAGGCTTGCAGGGCTAAGACCTGATTATTGAACTCCTTGTGTATTTGACAGCCCCTCGATTCCTTGCTTCTTCCTCTTTACCATGTTGTCATTTGATATCAATAACTTACTGGCCCCAGGGCGGAACAGCTGCTGTCCCCTCTGATTCTAATTAGGAAACTAGCAGGAGAGAAGGGGTCTGTCTGTGAGGTGATGATTCAGCCTCCTTACCTCAGGCTTCTTCCTCAGTGTCATTAGACCTTTGAAGTAAGGACTGTGTGAAGAAGTAATGATTTATTTTGGAAGGTCATTGCCAGTGAATGATCTTTATGAAAAGAGTCTTGAAAGTTCAGCTCAGGCCTAAAAGTGGAATAATGTAGATGAATTATCAGACAATTTCATACAGATAAAATACTTTTTCCTAGAACTACTCTTCACTCTCCCTCTTTCCTCCTCCTCCTTCTCTCTCTCTCTCTCTCTCTCTCTCTCTCTCTCTCTCTCTCTCTCTCTCTCTTTCTCTCTCTCTCTCTCTGTCATTTTGAATGAGAGGACTAGAGCTGTAGGAAGGAGATGGGGTCCATGCTGAGGAACCCCTTTTATTCCCTGATATATGGGAAGTGGACCTTTGTCTTTGGGTGTATTTTTAGCAAGCTGTTGACAGAGCATGGGAATCAGGAAGCAACACTTGTCTTAGCCTTTATAGAATTTGATGGAAGAATAAAGAAAAAATTATTTTGGTCCACATCTTGATTTACAACACATGGAGAAATGATGAATAGAATGTTCTCCGAGGTAATTATGCAAGAACCCAGAATTAGGTGCCAAATAATTGGTATATAGGTGTCCCACGTAAATCCCACAAAAGACTCTTTTCTAAGCCCTAATATTCTGCATGTATGCTTCAGATAAGTGTCTAGCACCTCCTTATATACAACTGTTAGTACTAATTCTATGTTTATACTGTTATTTAATAAGGTTTCCTAGCCACAGTTTCAGATGTCTTAGTGGGATTCATTCAATAGGAATTTATTAAGCATCTACTATGTTTGTGTAAGGCACAGTGTGTTTCTCTGTTATTTCTCTGACTTTCTTCAGATGGGGTTCAGTCAGTCTCTCACTGTTCACCCAGTAGTAAGAAGAACGAAAACTCCCCTTTTTACCCCTCAAATAGCACTTTCATTTGGCATCTTTCTAATTAGTGCACATGCATTCTATTTATCTATGTTGGCATTTTCTCCTCCTATTTGACTCTCCCTTGGGGTAGGGACTTTTGTCTTATATAAATTTCTTCTCTCTCTCAACCTGTACATAGTGCATAGTGTTCTATATGTAGTTGGCATTTAATAGAATCCTAGATTTGGAAGTAGAAGGAACTGAAGAGATTATCTAGGACTACTTCATCTTGTTCACAGATAAAGAGACCAAGACACAGAGAGATAGTGACTTCCCCAAGGTCACACAGGTAGTAAATTGCAGGTAGTAAACCCGGATTTAAGCCTACGACTCCAGATAAGAATATTTAGCATTGATGTGGTGCTTGAAGATTTGCAAAGCACTTTACATTATTTTATTTCATTTAATCCTCACAACAAACCTGTATGGTAGGTGCTATTATTGTTTTTATTCCCAGGTTACAGATGAGGAAACTAAGGTTTAGATAAATTAAAGTGCCTTGCCCAACATCACCTGGCTAGTGTCTGAGGAAGGATTTCTAGTTAGCTCTTTTCCTGCCTCAAGGGCTCTTTCTAGTCATTAGGCTACTCAACTGCCCTGCTTCTAGCTCTTCCCCCTCCCCCCTCCTCTCCACCCCTCCACTATAAAACACACTATAAAAAACAAAGTCAGTGTTTGTTCATTGCAGTTCCCAGCCTCCTAGTATAGTGGATGCCCCCTGAGGGCAGAGCTCCACTTCGTTTTTTGTTGTGTTTTTGGTTTTTTTTGGTTTTTTTTTTGTCTCTGCAACCCCCTCATTCATCATTGTGCCTTTCCCATAGTTGGGACTTAGTAAGTGTTTGTGTTCATGATGCTTTTGATTTTAGTCTAAAATTATCATTTTTGCAAATTTCACCATTTTTTGTGAAAATTCTTTACATTTTTGCCACAGGCTTTTCTTAAGCTTTATAGTTCCTACAAGTAATGAAAGAGCAGAGAGCATAAGAATCTTTCATTACTTGTAGGAAACATAAAGCTTAAGACTTGAACTCAGAGCAGGTAAGGATTTTACTTTAAACTATTTAGGAATTTGCTCCTAATACGATGACTCCATTTAAGACCTATTGCTGTTTTGTTAATAAGCATAACTTCAGGTTGGTTTGTTTTTTTAATTTGTTTTGTTTTGTTTTAAACCCTTACCTTCCACCTTGGTTAAATGACTTGCCCAGGGTTACACAGCTGGGAAATGTCTAAGGCCAGAGTTGAACCTAGGATCTCCTGTGTCTAGGCCTGGCCCTCAATCCACTGAGCCACCCAGCTGACCCATAACTTCAGTTTTTGCAAAGACAGAGTAATAAATATTAGTTCAAGCTGGTTGTGGACTAGTTGTACTTGTTAAGGCCTAGTAAATTTCAAAAAGTTCTTAATAAGGTCTCTGAGTTGTAGAATCTGGTGACTTTGAAAAGGAACAATTCTGAGTGAAAGTATTGTTGCATTAGAGCTCAGAGACTCCTTCCTTCTTTCCCAGCAGCTTTGTAGGCTACAGATCACCTCTTTGGCTGATATTATTGCTACCTAGGGAGATAACTGAGCATTGACTACCCTTCACAAAAAAGGTATGAGCCCAGGAAACTGCTCATTTTTATTGCCTTTCATGGGTAATTGGGTTCTTAATGAAAATGTTTCCCATTAGGAGGTCCCAAGAAGCCTCCACACATGAGTAACTCAGTATGATTTTTGCATGGAGTGGGGCTATGCAAAGTCTCCCCTGATGGATAGTTAAGAGAATGCTACAAGCAATCAGCAGGGTTTTGCCTCGAAGTTATTGGATTCATGTGATGCTGATACAGGGTCTAGATTGACAAGTTAATTTTCAAGGGGCTGGCATAAGGGAGCCCTTTTCTAAGCAGTGCCCTCCATGACATAAAGAACAGTGTCTGGTTTCCCTGGAGAAGGCATTATTAGTACTCTGTCCCCAGGGCACTTACTAAACTGCCTCTCTGACCTTAAAAAGAGTCTACTCAGTAGGCCATTTGCAAGTGAATTAGCTGGTTCTGAGTTCTAGAGGAGACCTTTCTGAGATTGAACTCATGTCTCCCAGTTTCCCATAAGGAAAGTATGTTCTAATGGGAGAATTCACCATATGTATAATTAGGCAGGTATAAGATTCCTACAGAGTGAATGGAAAGTAACCATAAAGGGGAAGGCACTAGCAGCTGGAGACATCTGGGAAAAACCTTTTGATAGTAGCATTTGAGTGGAATCTTGAAGGAATCCAGAGATTCTAAGAAGCTGCAATGAGATCATTCTGGGAGTCAGAGACAGCTTAGTGAAAAGGTATGGAGAAAGGAGATGGAATATCTTGGATGATGAATAGCAAGTAGGCCAGTATGGCTGAATCATAGAGTAGTGTGTGGAGGGGAATAAACTGGAAAGATAAGAAAGGGCTAGCCTTAATTGCCAAACAGGATTTATTTTTGTTTTAATTTGATTCTAGAAGTAATAGGGAGCCAGTGAAGTTTATTGAGTAAATGAGTGCCATGGTGAGATCAATCCTTAGGGGAAATTACTTTGGAATTTGGAAGATGGATGGGAACTGAGAAA
Source organism: Gracilinanus agilis (assembly GCF_016433145.1). Lineage (NCBI taxonomy): Eukaryota > Metazoa > Chordata > Mammalia > Didelphimorphia > Didelphidae > Gracilinanus > Gracilinanus agilis. Next base: position 280,138,908 of record NC_058131.1, read on the forward strand.
GACTTGAGATAGGGATGCTGATTAGGAGGCTGCTGCCATATATACCTCTGAATTGAGGGAAAGCTCAAGAAAGCACACTTGAAATTTAACTTGAGGCAATGGGATTGCAACTATTCAAGCCAGGAGTCCGGAATGAAAGACAAAATACTTCTGGAATTCCCTTAGGGAAGTATTTTCTTAGGATCTCCACTGGTCGATTATTGGTTATACCATGCTTTTCACCTGCCAGGCTGATTTTTCTGAAGGATAGAAATGTCTTGCAGTACAGACCTGCTCAGCCTTTACTGATAATGACCACAACTTTATTGACTAAGTTTTAAACCTCAGTGTTTGATCCATTTCCCTTAAGTTAGACCTTTCTCTTTACCAGAACCACATGGTAGCATGCTTCCTTACTCAAAATATTGAATACAGCATGGCTCAAATTGCCCGGCAACATAACTCAACACAGAACCGGCCCACCTAGACCACAGTGCCCCAGTGTATCTACAGGAGCACAGCTGTAAATAACCAGGCTACTCTGATAGCTGACATTTGGAGATTCTTAAAATGCTTAACTTCCTCTTTCTCATTTGAACTTTACAGCAACAGTTAGATGAGTCGTGGAGAATATTATGGTGCACGAAGAGGGAAAGATGGGTTTCAACAGCGTAATGTTCCTTTGTAAAGAACTTTAGACTTGGGGGTAAGGTGTGGGAATGAGATGGCCAGGAGGATGCATTCTAGGCAAGTGATGGATGGTGTAAGCAAAAGCATGAGGATGGCAGAGGGTAAGTCATGGAGTACCTGAGATAAAGCTAGAAAAGTGGACTAGAATCAGAATGTAGAGGGACTTGAAAGCTGAGAGAATTTATACTGAAGGTTTCTGAGCAGAAGCAGAATGATCACATTAAAGCATTTTTGGCCCAAAATCAATACAGATGCAAGAATAGAGACAGACCTGGAAGGGAAGCCATCTACTCTAACCCCTTTATTTTACCTGTGAGGAAACTGAGGACATTAGTAGAACAAGCAAGATAATATGATTGTATTTTTAAAGCTTTTGGACAAATTTATCAAGGAAAGAATGGCTCATCAAAGAAGCTGTGATAGACTTAGCCTTTAAGACTGAGAACAGGGTTGACTATCCAGACTCCTTCCCACCAAATGTTCTCATCATAGTGAAGCTTGATATAATCAGAAGAGAGAATGTTAAAGCTGAAGAAACCTGTCAAAGATTACTATCAAGGAAACTGTTAAAGGTGAAGAGGGCCTTACTTAGGAACATGAATATTAAGGTTGGAAGGGATCTTTAAGGATCAGCTAGTGCAATCTCTCATTATTATTTCTGGGAATGCTGAGGCCCAGAGCCATTTACCATAGCCAGGTTAAACAGGTGATAAGCAATAGAATAGAAGTAGAATTGAAACTTGGAGTCTTCTAGCTGTGTGGTTATGTGTGTGTGTGTGTGTGTGTGTGTGTGTGTGTGTGTGTGTGTGTCCTTCAGTTACATGAAAAAAACAGTTTTTTTTTAACATTTACTTTTTTTTTTGTTTGAGCCAGATTTTCACCCTTTCCATCCCTCCCTTCCCTCTATCTGAGAGGTGGCAGGCAATCTGATAAAAATTTTACATATATTAGTCATTTTGTGAAAGAGAACTCAAATAAAGAAAGGGAAAGAAGTGAAATATAGTATGTCTCAGTCTGCAATCTTTCTCTGGAGGCAGATGACATTTTTCAGAATGAGACCTTGAGGATTGTCTTAGATCACTATATTGCCAAGAATAGCTAAGTTATGATATTGCTATTGCTATGTACAATGTTCTCCTGGTTCTTCTCACTTCACTTTGCATCAGTTCATATAAATCTTTCCAGGTTTTAAAAAAATCATCCTGTTCAGCCATTCCCCAATGGATGGACATCCCTTCAATTTCCAATTCTTTGCCACCACATAAAGAGCTGCTATAAATATTTTTGTACACGTAGATCCTTTCTCTTTTATTGTCTCTTTGGGGTACAGACCCAGAGGTGGTATTGCTGGGTCAAAGGGGTTTGCACAGTTTTAAAGCCCTTTGGGCATGATTGCAAAGCACTCTCCAGAATGATTGGATCAGTTCACAACTCCAGCAGCAGTGCATTAGTGTCCCAGTGTACCTGCATCCTCTCCTAGCTGTGTGGATGTAAACAAGTTAATTAGCCTCTGAACCTCAGCTCCTAAGACTGGTCAACTTGGCAGGATTGTTGTGAAACTCAGCATAACTAATTTTTTTGTTGTTGTTAGTATCACTAGGTCCTGGCCACAGGACCTTTCTTATAATAGGTACTTAACAAATACTTGTTGAACTGATCCAAATTTCATCCTGCATACACAGTAGGTGCTTAATAATGTTCATTGAATATTGTTCCTTTGCAGCTCACACTTTGCTTCTAGCAGGGGAGAAAAGGAGGGCAATGTGGTGGGGCCGTCAGAAAGTTAATTAGTGCTGTTACTAATAATATGTTAGTTTGATTGCATCCTTCCTTCTAAGCTCTGAAAGTATTTTAGCCTTTGCTTGTGTACTTCCTGTATACGGCTTCTTTCTTTCTCTTGTAACTATGCCAGCTGCTAAAAATGTCACCTCGTGTTTGCTGCTCTGGAATGATGAACAAGACCATGAGGTGCTGTGGTCTTGGACTAAAATAGCATCAGTGTTTGTGGCCCCATGTGTGGACTGACCGGTGTGTTATTGTGGGATCTGATTAATAGAAAAGCCCATGGAAGCACCTCTCGCATCTGCTCGCTCTGAGACTATTTGCACGTATTTGCAGCCCTCAGGACTGAGAAAATCCCCAGAATCAGGCTCTCAGGGTGGGCCACCCAGACCAACTCATGCCGGACATAGTCTGCTCTTCAACATCACCGGCAAGTGGATGTTAGAGCTTTGTTTGAGGGCCTGCAGGGAGGGGACCCCCTCTATTTCCTGAGCCCACCCATTCCACTTCCCGTCAATAATAATGCTTAAAAAATGTTTGTTGGTATCAAACTTAAATTTGCCCTCTAAGAGTAGGGGACCTTGAAGGCTGTGGAGTCCAACCCACTCCCAACTTCTACAAGTGAGGAAACCGAGGTGCAGAGAGATTTGTCCATGGTCACACAATTAGCATTTGAAGCAGAATTTGAACCTGGGTCTTCCTGACTTTAGATTCAGGGTTATTCATTGTGTTTCTACTGTCCATCTCTCCAGGAGAATTTAATGGCTAATAAGTAAAAGTTTCTCTCACTGTGGACATAGAGAACAGGCCATCAGCTTGTTAGAATAGACATAATGAACTTTTTTTTAACCCATACCGTCTGTATGGATACTATTTCCAAGGCAGAAGAGCAGAAAGGGCCGGGCAATTGGATTTAAGTGACTTTCCCAGGCTCACACAGCTAGGAAGTGTCTGTGGCTAGATTTGAACTCAGGACCTTCTGTCCTCAGATCTGTCTATCCACTGAGCCACCTAACTGCCCCTTTATACTTTTTTTTTAAAGAAACCCTTACCATCTGTCTTAGAATCAATACTAAGTATCAGTTCCAAAGTAAAAGAGTAGTAGAGGCTGGGTATTTAGGGTTAAGTCGCGTGCCTAAGGTCACATAGCTAGGAAGTATCTGAGGCCAGATTGGAAGCCAGGTCCTCCTGACCCCCAGGCCTGGCATTCTGTCCATTATGCTCTCTAGCTGACCCTTCTGAATTTTTACTATTGGGAGTGCATTCCTCTGGGGTTAGAGTTAAGAGGCTAAGTGAGGAAAACTTTATAAACTATAAAGTACTGTTTAAATGCAAGTTCTTCTTGCCTTCTTTGCAAGAAATTTCCATCAGACAGTAATCTATGATTGACCGATAAGAAGACCTGGAAGAACCCACTGACCCAGGAACGTTCCTGAAAGTCGGGCACTGCAAAAGAACACTGGCACTGAAGGATCCTTAGAGGGTGTCTGGGCCACCTTCTTTTTGTGAATGAGGATACTGAGATCCTTCAAAGGAAATGATTTGTTCCAGATCACATAGTGGCAGCACTGAGCCTGGGGGTCATGGATCTGGGGCTAGAAGGGACTTTGGAGGCTGTCTGGTCCAACCCACTCATTTTATACATGAGGAGGAACTAAGGCCAGGAGAGGCTTTACATGATTTGCCAGCTGACTTCCTGACCTCAAGTCCAGGACTGTCCACTGTAGTACAGATGCTTGGTGGTGGCTTGGAAGGCAGAGGACCAGGGTTTGAATCACTCCCTCTTAAATATTTGTAGTGTGGTTGCTCGGTGGATAGAATGCTGGACCTGGAATCAGGAAGATCTGAGTTCAAATGTGGCCTCAGATATGGACTAGCTGTGTGACCCTGGGTGAGTCACTTAGCCCTGTTTGCTTCAGTTTCCTCATTGATAAATAAACTGGAAAAAGAAATGGCAAAACGCTCTAGGATCTCTGCCAAGAAAACCCCAGTGGGGTCAAAAAGTAACAACAAAAATGGCATGACACTGAGCACCTCACCTAACCTTAATGTGTCTCTTTCTTTATCTGCAAAATGAGAAGATTAGTCTAGCTGACCTAAAGCACCCTTCCGTTTTTCAAATCTAATGCCCCCATTCCACTTAAATGTAAGAAACTTGTGTTAGATACCTATTATGTTTGCCCTGGGGCATGTATAAACTATATATATATATATATATATATATATATATATATATAGGCACTGGGAATATATAAGCCATGATTCAGGAATTTACAGTCTGATAGGAGGGAGGAGAGAAAAGTATAGAAGTAAGTTTGATGTAAGGTCATATGAGCTAAGTTCAGAGAAGAGACCCAGGCGGAATGCGTTTTTTTTTTGTTTTGTTTTGTTTTGTTTTTTTTTAATTTTTAAGATTCCTTAGAGGAAGAGACAACTGATCTGTTACCTGTCTTTCTATCCTGGGGTTCTAGCTGCTGCCTAAGAACCTCTGAAGACTGATGAAAGTGTGTAAATGCTGTTTGAACTCATTTATTTTCCTTTTAAAGATTATACATATCCATATGCCTTCACTCTACCCATCTAGCCATCCTTCATATCAAAAACTTAAAAAACAATCAAGAGGAAGCAGTTTAGCCAAACTAACCAAAACCATCAGCCCAGATTGGTAGTATTTGCAGTATTGTGCACTCATATTCATCTACCATTATTGAGAACAGTAACGGGCACATTTTCTCATCTTTTATCTAGGATCAAGTTTGTTCTTATAATTTACACAGTGATCAGTTTTATATTCATTCCATTAATGTTGTTAGTCATTGGATATATTATTTTCCTGGTTTTGCTTGTTTTACTTTGCATCAGTTCATGAGTTTTCCTATTCTCAGATTCACCATTCTTCTCATGGTGATACTGGCATGGTTTGTCATTTCCTCCTCCAGCTCATTTTATAGATGAGAAAACTGAGGCAAACTGGATCAAATGACTTGCTCAGGGTCACATAGCAAGGAAGTGCTTACCTAGCTGCCCTGATTGTATTATTTCTACAGTACTGTTCTACTTACTTTCTTTCATTTCTTTTTTTTTTTTTTCCTGAGGGAAGTGATGGATGAGATTAATCTCCAGTATTGCATATTTGTGGCCTGTAGAATGGAGAACTCATTTTATATTGTGGTTTTGTGTATCTCCCTCTGTTATTGTGGGGGCTGAGGTCGATGGAAGGCAGACATCCAGAGTTATCCTGTCAGGATCTAGGGAGGACGTGGTATAATTAGTGCTTTTTCTGTAATGTGATTGGCAGCGCAACACGCAGAGTAATTATAGTTCCTTCATGGTATTTCTTTTTTTTTTTTTCCTTATAATGATTATCCACACATGCTGCAAGCGTATCTTATTTTTAATGTTTTATTAGAAACTTAATATTAAATGGCAATACAACTAATTAAACTTGTTTCCCAACTCTTTATATTTAAATAAATGAATACCAGTGTATAAAATATCATCATAATTTTCCCATCACTCTTTCTGTCTCTGTCAAGTTCTTTGTCCTTCTGATCCAACTTACTTTTCTTCTTACATGGTCTTAATGTGTAGTTGTTTATTCTAATTCTGCTTTTTAAATTTTGTGTCATTTAAGACATCTTTCTAGATTTTTTTTTGTATTCTACTTTCTTATTGATCTTAATTATATTATTATCATCATTCCATTCCATTAGTGGACCACAATTTATTTAACTCTTTCCCAATTCTTGGCCATTAAATTGCAAATAAGACTATCAGATATTTAGTAATTAAAAATGCTTTTCTGACATTTTCAGTCTATATTCCCATCAATGGAATTGTTGAGTCAGAAAGCATGATTACTTTTGCAACTTTCACTGCAAAAAATTATTAATTTCTGGATTTATGTCCAGAAATATTCTGCTGACTTACAGTTCTACAAACTAGCAATGAATAAATGTAGTTATTTCTCCATAACCCCCACAAGCTCTGTTTTGTTGCTTTTAAGTTCTTTTACCAATTTAGTGCAGAAAGCACTGAAGTAAGAGTCAAAAGGACCCGAGTTGATCCCCATCTCTACTATTTGTTAGTCTCAACAAGCATTAACTTAATAGGTGCTGGGCACTGTGCTAAGTGCTGGGAATACAAATGCTTACTCCCTGTGTAACTCTAGATCATCACCTGGATAAGTACCTATGATGCAGAGCTTGCCTTTTCCCCCCAGTGCATCTCAACAGACATTCATTAATGTCTGCTTTGTTTAAGGCTCAACGTTGACTTGAGGATTCAGAGAGATGGATAAAGGTGGGGAGAAGGCCTTGTGTTCCAAGAGCTTAGTCTTGGTTGGGGGGAAAAATAGGGTGATGTATCATATACACAGGTACATTTAATACATAGAGGAGTGGGATGGGATAAGGGGAAAATCACATTCAGCTGGAGAGAGCAAGAAACGTTTTCATCAAAGAGGTGATACTTCAGCTGAGCTAAGAGTTTTGACAGAGATGATAGGGAGTGCATTTTCCAGGCATGAGAGATGGCTTGCCCAACTGAAGAACAATTTGGCTGGAGTATAAGTAAGTAGGAAGGTAGTAGTGAGTTAGAAAATGTAAGCTTGAGCTAGGGTACCCACCAAAGCTTTTGTCAAAATAAACTCAACTCAAATACTCATGAGTTAAAAGTGGTTTCAGTGGCTCCCTGTTGCCTATGGGATGAAATAGAGCCTCCTTAACATGGTATTTAGGATAAGTGATCAAAAAACATTTCAAAGTCAGATTTATTGGAAAGGGCATATTTTGGAGCCAACCTTTCAGAGTCAATTTGAGTTCATAGCCTACAGCCCTTTTAAAAGCTAATGTCCAAGATAAAAGTGGCTGCCACACACTTGAATTGCCCTGGAATTTAACTGAGCTTCAGGACAGATGGTTCTGTGCTAATATTTTTGTTTTGATGAAAAATTCAAAAACATCACTACAACCAGCCCCCCCAAGAGTACAAAAATATTATTGTAAAGAAACTAAATATTTCATTCTCTTGGGACTTTCATTCTCTGGTCTATGGCATTATTCAAAGTTAATCACAACCACAAAACATGCTTTTTTTAAAACTACATTTTTGGGGGTTTTGTTTTAACCACCTTGAATAGATAACAAAGTAAAAGGAATTCAGAGGTTTTTTAATCCAGCCCCTTATTTTATAGGTTAGGAATTATATAATCATAGATTTAAAGCTAGAAGGGATCTCAAAGGCCATCTAGTCCAAACTCCCTCATTTTAAAGATGTGGAAACTGAGGCCCAGAAAGGTTAACAACTGTCTTGCCCAAAGGCACATGGTAGTAAGCTGAAAGATAGGATCAGAACCCAGATCACTGATTCTAGAATCAATGATCTTTTCCTCTTGCCATGGTGTCCCTTTAGTTCCACAACTATAACTATAAACTATACTTTCTCTCTGGGATGCAACATGATCTGTAGAAAAAGCAGTGACTGGTTTTAGATTCAGAAGACTCCATGTTGAATCCCATCTGACCCAGTCTCAGGGTTGTGAGGGAGAGAGCAATGGCATTTGGCCTCAGGAGAGATGAGTACAAAGCAGAACCAGGCAAGATAGAGATGCCTCTTTTTTCCGTCACTGACCCATTTTGACCTAATGAAAGAAATTTTAGATAGAAAAGCCTAGAAGACAGATTGATTTCTTTTATCGTCCTGACCCTGCCTGTAAATCTTAACAAGCCTTTCCCTGCCTGCTTCAAAAACAAAACAAAACAAAACAGAAAAAGGTGGTGTTTTCCCTTCCCTCTTTTCTCTTGGCTTTGTACTTCCTCCACCCCAAGCCTGAGGTGACCTCTGAGCCTCTTTTCTGACCCCACTAGAACACTTTATATGAATGGGGACGACCTTCTTCCTCTCCCTGCCCCCAACTCTCCTGAGCATCACCTGTTTCCCTTGTCACCACTTCTTACCCAAATCAGTAATTATCTATATAATAATGAGGGTGGTAGCAGCTACCTTTAATAGTGCTTTAAGGTTTGCCTGGGGCTTTCCTCCCAGCCACCCTGTGGGACAAATAAGGCAAGTATCATCAACCTCATTTTATAAATAAAGAAGCCTCAGACTCAGAGACCTCATTGATAACTAGTGTCAGTTCTCACTCACCATCTCCTGATTCCATCTCTCTACTCCAGTACATCACACACACTTTTTGAAAGCATAGATGTTTATTTTTCTTTTTTTATAGAATAACAATATAATGCATATGATTTGTTATGAATATGTAGTAAATTATAATAGATGTGCTTACCCACAAAAAACAAGTTCTCATATTGGCTATGACCAAAAATCTTTGTCCTGTTCTTTTTTTCCCCCTTCTATCCTTCCTTCTCTAAGAAGACAGGTAATATTTTGCAGGTTATACATATAATACATATTTCCCTCTTTGTTGTGTTGTGAAATGAGGCATATTCCTTGCCCTAGAGAAAATAAAGTGAAGAATATTATGTTTTGATCTATAATAAGAGGCTCCTTTGCTAGGGAATGCATATGATTTAGATGTGTTTTGTCCATGGAAACTCAACTCAAATGCTTCACTGTTTATGTTCGCGTAGACTTGGGTTGGAAACTCATTAGTTTTGTGACACTGGACAAGTCTCTTAGACTTTCTTGAGTCTTATTTTCCTTATCTGTCAAATGGGGATGATAATTGCTCCTACCTTTCCGTATTGTAGTGAGGATCAAATACTTGCATTTGCTCAGAAAATTTATGTGAGTCCATCAGATAGCTGAGCAGCCTTCTCTTCCAGCAGAACAACTACCACAAGACTTCAACTAAACTCACTGTATGACCCAGTCTGAGTCACTTCTCCCTGGGCCTCCATTTTTTCCCAAAGTCACACAGACATTTTCATATCAGAGATTGGATTCAAAAATGTTTCCTCTATTTTCTATAAATGGCTTGCGTCTATTTTGATCAGAGCTGTGGGCACAGGTAAGATGTGATGCTAAAAAAAAAAAAAAAGCTAAAAGGGGCTTTATATTAGAGATCACCTAGTACAGTACAGTGCCCTCATTTTATAGGTGAGAAAACTTCTGATGTTCCACATGTGACTTTTCCAAGGTCATACAGGTAGCAAATGGCGTAGCTGAGTCTTGAACCCAAGTCCTATGAATCCCAAGTTCAGTGGCACTGTGTTTATTTTGTTTAGGTTGCCACCACATTAGAGTCCCAAGCATGGCACTGGTCCCATTACCCTGACCTGTCACTATCACAACAGCAGGTTAGAACTTTCAGATCTCAACTTGACAAGCACTCAATCAGGGCTCAAAGAACCCAACAAAGTCATCACCCCTTGAGAAATAGACCCCATCAAGTTTTCAACCAACAGTCTTCAAGTCAAAACATGAGTAGTAGCATAACCGAATGACCTTTCTTTGATGTAAGGTAGCCTGAATGAGCTGCTTTATTTCTGGACTTTTCCAGAAGGGCATGATTCATCTTTTACATGCAGATCACAGAGTTGAGGTCTTTTCTTTTAATCCATGTGGTAGCATGCTTCTCCAGTGATCAAAGCTGTGAACATATGTAATAAATGATTCATTTGCTGGGTCCTGACATAAGAAAATGACACCAAGATGTGCTTTAAATCACTAGAGGCAGACATACAGAGGGTATTAATGCTCTGAGCGTGACGCCCTGCTTTTCTATACATGCTAAATGTCTAGTAAATCTTTATTGATGATATAGAAAGACCACAGTGATCCTGACGCAGAACATCTGGGTGGATAGAAAAAGGCAATGCTTACACTGTAAGCTTATGAAACGATGACTGGAATGACAAATCATTCATTTTCCTTGGCTTTACACTCTGATTTCCTCATTATGAATTTGTCACATTAAGAGAAGAAAATGAATCCTCACATATAATAGATATTCTCGCACATTCTTTCCCTAGGACTTCGGTCAGTTGACCTAGTTTCCAGTTTGGGCCCCCCTCTTGACTGTGTGACTGAGCTAGTCCTTCCCTTAGCAGTGCCTGTTTCCTTCTCTGAGCAAGAAAGCAGCTGGGTTCAATGATGGAGACATCCCTAGGGCAGACAGTGGAAGGAGCACTCACTACCGTTGTCCTCATCAGAGGACCTGATCTTGAATCCCACTGCCACTACTTCCATTATGCTGGACAAGCCATGGCATTGCCCCAGTTCTCCATTTCCTTAGCTGGGGGGTGAGCGAGATGATTTCTGAGGCCTCTAAATCTTTGATCTTGTCATTGTAGAGTTCTCTTATATGGACAGTCTTATATGACTCTGCCCTAACAGTTGAGTGAATCCATGATCTCATCAACAATAATAAAAATAAGTCTGTTTTGTCTGCAACTGTGATGCCATATATAACCTTATATATAACCTTAAAGAGTCGCTATAGAGTTCAGTGGGGTCACTGAAAGAAGTTCCTTCTTGTTCTAAATCCTGTTAAGCCCTGTGAATAATGGCTGTAAAAGCAAATAAGTCATTCTCTTCTTGTGTTTGCCAAGGAATAGAGATGACTTTTCATGTCTTTAAACCTTGATAAGAAAAATGACTTTTCTAAGGTCACTATGGGTTAAAGATGGGACTTGAAACCAGATTTTCCTGACTGAGTCTTCCAATAGATCTTCCAGTCTACTGTGCCATGATCCCTCTCATTAAATTAAATTAAATTTTAATTAATATCAGTAAATTAATCTGTTAAAAATAATAGATAACAAATTGTATTTGTATAATGTTTTTAGGTTTGTCAACCTCCTTTTCTAATTGTATGTTTCCTGAATGATATCTCCTGCTACATTTTACAATAATAGCCACCACTGACGCGAGGCACTTTCTAAGGGGTAGTTAAATGGCTTAATGGATAGAACACTGGGCCTGGAGCCACGAAGACCTAAGTTCAAATGTGACCTCAAAACTAGCTGTGTGACCATGGGCAAGTCACATAACCTTGATTTACTTTAATCCACTGGAGAAGGAAATGGCAAACTACTTGTGTGTCTCTGCCAAGAAAACTCAAAATGGGGTCAGACACAATTGAACAACAAGAAGTACTTTCTATTTGTTATTTCATTTGAGTTCACATCAGCAATATAAGGTACAAGTGTGATCCTCAATATGAAGCAATCCACCCGTCACCATCATGTCCTGTTCCCCGCTCCCACTTCTCCTCCCATCATCATCATCATCCTTTGGGTCACTAGTAGTTTCAGTTTTTTTTTTTAAAGAAACTGTGAGCTTGTCTAGCAGGAGAATACAGCCCAAGGGCAGCCCAATTTCAAGAGGTGAATTTTTTTGATGGAATGTGGACTTTTCTCCCCTCCATAACCATTGCCAAGGGAGAGTCTATCCATGTCACCAAGGCTGGAAGCAAGATTCTCTTGATCTTGCTTGCATGAGGCCTGGCTGTTCCATTTTTCACCAAAATCTTCTGTGAGAGGGACTCTGAGTCAGGACCTCCTACTTAGCCCCCTGAAATGGGAGAGAGGGGCAGAGCATGTGAGCCAGAGAAGAAGTTGTAAGTGGCCCCTCTCATATTTCATTCCCAGAAAGAAAGGGACTCTGCCCCTAACAGAAATTTTAACTGCAAGGAAGACTTTCTTGTAATTCCCTCTCTGGCCTTCATTGAAGACCGAGAGTGTCACTTTGGAGACTGGTCATGTTCCAATTCCTCAGCCCTGCTGGAGAATTCCAGAGTCTTTCACAAGCCCTGGCTTGTCTTGGCAGCCTGCTGCCTCTCTCATTTTTCAGCTAGTGACTTCATGGAGCTCCAAGAGCCTCCCAGTATATTCCTTCCCTCCCTTTACAATATCCCGAAGAACCATCATTGTGTGTTCTCTTCTGGGGATCAGATGACACAAAGAGGGCTCTTCATCTCAGCCCTGTCTGGCCCAGGGTCCACACTGGAGCTGCAGTCAAGATTGTGGTTGGCATGGTACCTGAGAGCCTGTTATCCTCCCTCCCAGCTTAGTCCCTAACTCCAGGATTTTCTTCCAGGGTGGGAGAGGAGGGAAATGAGCTTGTAGGCTGACTCTTGAGTCCCACCCATTTCCTTCTGCTCCCAGTGAGCTATTTCTGCGTGGGGTCCGAAACAGCTGGAGGTGGTGTCTCATTCCCTGTTGCTTAGAAAATAAATAAATGAAGGCATGCTCACTGACAAACACCTCCTCCCCCCAAAAAAGGACTCCTTTCCCTTTCCTCTGGAAGCCCCACAGGGCAGCATGAAAAATAATGAATTCTCTGAGTCACTGAGAGCTGCCATTGCCAGCTGAGAAGGGGGTGGGCTCTCTCTTGGCCCAGGGAGGTGCACTTCTGCAGCTGCTGCATAGGATAAAATCCTACCCCATCACTGTAGTGTGGACCATTAGCGGGGAGGGGGACCGGCAGGCTTCCTGCTTCCAGATCCTGGATGTCTTGCCAGTGACGTGATGCTGAAGAATGGGTTCCTTTTGCACTCCAGGAGCGTTGTTTGGTTTCTAAAATGTGTGGCCTCCACCTTTTTCCTCTGCACCCTGGCAACACTCCTAATGAACAAGTCCCTCTGAGGGACAGACATAGGCAGTTACAAACAGCTCCACCTAAAGTACAGAGGTTAGGGTGGACCTGCTTCCTGTATGATGAAGGACCCTCCTTGGGGTTTTAAAATCATCTGACATCCTTTGGCTCCACCTACTTTCCCCCATTTGGTATTATTGTTGTTGTTAACTAAACTAATAATGATAAATTGTTGTTTTAACTTTTGATGTTATGTGTTGTCTTTAGGACAAAATGCAAAAGAAAAAAGACTTTGTATAAATGATATAGATTCAGGCCTCTGAAGGTTTGTGCCCTCATAGACTTAAAATCACTAGGTGGATTTCCAAGTGTAGTTAATCATTCTTGGTCTCAGCTTACTCATCTGTCAAATGAAGGACTTGAACAAGATGAACTCTAAAGACCCTTACAGCTTAGAATCTATGATCCTTTTGAAAAAAATGTTTTTTCCTTTTCTGAGTCTTAGCTTTCTTATTTGTAAAATGACAGTGATCCTTAGAGACAAAGACTAAGGCCCTTTCAACCTGTAACATTATGTGACATTCTGTAACACTCCATCTGTGTGGATGAGGTCAGAGGGACTCCTAAAATCTCTGCAGGCCTGGCCCTCTGCTGTTTGGGTGGCACTCAGGACCCCCTTCCAAGTTCTCTTTTATGTTTATTCTCTGAGCATAATATGAAAGAAGGACATGTGAACTGTTGTTCCAGAAATGAGACTTGCAGTGGTGGGTGTGGGGGAGGCCCTGAAACTCATCTGGTCTCAGTTACTGACAGATGACCATGCTTCACAGGAGATAATCTCAAATGCTTTGACTAATCCACTTCCTTAAAAAACAGCTATGTTTGTTACAGTGATGGGGACATTTATAAAGGTTGAAATTTAGATTAAAATCCTATAAGACCCAGGGGCAGGTAAGTGGCTCAGTGGATAGAGCACCAGGCCTGGAGATAGGAGGTCCCAGGTCCAAATCTGGCCTTAGACGCTTCCTAGCTGTGTGACCCTGGGCAAGTCACTTAACCCCAGTTGCCTAGGCCTTACTGCTCCTTCTGCCTTGACATCTATATTCAGTATTGATTCTAAGACAAAAGGTAAGGGTTAAAAACAATTCCGTAAGACTCAAATACTTCACAAAAATTCCTGAATTATTCTTCTGGTTCCTAAGTCCTACTGACCTAAAGGCCTGCCCTAGGGTAGCCCTAGGATCATAGATCCAGAGTTAGGATGGACCTTGAAGGTCAGTAAAATTTTCTAGACTAGTTAGTCAATAAGCATTTATTAAATGCTTTTTATGATGAGGATACCCAGACCCAGAAAGGTTAACTTGCCCAGAGGTAGTCAGTGTTTGAAGACCTATGGGATTGAAACTCTGTTCTTAGGATCATAAGAGCATAGAAGAGAAAGAAGAGGCCATGGAGTCCAGCCCCCTCATTTTCCAGATGATGGCACTGAGTCTCAGAGAAGCTACCTTACCCAAGGTCACACAGATAATAAATGACCTCATGTCTTCCTGACTCTCTGGATCTGTATCCTATTTGTACCTCAGAATCAGACTTTTCAAAAAATATTTTCCAGAATATAGTTATCTGGACAGGTTTTTTGTTTGTTTGTTTGTTTTTTTCATCATTGTCATCATTATTTTTCCAGTACAGACTGTCAGTTGGTATAACTTGTCCCTGTTGTGGTTTGCTTGATAACTGCAAAGTGATTGAAGTATGTTTGAAAGAGTGTCATTTTAAGAGAGAGCATACCATTTGTCTAACCTTAAGACTCTGGCCATAGAAATTAGCACTTTCCTTGACCTTTGGATTCATAGGGTTGATAGTGCACAGGATATTAGAATCCCTTGAAAAGATTGTCCAGACTGGATATTTGCAACCTATCTTTTGTCTTGTATTCTGTGACAGTCTGGTGAAGCCTAGGGAACCTCTCCTCAGAATAATGTTTTTTAATACATAAAATAAAGAAGGTAAGATTCCTTCCTCCCCTCCCCTCCCCCCCCCCCCCCCCCCAATAAACCCTCGCTTTCTGCCTGAGTATCAATTCTGAGATCAACTCCGGTCTCCATCATTTACTGTTTAGACAACGTGACTTCTCATTGTCTTCATCCAGAAAATGAAGGGGCTGGACTCTCTGGTCTCTTCTTCCCCTTTCTAGTTCTAAATCTACAATCCTATGATCTTAAGAAGAGCAGTTAGGGATAGGCAAATGGGGTTAAGTGTCTTGCCCATGGTCACATAGCTAGGAAATGTCTGAGGACAGATTTGAATCCAAATCCTCCCCTCTCCAGGTCTGATGCTCTATCCACTGGGCTACCTAGCTGCCCCAAGTAGATAGGATTTCAAAAGAAACCAGGTATATTGAAATACACTTATCAAAACATTAACATCTTTAATTTAAAAGTATCAAATCTTACGAAAATTTTAAAACATCAAAATACTAAAAGTTTCAAATTCATGGAGTCCAGGTTCAGAATCCCTGGATGAGTCCGACTCTTTACAGAGGACATAAATGACTTGCCTCAAGGTCATGCCAGTAGTTTATTTCACTGGATCTCAATTTTCTGCATTAGAATGAGGAAGTAGGGTAGAAAGCTCTTCAATGAATGGACCCTTCTAGCTTGAAACTTAGGGTCCTAAGTGGCAGATTCCCCCACAGGTCTTAATCCAGATGCAGAGATCTAACAAGCCTTGCCTTTGCAATCTTTTTACTTGGTTGTTTGCTCAGGATTGGGTGACTTGGTACCTTGCCCTAAGTTTGCAGGAAAAAAAAGTAGCACTTTCAGAAATTAATCATCAAATGGTCTTTGAGCTATACTGCGGTTTACTTTTTTGTGTGCGAATTTAGTTTTGAAATCTGAGGGTTAAGGAAGTTTTAAGTTTTGTCAATTTTAGTTCTAAATACAGATGTCCCTTCCACCGTGCAGAAGTTAGGGGAGCAGCACCCCTGAGATCTGGGAAATCCCCCCAATTTTTTGACTTTCACATTCTTTTTGCAGACTTTGACTTTTTACTTATTTTAACTTTAAAAAATAAATTACATGTGTGTATGGTATTAAAAGATAAAATATGTTGACATTATACAATGTTATACGTGGATTTTATGCATTTCTGAGTTAGTAAATTTTTTTCACTGGCCTCTGCTGGCCTTCATGTGTCATCGGCAGCTTCTAAAAAATTCCCCCTAAATTCTCATTTAATTTCTTATGCTGACCCATGATATATCAAAATTGTGATGGGGAAAGTCACAATATGGAAAGGATATTTCTATTTTGTTAAGGTAAAACATACATACATACATACATACATACATACATACATACGTATGTATATATGACACCTTAAAATCAGACAGAAAGCCATCTTTTTTTTTTTTTTTTTTTTTTTTTTTAAACCCTTCCCTTCCGTCTTGGAATCAATACTGTGTATTGGTTCCAAGGCAGAAGAGTGGTAAGGGAAGGCAATGGGGGTTAAGTGACTTGCCCAGGGTCACACAGCTAGGAAGTATCTGAGGCCAGATTTGAACCCAGGATCTTCTGTCTCTGGGCCTGATTCTCAATCCACTGAGCCACCTAGCTGCCCCCAGAACAGCCACCTTTAAAAAATTTTTTTTAATCATGCAACAGAAAGGGCTACCAAATTATTATGTTTCAACATCAGTTCTTCTGACTCCAGATCCTGTTGCTTCCTGGTTCAGCCTAGCCTTTTAAGTTTCTTGTGACCCCAATAACCCAACAGATAAATAAGTCCTGCACCTGTTTTCAGATTCTGTGGGGTTCTGTTTTTGGCAACTTCCATACCAGTATCACCAGCTATGTGTGCTTTCCAAAACCAAAAAGCATTATCACCTACCCTTACTGGGCAGCTGATTGAGGGAGAGCACAGGTAGAAACATTAAAAACTCCATTTAAGGGGCAGCTGGGTATCTCAGTGGAGTGAGAGTCAGGCCTAGAGACAGGAGGTCCTAGGTTCAAACCTGGCCTCAGCCACTTCCCAGCTGTGTGACCCTGGGCAGGTCACTTGACCCCCATTGCCCACCCTTACCAATCTTCCACCTATGAGACAATACACCGAAGTACAAGGGTTTAAAAAAAAAAAAACTCCATTAAAAAAATGTATTTGAATAGAAAGGCAGATGGAAAGGGCATTGAACCTGTAGCCAGGAGTGACTAGAGCTTGAATTTTATCTCTGACTATAAGACTGGGGGACAGTCACTTAACCATGTTGAACCTTTTTTTGCTACCTGGCTATAATCATTCCTTTAGTACCTATCTCTTGGGATTTTTGTGAAACTTAAAAAAAATAATGTATGTAAAGTGCTTGGTACACCCTAAATTACTATTATGTTAAGGTCAATTAGTCTTTATTATTCCTCTATAGGATGGCTTAGATAAGGGAGAACCTGGTGCTATAAGAAAACCTTAGGATGATCTTTGTTTTTACTTTACCCTTCACCCCCTCAAACTCTCCCCCCCACACCATTGCTAACTCACATTTCCACTGGTTTTAACATGTGTGGTCAGTCAAGACTTATTTATATATTATTGATAGTTACATTGGTATGGTCCTTTCAGGTCTACATCCCCAATCATGTCCTCATCAACCCAAGTGTTCAAGCAGTTGCTTTTCTTCTATTTCCACTCCTGTAGTTCTTCCTCTGAATGTGGGTAGCGTTCTTTTCCATAAATCCTTCAGAATTGTCCTGGGTCATTGCATTGCTGCCAGTACAGAAGTCCATTACATTCGATTTTACCACAGTGTATCAGTCTCTGTGTACAACATTCTTCTGGCTCTGCTCCTTTCACTCTGCATCAGTTCATGGAGGTCTTTCCAGTACACGTGGAATTCCTCCAGTTTATTATTCCTTTGAGCACAATAGTATTCCATCACCAAAATATACCACAATTTGTTCAGCCATTCCCCAATTGAAGGGCATACCCTCCTTTTCCAGTTTTTTGCCACTATAAAGAGCGCAGCTATAAATATTTTTGTACAAGTCTGTTCATAAGGATGGGTTTTCTGACAGCTTCCTGAGTCTCAGTTTCTTTCCTTTTCTTTTCTACTCCTTTTTCATTTCTCTACCTAGGTGTCCCAGCAGATTAGAGCTTGGATCTGGACTCAGAGAGACCTGTTTAAATCTGGCCTCAGTACTTGCTAGATGTATGACCCAAGGCAAGTCATCTGACCCCTCTATCTACCTTAGTTTCCTCAGCTTTAAAATGAGAGTAATAATAACACCTACCTCTCAGGATTGTTATGAGGATAAAAGAAAATATTTAGAAAGTGCTTTATAAACCTTAAAGTACTACATTAATGCTAGCTATTGTTATTCTAGCTATAGGTATCTGTAAATTGGGAATAATTTTGCAACTTGCCTCACTTGGTAAGTGTAAGAATCAAGTGAGATAATGTGTTTTTATATCCTGTTCTCTTTAAAAATTTTTTTATTATTATGCAAAACACACTCATATTGGGCATTGTTGTGAGAGCATGCTAATACAAAACCAAAACCCCAAAATAAAACCATAAATATACTGATGTGGAAGATAGCATGCTTTGATCCGCATCCATCAGACTCCTACAGTCTTTCTCTGGAGGTAGACAGCATTCTTTGTCATAAGTCTTTCAAGAATGTCCAAGATCATTGCATGGTTGAGAGAAGTCAAGTTTTCACAGTTGATCATTTTATAGTATTGTTGTTACTATGGACAATGTTCACTTGGTTTTGTTTATTTCACTCTGCTTCAGTTCTGCAGATCTTTCCAGCTTTTTCTGAAATCATCTTGGTTATCATTTGTTATAGCACAATAGTCTTCCATCACCAACATACACCACTATTTGTTCAGCCATTCTTCAATTGATGGACACATCCCCTCAATTTCCAATTATTTGCAACCACAAAAAGAGTTGCTTTTATGTCCTGTTCTATCTCATTGCGCATCATCCATGGTAATCAGGGAGCCATGCTCCAGGGTAGAGCCAGAAGGTGGCCATTAGAGTTTGAAAAGCATTATGGTGTGGTGGTCAGGCAGGCAGACCTGGGTTCAGATCTCTCCTCAGATACTTAATAAATGTGACCCTAGGAAGGTACTAATTTTCTCTGATATAAAATGAAGGAGTTGGATTCAATGGACTCAAAGATTTCTCGTGGTTCTAAATATGCTCCTTTGACCATTTAGTTTATCATTCTTTACTGGAAATTCATGGATCTCTGAACATCCTTCAAAGTTCCTGAGACAAGTAAGCAATCACAGTTGTGTATTAGTAAATCACCAAAGGACAGGTGTGGTCATGAAGAACTTTGTTACTCCAACTTAGAATAGACCTAAAGGTTTGTGTGCCTCTCACACTAGGGAAAACTTGCACTTGGCCTAAAATTCTTATTGGCCATGTCCAGAGCTTGAAACTCAGAAGATTTGATAGTTTTGCCACTCTGTGACCTATACATGGCCTAATGAAGCATTCCTTCAGTGGACTTTTGAAATAGCATGTGCCACTGAGAAAGCCCACCAGTGTCAAAACATCAGACCCTGTCAGCTTTATAGAACATAGTAACGGACTTAAACTCTAGATTGAGTATTTTTTTAAATCAAGCATTTTATTAGGAACTTAAATGTGAACATGGAATTAGTATTTTTATCAGCATTATATGTGATTTATCCTTAATAATAATAGTAGCTCATATTTGGTTTATGGTTTACACAATAGCCCTGTGAAGGAGGTGGTAAAAATATCATTTTTCAAAGTAGGAAGTTAAAGGAAGATTAAACGTCTCCCCCACTGTCACAGCTGGTATGTGTCAGACCCAGGATTCAATACTTTGACTTCTAGAGCTAGAAGTTTCCTTAGAGGAGGGGCTGTTGAGGTTGTCATGGCCAACTTCTTCATTTTACAGATAAGAGAATAGGGTCCCAGAGAGGTTAAGTGATTTTATTCAAAATCATTGTAGGAGAACTGGGGTTCAAACCCAGGTCCTCTTTCTCCAAGACTAGTCCTCTGTACTCTACTGATGAGGAAATGGAGGCCAAAGAGCAGGAATGACTTGTCTAAAGTCACACAAAACACTGGTGAATGTTGGAGCTAGACACTTCAGATTTTAGGATATGAATTAAAAAGGACCTTAGAGATCAGACAGGATAGCCACCTTTTATTTTTTCACATATGACAGAAATGAATGCCAAATGACTTTCTACAATCAGTTCTTCTGACTTTAAAGGCCCATTGGCTTTTCTACTTAAACATGCTGCTACTGACCTTCACCCGAAGGAAGGAGATCTTGGAATACAAATGTGCTAGGATAAAAGTGATATTTATCCTACATAATTCTTTCTTTGGGGACAAGGTCCTTGTCTTGTGTATACTCTTCATCAGCACCTAGCATAGTTTGCTGACTGTAGTTGGTGGTCTACAAGTTTGTGTGTTTTTTTTTTTCAAACCCTTACCTTTGTCCTAGTATCAGTTCCAAAACAGAAGAGCAGCAAGGGCTAGGCAATTGGGGTTAAGTGACTGGCCCACGGTCACAAAGCTAAGAAGTTTCTGAAGCCAGGTTCGAACCCAGGTCCTCCTGACTCTAGCCTGGTGCTTTATATCTACTGTGCTACATATCCACCCCATGTTTGTATGAAGTTTTTAAAAAGATGTTTATCAAGCACTGGCCATGCAAATAGAAAAATGGAGGCAGTTCCTGCTTTCAAAGTGCTTACCTTCTAATGGAGGAGACATTTCAGTGGTTTTAGCTGCAAGTCAGATGGAAAGATCCCATGATCCTTAGGGTGAAACTGCCAAGTAGATTGTAATGCAGCTTCTTTAATGTCATCTCCACTGATAAAAGTTCTATCTCTTTTTGATGGTGAACAGTTTGATAGCACCAAATACCTGGGTGTTGAGAACTTCTTTTCTGGGCCTTCCATAGATGTGGTTGTTGAAAAGGAAGGGGCTTTCCCACTTGCAGTAGAAGTTACCAGGTGCCATCTTCACAGAGGTTGTTTTCTGAGATGATGTCTTCAGGGGCCAGTCTGGAAGCAAGACTGGGTGGTCTGGGGTCCCTGCCATTCCTGGGGCTCTTGGGTTTACTTGCCCATACGTGGCTGCTGGTTAATGGTTGGTGGTAGAAGTGGAAGTAGAAGAGTCTTGTCCCTGCTCAATGATGATCACTGGGACCAGGCAACAATTCATATGAAAATTATTTGACCAATGACTTACTTCATTCCTTCATTAATTCAACAAATATTTATTGAGCATCGATGCATTGTGCAAGGTGCTATATATAACCTGGCTTTTCAAATGGATGAATGAACTGGTGTGGTGCAGCTCTGTGGCTCAGTGGATTGAGAGCCAGATCTAGAGATGGGAGGTCCTAGGTTCAAATGTGGCCTCAGACACTTCCAGCTGTGTGACCCTGGGTAAGTCACTTGACCCCCATTGCCTAGCCCTTACCACTCTTCTGCCTTGGAGCCAATACTAAATAAGGGTTTAAAATTAAAAAAAAAAATAATACAATCTTAGAATGAATTAATAGAAATTTAGATCAAGAACTGATAATAGTCCTACTGCTGTGGTCAGGCCACATTGGAGGTATTGTGTTCAGTTTTGAATGTCACATTTCAAGAGAGACATTGACAAACTAGAAGAAAGTTTTTTAACCCACGCATATTGAATGGAGGAAAGAGCTGGGCTTAGGAAGGTCAGGATGCAAGAAGGTAGAAGAGAAAACCAAGGTGTTTTTTATTACCACACTTTAAGAAGTAGAACCTTTGGTTCTACTTGGAGTTTTGTGGACCAGAATAATTTGCCATGGATATTATTCTTAGGAACAATGCTTTGCATTCTGGGTAACTAGGATGCTGACAGGTCTAGAAGCCATGTTTAGGGAAAAACCATTGAAGGAGCTGAGAATGTTTAACCTGAAGAAGAGGAGACTTAAGTGAACTTGTTAAAATTGCTTTAAAATATTTTAAGAGCTTCTTTGAATATAAGGGAGCAGAAGCTAAAGTGGGAACAGTAAAGAGTTTTGTTTCAGCTCAGCATAAGAAAATCCTTTTTAACAATAAAAACTGTTTGGCAAAGGTATGGGCTAGCTCTAGAAAGATTCAGGTGGAGGTTAGGCACCCATCTGTTGGGAACGTTGTAGGATATACTGGATAGAATTCTGAAATCCATCTTCATACTAAAATCTGTGTTTCTGTAAATGCACAAACATAGGTTTGTATGATGCCACATTGTGGCATAGAGGTGACCCCAAGTTCTCAAAGCTATACCGACCGAACCAACCTCTGATACTTCTTAACAGTCTGGAAAGCCTTTGAGTATGGACATCTGCCATCTGAGTATTTGCCTTGCTAAATTTGGAGAGGCTCATTACCATATGGTCCTTAAGAGGATGGATTTTTAACTCGTAACAACTGTCAGAGACTGTCTAGCAAGTTACATAGAGTTGCAACCTAGATGGATGAAGATGATTTACACACTGACAAATGACCCATGCTAGAAGCTTTCAGTCAGTCGATATGTACTTATTAAGCATCTACTATGTGTCAGGCACCATAAAAAAAGCAAAAGATAGTCCCTGTTCTCAAAGAGCTCAGCCTAATGGAGGAGACAACATACAAACAACTGCAGAACCAAGATGGATACAGGATAAACTAGAGGTCATCAGATGGCCCAGCAAACTGCCATGGTGTCCCATTGCACACAAAATATGACCCACGGGGGTTTTCCAAGTGTGGTTTGAGAAGTCGTATTGGCACTCTGGAGCCAATTTTTTTGTATTCTCATGTCACAAGGACTTTAACTATCCTAAACCTGACTGTATGTGGGCGAACTCTTCTAATATGACTAAATGTTTCACTCTGACTTTTCTGAAGAAATTCTTTCATGGGAAAGTCTGGTGGAATTCACATATACTTGATTGATTATTCTTTTATGGTACTCATCCCTTAACCCTCGTTTTGTCTGTCCCAGTCCAGCACTGGGCTCTGTTTCAGTTTTGTGGCCAAAGCCAGACTGGGATCTCTTGGGCCTTTGTGCCTCTGCCCTTCTCCTGGGGTGGGGGAGCATGGACTGCCAGAGCCCCTCACCTCCACACCTCTCTGGAAAGCCAGTAACTGCTTTCTACCTCATGGCCTTTGGGATAGAGCGAGCTCCATTTTGTACATGTGTGACTTGTCTAATATTCATCTCTTTCCTTTCCGCCGTGTGGTAGGTTATACTTGTACCTTGGGGCAGCGAGGTATGAATAGATCACTGGGCCTGGATTCAGGAAGAACTTGATTTCAAATCCAGCCTCAAAGACACTTAACTAGCTAGATGATCTTGGGCGAGTAATTCTGTGTGCCTCTGTTTCTTCATCTGTAAAATAGGAGTAAAAATAGCACCTGTCTCCCAGGGTTGTTGTGCAAGTATCAAATGAGTTGATTAAAAGTAGAATGCTTAGCCCAGTGCCATGAGTGCTATAAATGCTGTGATGATGTTGTCCATGTAAAAAGTTTCATTATTTTATTTGTAACTATCCTCCTGAATCTCTTTTGTCCCTTTATGCCCCCTTGCACTATTAATCCCTTTGAATTTGAGCTTTTTTTTTTTTTTTTTTTTAAACCCATACCTTCCCTCTTGGAATCAATACTGTGTATTGGCTCCAAGGCAGAAGAGTGGTAAGGGTAGGCAATGGAGGTTAAGACTTGCCCAGGGTCACATAGCTAGGAAATGTCTAAGGTGAGATTTGAACCTAGGACCTCCCATCTCTAGACCTGGCTCTCAATCCACTGAGCCACCTAGCTGCCCCCCAAAATTTGAGCTTTCACAGAACACCTTCACTTCACCTCCACTTCCTCATCATCCACTCAGTTTTCAACCCTTTCCCCTCACCCACTACTAAAGAAACCACACCCGAAAATTAGCAGTGACCAAGTAGCAGACATTTCTCTCGTAGCCTTGATCACTAGAACCTTGGACCTGTAATCAAGATGACCTGGGTTTGGGTCCTGATTCAAACGCTAGTTATACAGTCTTGGAGAAGTCAGCCTCCTGGATCCTCAGGTTTCTCTTCTGTAAAATGGACATTAATGATAGCATCTACCTCATACGGTTGTTTTAGAGAATCAAATTAAATCATAAAGCACCTTGCTAATCTTAAGCTCAAATGTAGCTGTCAGCTGTTATTATTAATGATAGTAATAAAGTTTTGTTTAGTTAATTCTGGCTTTATAATAACAACTGTTCCCATTTAAAGCTTTAGAGTTTATCAAGCACAGTGAGATGAATAATACAAATATTATTGTTGTCCCCATTTTACAGAAGAAAAAGCTGACAAAGCCACCCACAGTTCTATGGCTAGGAAGTTACAGAGCCAAGACCAAGTTTTCTGACTCCTAGTCCATTGCCCTCAACATTACAGTTTGCTGCCAGCCTGTGAGAGGTTCAAAGATTTCTAGACACATTACAGAAAGCCTCATCCCAAATTGACCTTACTACTAGGTTTGTGGATAATAAATAAACCACAAATGGAACATCCATTTATATGAAAAGGCCTTGGATTAGATCGAGGCAGTCCAGTGGAGCTGCTTGGCCTTGCAGACTGGAGCTTTGTGCTGTGATAGAGGGAGCTATGTGTTCCATTCCAGGGTGAGCCAACTCCAGCTGCCTTCCCATACTCTAGTCCAGAGAGGATCAGAGAAGCCTGAACCCAGGGGCTAGCATATTTCCTTTGGAGTCTGAGATTATAAATATATTCATTAGTCATTTTAGATCAGGATCAATTTTTAAAATGTCTTTTTTCATTTATTTCAATATAGTTGGTTTCTTTCATAAGCCTATATATAGTTTCTTCTAATTCATGTAAAAACAATACACTGGGAAGGGGTCCATAAGGCTTCACTAGACTGCTAAAAGGATCCCTGACACAAAAAAGGTTAAGAACCCATGCTCCAAATCCCTCTCTCTGCAGATCTTCCCCTCTCTCCCTCCAGGTGGAAGGACTAATCTAACTAGCTTAAATCAGGCCCTCTATTCTCATCAAAGGTTCTGTGTAGAGAAGCCTAATATTTTTCCCTTGTAGAGAGGATACAGTCTAAAATATTGTTCTTGAATCCAGGACTATGCTAAGAACACAGTTTTCTTGCATTGTAGTTGAAAATGATCTGCCTTTTCTCTGAAGTCTCAGCTAGACACGTGCCGACTTGGGGGAGACAGCCATGAAGTCCTCAATAGAACTATGACTCAACAGCTGGAATCCATCCATTTCCAGCCTAGCAAGGGTTCTTTCTTGTAGAAGAAGGATGGACTGAACAGGCACAAGATCAGCATTTTTCAACTTGAACGAAAACAGCCAGTCATCTGAAGGACCTAGAGAGTCCACAGAGAAGGAATTTGAAGTGTTAGTTTTCCTTTTAAATCATACTATGCTAGAAGAGAAATATCCAGGCAGATGTAATAGAGGAGAAGAAACCCACCTGGAGAGGGAGGTTTTACTTTGGGAAAGTAGCCTAAGATTAATCTCTTTCTCCTTGACTAGTAGCACTCTTCCCCAGCATTCATTCATTTTGCCTTGACTTTTTATTGTGGGGTCTGCTTAAATGGCCCGTCATGCATTAATTGAGTAGCTAGAAACCTAGGCTTTGAGGTTCAAACACTGTGTCTGGAACTGGAGCATTTGTCACCTCTGGGCAGGCATCACTAAGGAAACAGCCATTTGGTTTGCCTACAATCAGTTATTAGGAGCCTCCTGTGTGAAAGGCAGGGTAGAGTAATGGATAGAGTGCCAGCCTTAGCTAAGTTTAAGTCCTCCCCATGTGAACCAGGGCAGGTTGTTTACCTTCTGGGTGTCTCTCCTCCCACCCCTCAGAAACTCTGAGCTCTAAGACAGGGACTCTCTTGTCTTTCTTTATATTCTTAGAGGGTAGAGCAGTGCCCGGCACATAGTAGTTTTTTTAAAACCCTTATTCTCTGACTTAGAATCAATACTGTGATTTGGTTCCAAGGTAGAAGACTGGTGAGGGGTAGGCAATGGGGGTCAAGTGACTTGCCCAGGGTCACCCAGCCAGGGAGTATCTAAGGTCAGATTTGAACCCAGAGTCTCCTGTCTCTAGGCCTAGCTCTCAATCCACTGAGTCACCTAGCTGCCCCTTTACTAAATATTTATTGACTGAACAACCAGTTTTAAGTTGCAGAGTAGTTGCTGACCCACACTAGAGGAGATTTCCTCATAATCAATTTCCTATGCCAGTGAAATCATAAGTCCAGTCCAAAAAAACTGCAGACATTATAAAATTCTTGGGATTGAAAGACAAGATTGAAACAGTCCTCCCTTAACAAGTGTTTATATCCTACGGCATTGTGCATCTCCCTTCATTACCTAGTTGTTTATCTTCCAGAAAATCATGTAAATCAAAACTATAGGTTGAATTTTGAGAACTGTTAAAGGATGAATAAGGGTACCATCAAGGCTTCTCCCCTTTGGGGGGGGGGCTTTTCCTCTGTCACATAATAAAATTTCCTCTATACCGAAAAAGTCTTCCTTTGACTGTTCCAACCTGTCTATCTATTGTCCCATCCAGGAGTGTGCTGATAAATGTTTAACAATGGGTTCTCGAAACATGGCACACTTTTAGGTTTAGTCTGCATTATTAACATCTTCTTCACTTTCTTCAGTCTGGACAATCAACAAACCAGTCAATCAAGCTCTGATCTGTGATGTTTGCCAGTTTTCTGAGGAGGAAATGTTCACATTGAAAATTTAACAATCTCAAGCCTGGCTGAGTTGGCACCAGCACACCCCTGGCAGTCCATTTCCCTGCCTTCACTGTTAAACGTCTGGAATTAGATGTGTACGTACATGCCATGACTCCACATCTTCATCACCCACTCACTTTTCAGCCCCTTGCATTCTACCTTCCACCCCCAGCTCTCTAATGAAACCATCTTTGAAAAGGTTAACAGTGACCTTCATATAAGTGACTGACATTTCTATCAGGCTTTAAGGTTTAACAATTGCTTTAACTCATTAAAGCCTCAAAATAGCCCTGTAAATAGATACTTGCAGGCATTATTATCCCTGTATCATAAGCTTAGTCAATTCAAGCTGAGATAAACCAGAAGGAGAGAGCTCACTGAGAGGAGGCTCAAGTATAATTTGGGGCTATACAATCTAGGCTTTCAGTGTGCTCCCTTGTGTTGTATCCCTATTCCCTACAAACTCATCCTTCAAAGAGAGTCTACCAACACATTGAAGGTATCTGGAGCCTTTTCACATCTCAGGAGTATCTGTGTATCAGCTTGCTTATCTGTTGAAAAGCAGTGGGGTAGTAAGTGTTGAACTTGAGGCCAAGAACTGGCTCCTCCTGAGTCCTGACCTGGGCCTGCTGGGTCAGTTTCCTCATCTATGAAATTGGGATCACAAATACCTGGAATACCTATCCCCCGGGGCAAGATGACAGAAGCAAAACTTTCACTGCCATATCAGTAGCTATGGGTCAGATGGTCAGTTAAAATAGGTGCCCACATGTTCTCTCCTCTCCCTCTCTGATTAACTATCTGTCTTCTAGCTTCATCCTTCAACTGGAGCTGCTCTCTCCAAAGTTACCAACAGTTTCTTAATTTGGTTGCTAAAAGAGTTATTTTGAGGATCAAATGAGATCATATTTGTAAAGTACGTAGCACAGTATTAATAAATACTCATCCTCTTCTCTGCCAAATCTAGGGGACCGTTCTCAGTTCTCAACCTTCTTGACCTCTCTACATACAGCCTTTGAAATGATTGCTCTCCCTCATCTCCTGGATACTCTTTTGAGCTCTCTTGGTTTTCTGGACACCTATCCCTACTTCTGTGACCACTACTTCGAAGTCTCCTTTGCTAGATCCTTGTGGCTCACTCACTAGCCACGGGTGCACCAGATGGCTCTGTTGGGATGTCTTTTCTACTTTCTCTACACTCCTCTTGGTGATCTCTCCAGCTCCCATGGATTTAATCACCACTTCTATGCCCATGATTCTCAGTTCCCACATGTCTAGCTACCTTTCAGACATCTCAAACTGTATTTCCAACAGACACCTGAAATTTCAACATGTTTAATACTGAGTTCATTAGCTTGGCCCCTAAACCCTCTCCACTTCTAAACTTTCCTCTTAGTTTTTCCTTTCCTTTTTTTCCTCTTAGTTTTTTCCTTTTTTTTTTTAAGACCCTTACCTTCTGTCTTAATATATATTCTAAGGCAGAAGAGTGGTAAGGGCTAGTCAATCAGGGTTAAATGACTTGCCCTGGTTCGCACAGCTAGGAAATATCTGAGGCCACATTTGAACCCAGGACCACCATCTCCGGGCCTGACTCTCTAGCTATTGAGCCACCTAGCTGCCTCACACCTTTCCAATCTTAACAGTTTACACACCCCCACCTACTCTTTGATCCAGTGACACTGACTTCTTTTGCTGTTCCCCAAATGAGACATCCCATGCCTGGAATGCTGTCTTCATCTCTACCTTCAAGCATCCCTGGTTTCCTTCAAGCCCCTGAAAAAAATCTCATCTTCTATGGGAAGTCCTTCCTAATCCCTTTTTAATTCTAGTGCCCTCTTTCTATTAACTATTTTCCCTATCTATATAGCTTGCTTATACATATTTGTTTGCTTGTCTTGCCTATTAAATTGTGAATTGAAAGCAGAGATTGTCTTTTTTCTCTTTCTTTGTATTTCCAGCACTTAGTGTAGTCCCTGACACAGAGGAAGCACTTAAAAATGTTTGTTGATTGTCACCTTGTCAGGCTTTGGTCATCTTCTCTCTTGACGACCCTCCCTTGGCTATCTCATTCACTTCAAGACTTTTATTTTTACTTCTATGCAAATGACTTCCAACTCTATATTTTAAACCCTGATTTACCTTCTGAGTAAGCCTTCCAAATTCACTAGATAGTGATTGGGACTGGACCAGTGATTTAGTTGCTAAAGGGAATTCCAAGATGAAGAAATTCCCTCTAGCAATGCAAGCTATCTTTTGGGAAGTATATAGTTTTAGAGAACTGCCTAAAGCATTGTTTTGACCGTGACCCCCCCCCCCCCCCCAAATCTCATTTTCTGCTCCTTTGTCCTACTGTGATCTTAATCATGGATCTTCTCCTTATCTGGTAAAATGAAGGGATTGGACTCTAGACTACCTTGAAGTCCTCTCTAGAATCTCAATCTGTGATGCTCTGATTAGGTGATCTTTAATATCCCTTTCAACCCTGAGCCCTATAAAATTCCTCTTATTATTAGGTCTCATGAGTCTCAACTGGCTTGCCATTTGTGTGACTGTGGGCTAGTCACTTAACCTCTACAAGTCCAGCCAACCCAAATAAGTTACAGACCCACAAGCCTAAAATATAGTTATCTCTACATGTTTCTGTATCATATTTCTCTCTTATCTAAAGTTTCATTAAGACAAGGACAGGTATTCTTTCAACCTTGTGTCTTGCTTGAATGATGCTTTTGCTTACAATAGGTGTGAATACAGCTGAACCAAGGCCAATCTCTGCTGCAGGGTATTTGACTTTTGAATTATATTGGGAAAAGGCCAATAATTCACTTTAAACCCCAGAAGTCCCTGGGGATCCCTTCTGGTATCTGTGCAGCTGAGTGAGCTGACCCTCCCACCGCCATTAATAAGTATAGAATAGACCCATATACCAACACTATCTTGAGTTTAACTGAATTTGTTTATGTAGACTCTAGCTCACTTGAGAGTCACGAAACAGTTTCTGGTTATTATTATCCATATAGTTTGGAATTTGTTCATCCTTTTCTTGGTTTAGAAACAATTAGAACTTCTTTTCAAAGCAAATCCCCCACACTTTGTAGTAATTGTGTCATATATAGGTATCCCTTCCACATTGCAGGAGTTAGGGGTATGATGCCCTGAGATCTGGAAAATCCACACAAAATTTTTTGGCCTTCCCTTTGTACCAGAGAAGAAACCTGAATTTTTTCTTTTTTCTTTTTTGAAGTGTTTACAGGAAAAGAAATTGTATATACTTAGGCTATTGAAAGGTAAAATATGTTTATTATATAATACTATACATATATTTTATGCATTTCTGACTTTCTAAACTTTTTCTTTGTTGTCTTCTGGCCTTCATGTATCATCCGTGCCTTCCACAAAATACCCCCAAAATTTCCATTTCATTTCTTTTTTTTTTTTTTAAACCCTTACCTTCCATCTTAGAATCAATACTCTGTATTGGTTCCAAGGCAGAAGAGTGGTAAGGGCTAGGCAATGGAGGTTAAGTGACTTGCCCAGGGTCACCCAGCTAGGAAGTGTCTGAGGCCAGATTTAAGCCCAGACCCTCTGGGCTCCAAGCCTGGTGCTCTATCCATTGGACTACCTAACTGCTTCTATATACTTCTTTTATAAGGTGCATATTCCAGTCTGCACAGAGTAGCTAACATCACAAGTCCCAGCAGTGCAAATCTCCCTGGTAGCTGTCGGAACACATTCTTTTTTCACAGTGTCTCTTGGCCTTTCACAGCTTGCTGTTTGTGCAGATAGTTCAGCTCACCTGCATCATAGCTGAGCAGTTTACCTACTTGAAAGCACATGTCTGCTTTGGTCAGAAGCTTTTAGGGATCTGTCCTTTCCTAGGACTGCACAAAAACTTGTACTTCGTTAAATTTCTGCTATGTGAACTGTATTCCTTGTGCTGAGTTGGAATTTGTTAGATTCTTAGATCTCTCAGTTTACTTCACTGAATACTTTTCAGCCTCCTTTACATGTTCATCATCTGTCTTCCACCCTGTCAACACTCTTTCTCCTTTAGGATCTCATCTACTTTCATCAGATGAGGTGTTATCTGTACAGATAACTCTTAATCTAGATTTTTCAAATCCATACCATAATCCGACCCTATCCTTTCCATTGGACTCTACTTCAACATCATTGGTTCCCAACTGGATATCTCTTCCCCAATGGTCCTGTCAAACCCATGAGGAATGCATTATCTCTACCCCCATCCACCTTGACTATCTTTCCTCCACACTTCCCAGCCATAGTCATAACCTAGGAGTTATCCTTATTTCTTTCCTATCCCTCAACTCCTACATTGAATCAGTGATCAGTTTGTTGATTCAGTATCTGTAACATTCTCCAGCACTTGTCTCCTTATTATAAAATGGCCCAGTGTAAAGAGCATTTGAAGTCAGAGGATCTGAATTCAAATCCTGACTGCCACTTCCTTTAAAAAACTTTTTGCATTGAATAAAAGCCAATTTTCTTTCCCTCCCACCCCTACCTCCCCCTGGAAAAAAAAAAAGAAAACTCTTATGACAAATATGCATAATTTCTAATCATTTGGTCACCTCTCTAGTTCAGGTCCTCATCATATCTCACTTGAAACCTTATAATAGCTCCTCACTAGTTTCCTTGTTTCCAAAGGGAATCCACATTCCCTTCAGTTGCCAAAACAGTCTTCCTAGTGCATCTGCTTAACTGTATCACTATTCTGCCCAAAAGTTGTCTAGATTTCCTTATTGTTTTCAATCCTTAACCTAGTATGTAAGGCACTCTACATTTTGCACCTTGTAGTCTAATACTGAGATGGATTTTTGCATTCATAAATGTAGATATTCCTTCTAACAATGCACATGAAAACCCATGACTGTCCATCTCATGTGACTCTTGTTCATATGTTTGCCACAGGTTGATCTTCTCCACATGCTTGGAGAATAGGGAGTCCGTTTCCCTTTTTTCTGGTAAAAACATACTAGTAGAACACATAGACCAATCTCACACCACATGACTAGCCCATCTTTTCCAATTACATGTTCTTTGATGACACTCTTTATTACAACAAAAAGTGACCTATATACCTATTTTCTCACTTATAATTTTTTAATGAAAATGGACATTTCATAGAGAAGATCCTTAGTGAGGCAGTTAGTAGGGAGCAGGCAGACCTTCACAGGTGATGCAGAGAAAATACTAGAATCCCATTATGTTTATCGTTTGTTGGTTATTGGCGGAAAAAAGCATTTGATTTAGCAGCAAAATGCTGTCGTTAAGGCTGTCTTCCAACAAGATGTTTTCCATATGTACATCATGGGATTATAGATTCGAATCAAGAAGAGAACTTAAAGGTCATCTGTTCCGATCTGCTTATGTTACAAAATTAAGACCATAAAGGTTAAGTGATTTGTCCAAGGTCATATAGGTATTTTCCGGTCCTCTGACTCCAAAGCCAATTTCTGTGCCCTGTGGCAAGTGATGTACCTAAAGCAGTGATGGCAAACCTTTTAGAGGGGTTAGTGATCTGAGAAATATCCTCAAGTGCCCATGAGGAGGGGGAAGAGAGCAGCCCAGCCCTGTGTCCTTCTGGCTTTCTAGTAACAAACCCTGGTGAACTCTGTACTGGAGTGACAGTGCGTGTGTCCACAGAAAGGATTCTGGGTACCCCCTCTGGCACATGTTCCATAGGTTCTCCACCATAGTCCTAAAGAGAACAAGGAGAAAACATTCCAGGTATGGGGGACAGCCTGTGCAAAAGCATGAAAGAAATGGGATGCCATGTAAGAAGAATAGCAAGTAGTACTTCTTGGATAGAGCATAGTTTTTGTTAGGGAGAAATGACATGAAAACAGTCTAGAAAGATAGGCTGGATCTAGAACATAAAGAACTTATTTTTTTTCTAATTTAATTTTTATTATCGGTTCCAAATTCTCTCCCTAGCCATTGAGAAGGCAAGAAACATTATATCCATTATTCATATGAAGTCATGCAGAACATTTTCCAGGGGGGCAGCTGATTGGCTTAGTGGATTGAGAGCCAGGCCCAGAGATGGGAGGTCATAGGTTCAAATCTTGCCTCAGGCACTTTCTAGCTTTGTGACCCTGGGCAAGTCACTTAACCCCCATTGCCTAGCCCTTACTCCTCTTCTGCCTTAGAACCAATATATAGTATTGATTCTAAAATGGAAGGTAGGGGTTAAAAATATTTTCCATATTAGCCATGTTCTGGGGAGAAAAGTAAGAAAAATAAAGAAAGGGAAAAAATATATATTTCCATCTGCACTTTGAATCTGTCAGTTCTCTATCTGGAGGTGGATAGCATTTAACATCATGAGCTCTTTGGAACTGTGGTGAATTAGTGATCAGAGTTGATTAGCTTTACAATATTACTGTTAATATGTAGATTATTTCTCTGGTTCTATTCACTTCACTCTGCATCAGTTCATATAAGTCTTCCCTGACTTTTTCTGAAACTATTCCCTTCATCAACTTTTATAGCATAACAGTATTTCCTCACATGCATATACCATAATTTGTTTAGCCATTCCTCAATTGATGGGCATTCTCTTAGTTTCCAATTCTTTACCATGACAAAAAGAGCTACTAAGTATTTTTGTACTTATGGGTCCTTTTCCTCTTTCCTTGATCTACTTAGGAGATAGACCTAGTAATAGCATTGCTGGATCAAAGGTTATACAAAGTTTTATAGAGCTTTAAGTTTAAATAGAAAAGCTTGTATTTAATCATAAGAGACCAAAGCTTCTTGAGCAGGAAAGTAATACGGTTAACCCTGTACTCTGGGAAAATAAATTGGACAGCCATGAAGATGCATTGAAGATGGGAGAGATTGGGAACAGGGAGACCAGTTAGAAGACTATTAAAGTAGAACAGGGGAGAGGTGATGAGACCTGAGCTATGTTTCTAAAGATCATAGAGATAAGGGGATATATGGGAAATGTATTTTGAAGGCAAATTCTGTGAGATTTGATGACTGTATGTTGGAGGTGAGGGAGAGAGAAGTCAAGAATGACTCTTAAAGGAACTTTAGTGTCTAGAAAGATAAGGATGCCTTCAATTAGGAAGAGGAATGGATTTAGGAAGAGAAATGGGTTTAGGTGAAAAGATAGTTTCATTTTGGACACATTAGAATTGAGATTTCTATAGTTCATCCCAATGAAGATGACTAGAGGCAGTTACTGATAAAGGCCAGGAACTCAGCAGTGAGCTGAAGGTTAGACATATGAATCTGGGAGTTGTCTTCATAGAGATGATCTTTAAACTCATTGGAATGATACCATTAGCTAAGGAGAGAAGAGTAGGCAGGACAGAGCCCTAGGGTTCACTCAGTCAGGTGGCTAGAGGTGGTTGATGATCCATCAAAGGAGATTCAATCGAGCAATGCCAAGGAAACCAAGAGAAGAAAGCATATCTAGGAGGAAGGCATGATTTGTGGTATAAAAATCTACAATGAAATTGAATAAGAACCGAGAAAAGGCCATTAAATTTAACCATTAAGAGAATGTTGACAGAACAGTTGGGTGACTCAGTAGACTGAGAGCCAGGCCTAGAGATGAGAGGTCCTAGGTTTAAATCTGGCTTCAGATATGTCCTAGCCGTGTGACCCTGGGCAAGTCACTTAACCTCCATTGTACACAGTGTGGATTTTAAGACAGAAGGTAAGAATTTTTTTAAGAAACAGGATACTAAATATCTTTGAAGTGATATTCTTGGTAGAAAATAGTGTTAAGTCAGAATGTTTAATGCAGAATCCACTGTAAGCCACATTGGAGAAGTTAATATGTGACTTTACCTGCATTTTCTGGCACAGGGCAGTGATATATGTCAGGTCAAACTGAAGGGGTCAAACTAAAAGTGCAAGATTGAAATAATCGTGGAAAATTCTGAAGTGTGATTTTGTTCTGTGTGGTTGTTTTGTTTTGTTTTTTTAAGAAATTGTGTTTCTCACACAGAGAAGGGTTGGAGAACTTTGTTCACACCTTTGTAGATAAGGAAAGATGCTTAGGTAGCAGTAGGTTTATGCTTTGCCTGCCAGAAGATTTCCATTGTGTTTATAAATGTTGTTGTTCAACATGGGTTGATGCGGACATGGTTGGGGATGTAGACTCGAAACGACCACACCAATGCAACTAACAACAATATGGAAATAAGTCTTGATTGATTACACATGTTAAAACCAGTGGAAATGTGCATTGGATATGGGGGGGTGAAGGGGAAAGTAAAAACATGAATCATGTAACCATGGAAAATTTTTCTTAAAAAAATATTTAAATCTAAATGTTGTTCAGTTGTTTGAGTCATGCCTGACTCTTCATGACCCCATTTAGTGTTTTTCTGTGGTCTGCCATGTCCTTCTCCAGCTCATTGTGCAGGTGAGGAACTGAGGCCAGCATGGTTAAATTACTTGTCCAGAGTCACACAGCTAAGAAGTGTCTGAGGACACATTTTAACTCAGATCTTTCTGACTCCAGGCCTAAAACTCTATCTACTACAACTCCTAGCTGCCCCATTAACATCATAATCAATCTCAAAGAAGTGGTCTATGATGCCATAAAAGCTTCAAACTTCCTCTGAAAGAAATGAAGAATAGACCTTGTCATTGGGAGTTGCTGACCATTTTTGTTATCAATGTCATACGGAAGTAATAGCCTACCCTGAAGAGATTTTAT
Source organism: Gracilinanus agilis (assembly GCF_016433145.1). NCBI lineage: Eukaryota > Metazoa > Chordata > Mammalia > Didelphimorphia > Didelphidae > Gracilinanus > Gracilinanus agilis. Next base: position 280,174,331 of record NC_058131.1, read on the forward strand.
TTTCCTTTTTAAGTTTCAGGAAACTTTTGAAGTAACTTGTAATTCTGAATTTATAGGTCATATAAGAAGTAAACCTGATTATGCAATTTTCATAGGAAGGATGCAAGAGCCAGAAACAGGTGGAAAGGCCTTTTAGGTTTTTCTAAACAACACTATATAATTGTTTCAATTCAAACAACATTTTTACAGTATCTACTGTCTGCAGGACACTGCTAGGTAGAAGATACAGAGATAAAAAATAAGACATTGTTCCTGACCTCTTCATTCTAGGACCTACCCTCTGTGAATTGTTAATAGTTACTTGTATAGTATCTCTCCCATTAGATTTTAAGCTCTGAGAGCAGGGATTGTCTTTTGACTTCCTTTGTAGCCCCAGCATTTAGCATAGAGCCTGGCACATAGTAGGCCTTTAATAAATGTTTATTGACTGGCAGCTTGCAAAATTGACATTTATCAAAACCAAATTCTGTACTAGTTTATACTGACCTTAATTTCCATTAAAAAATCACTCTACCCCTCCCCCCCAAAAAACACCCTCCTTTTATCACTTGATTAATTGTGTCTAATGATGGAGCTTGTTAAAGTGTATTAAATTCTATGGTAGTCATAATATTGCTTTCAAATGATGACCTGAAGACAATGATCCCTAAATCTTGGCAGAGGGAAGGCTACCAGGATTATATTTCAATCTACTTCAGTAGTTGTATATTTTCTTTCATGTTGACATGACCTCAGGCCTGTCTCACTCCTAAGCTAATAGCATAATCCTGAATCTTGGCTGGCCCAGCTTTAAACTCCCACCCGTGCTGAGGTTGGACTCCAATTTAGGTAGGCAGCCAATAAAAGAGAAGGTGAAATCTCTTTCCCAAGTTTGGTGCTAAAATGGCCCTGCTTGTAAATCTCCAAATGTGACTTCTCTTGCTCCCTTTCACACATTCACTCCTACTCTGTGTTCATTAGAAACCTCATCTCAGCTTTTGCCGGATGGTCATTTATTTTTCTGGACCTCAGTTTTCTCATGTCTAAAATGAGGATTTGGATTAGATGATCACGAAGGGCCCTTTGTGATCTAAATTCTGTTCTATGCTTTTGTGATTTCCAAAAGCCAAGGACCCCCGGCATATGTTTTGCAGTCCTACCTGCAGTCATTCCCTTCAGAGATTTATTCTAGTGAAGCATTGAAGGAAACCAGTCTTTCTCCTAGAGCTGTGACTAAGACTGACTTACTCTAGCTCTGTAATGGGTCAATCTGAGGTTTGGTGGTGTGTTTATACTTTACGTCTTATCAGTGGGGTGATCAGTCTGGCTTTCTGCTTACCTTTGGGCCAAAGTGCCACTCATTCCCAGATAACTCCCAAGGCCAGATAGCTTATCTAAAGTCATCCTGCTTTCTAAGGGATAACTAACTATTCATGAAATGGACTAGAACTTTAGGTCCAGGTGTCTATGCCCAGTTGGCTTTTTATTTAAGTTTTATTTGGTTGTTTTTTTTGTTTTTGTTTTTTATGTTGTGGAACTGGAAAGTTTGTTCCACTCTTATCAGAAATGTTACAGAATTCCTTCCTGTTGTCTTTTAAGTGGCCTCCCTTCACCTAATACTGGCTCTGACTCTTTCAGCTGTTAACTTATCTTCTGTAGTGTCCTAAATAGGAAACTTATTTTTCTTCTCAACTGGGTGCACCAAGAACTGGACTAGGAACCAACAGTCCTGGGATGGGTTTTTCTTGGAACTCTGCCACCCACTTAATTCTGTGACTTAGAACAAACCCATTCTCCTCTTAGGTCTTAGTTTCCCTATTTATAAAAATAAGGAGGTTGGACTAGATAATCATTCTATGAGTCTAATTAATCATATTCTTCCTTCTTGATATGTTTATTAGAAATCTATAAAGTTGTAGGGATCTAATCTAATGATCTGTTAAAAACTTTGCTCAAATCCCTTTCCCTCTCAGCTCTACATCCCAAAGAAACCAGTCTGCAAGGAGATTGCACAAATTCATTAGATTGATATTTTTTCCCCCTTCCCTCTCTAAGAAATTGGACCTGTCAGAAAAAATCAGTATTCCTTTATGTTGGGTAGATCACTCGGTGCCACAAGCAGTAAGTTTATTCTAGGCCACACCATTCCCCTCCTCACTCATAGTGCTTCTACCTGGAATTGTTTCAGATTCTCAGCGCTCTCATCTCTCCTCCTTCACCATGAAGCTGATGGACAAATTTCACTCACCCAAAATCAAGAGAACACCATCAAAGAAAGGAAAACCAGCTGACGTGCCTGTGAAAACCCTTGAGAAACCTGTGAACAAAGTAAGTAAATGAATGGGGCTTCTCCTGCATCTTCTCTTGGGTTAGTTTTGCTCGCCTCTACCTGCTGGGATTGATAGGGGCTTCTGCTATTTTTAAATCACATTCCCGGGAAATGTTCCTTCTAGCACCTTGCACCTATTCCATAGTATTTCATTATTTTAGGAGGGGCCTTCTGAGTTGCTGCAGTATGAACCATCCAGATGGTCGGTGTGTTTAATTTTTATCAGAAGCAAGCTCTGTTGGCCCAAAACCATTCTCCTTTTCTAGCTCTGTAATACTTTGGGCATTTAAGCAACTCTTTGTAGAATATGCTTCATGTTCTCACCCTCAAGGTACCACCACCTCCCCACCCCAAAGTTTCCCACATTCTCTGGTGTGCATTTGCAGCACCATGGAGTTTATGATTTCCAGATCATCTCTTGGCTTTGGGGTGTGTGCTTCTAAAAATGCAAAGTCTTTGAACCTTAGCCAAAGATGTCCTCAACTGCTGGTAACCTCAACAGGGAGAATCCAGCAGATGTATTGAAACAGCTGCTGATGTTGTCATCCCCTCCCTCCAGCCTAAAATGGCCATTTCAAGCCCTGTAGGAATCCAGGTTTCCTCTCTTCCAGGAGGCCACAGACAATTTTCTACCAGAGGGCTACCCTCCTCCCTTGGATCTGGATCACCAAGCAGTACAATTTATGTCCACCAGTGCTGTGGTTCCCAGGTCTCAGAGGCAGAAGGTCAGTGTGACATTAAGAACAATTGGGGTTGCCTTCTACTGCAGTGAACCCTGATCCCATCGTTGGGGGGGATTGAGACAACCTATTGCATCTTTATGTACTGGGTTCTCTGTTCTTTTAGGGTTGGGCGGTGGCCATGGGTTCTAAACACATTCAGGAAACAATTCAAAGGGGCCTCAGATGCCATCTTAGGATAAAACTGAGGGAGCTGGCAGCCCCAGTGGGGCTTGGACAGCACTCCAAGCTTCCATGTGGAACATCCTGGAATCCTCTCAGTTGTTGGGTTGGGTGAGGTACTCCTTGGAGTCTGTTCCTGGTAAGTGGTGTGTTTCATCTTTCAACAGCTGTTTTTCCCAATTACCGAAATTATCTGAATAGCTTAGAAGGGAGTAGGACATTCTGGGGAAAGGGGAGGAGGGAAGATATGGGTTATAATCAAGGGAGAACATGTATCATGTACTGTGCAGGTTGAGTCTGGATTAAGTTGGGAAGGGGACAGACAGTGAGTTCCCAAAAGCTATACCTGCAAAGTGAAATTTTAGTAATACCTTCCAAACTAGAAAAGCCATCCAGCCAGGTTCTACTAATAGACTTTACCTGTTCTCCAAGAACCTTCCCAATCTACTATGGAGCAGCTTATCCCCAAAATGTTGGGTCGTTAGTGATAATTTTTATTTGTGGTGACCCATCAAGAGGAACTAACTTCATGAAAACTGGAGATCAGATTGGAGATGTATACTGGAGGTCACATTTGTGGTTAACAATTTATTAATGTAATTAATAGTTTCATATTGATCTGAAATTATGACAGTATTTTTAAAAAGAGCCTAATTATTCAGGACAGAAATCAAATAAATCTTTAAAAGAAACAAACTCAAGTGACTATCTGTGGTGGATTTATAACAGAGCTTTCCTAACTATCAGTGATGATGCAACTGGCCTATAAATATTGGTGCTTTATGCTGTTGCCTTGACCTAAAGCTGTGTAACTGTTTTTCCTTTTGAGATTAATTCGCAGAGGACCTTAAGAAAATACCATCTAACTATGTTGGGGGTAGGGAGAAGATGGAGGAAATTTTATTGTCTTATTTTAGTAGAGTGATATTTTGTATGAGCTTCCCCAAAGCAAGGGGGATCCTAGAATTAAAAATGAAATATTCAGATTTTGCAAGAGCTGATTTTAAAATCCAGATCGCAAAACCATGGTTAAGGAGTAAACTAGGAGATTTGGTCTATGCCACAATTATTTTTTATTAAAGCCTGTCTAGCAGTCTCCCAGAGGAGAGTTTAATATTAAACTCCAAGGAGAGTGCAAAATGTCATATTGCATCAACCCAGACAACCCAGCTTCAAATGATTTACTAACAGTAATGTTCAAGCTTTGCCTGTAGCCCATTGAAATATTATTGGGTTTACTAGGAGGACACATGCACCCTTTGGCTTTTTAAAGGAATAACCCCTACTTAAAGAAGCACAGGCATACTGGATATTCTTCTGTCTTTACTGTTCTCTTTGTCATGATCTGCCAATTCACTGCCTGCCAAGAGAGTATTTTCACTAAAATATAAGTGTATGTAAACTCTATTTTTGGCATAGAGAACCTTGAGAACAAAGCTGTTTCAGATGCTTTATTGTTGCTCTTCCCCCCTCTGTGTGTAGCCTAGATGAGGAAAAGGGGAGAATAGATGTTAAAATGCCATTTACTTGGTGGGAAAGCCTATAAAAACCCAGGCAGATGATGTGAGCTTGGGGAAAGGCAGAAGCTTCTCAAGGTATAAAATGACTCATGAGACAGGGAAGATGGAAGGGTAGCCTGAGGTTTGAAATAATGTTCTTTGGCCCAGTTTAATTCCTTCCTTTTGATTATGTCTCTTTAAGGGGTAAATCGCTGTAATCAGATGATAAGCTACTTGAGTGATTATGCTAGACAAAGTGAATATAACAGTGCATTTTTTCTAAATCCACTCATATAGTGGGAACATAAGGACAGCCCAGGAAATGTTGGAGTCTGCCAAGGTATAGCAACCCAGATCATGCCAAAAAAATTTCAGGATTTCTTTTTTATTTCTGAGTTTCAAGACAGCTGCATTTTTAATTCATTTGTGAACTTTGATATTCACCTGTAGAGTTTCCATAGCAGTTTTTATATGGAGAATATGAAGTATTCCATAAAGAATTTATATGCCTTTTTTTTTTTACATTTTTTTAAAATTTTAAACCCTTAACTTCTGTACATTGACTTATAGGTGGAAGAGTGGTAAGGGTAGGCAATGGGGGTCAAGTGACTTGCCCAAGGTCACACAGCTGGGAAGTGCCTGAGGCCGGATTTGAACCTAGGACCTCGCATCTCTAGGTCTGGCTCTCAATCCACTGAGCTACCCAGCTGTCCCTATATGCTTTTTAAACATTTAAAAAAACAAAACAGAAAGATGAAATAAGACAAAAAAATGAAATTTAAAAAAAAAGAACAGAACCCAAAAGAATAATAAGGTCTGGGGACAGTAAGCCTTCTCATGCAGTTCAGGTATGATGGGCACTGGGAACATAAGTACAAAAAATGAAAAACACACCTGCCCCTGGGGAACTTACATTCCTTCAAAAAACAGGTAAACTAATCGTGATTTGAGTAAATCTGAGGATGCAGGGCTTAGACCCAAAGCAATACTGGAAGAAGCCAAGTTCAGAGAGTAGCAACTAGGTTCATTTGGATAAATAAATATTGATAACAAGGGTTAATAATAGAGAAAATGGCTCTTATGGAACAAGAGTGTAAGTGGAAAGAACACAAGACAGGATGATATCCCAACTCTTACTAAATGTGTGACCTTAACCAAGTCACTTCCCACTCTCTACACTCTAAATCTCAGGGTCAATCAGTAAGCATTTATTAGGTACCTTTTATATGCCAAATACTGTTCTAAGAGCTAAAGATACAAAGGAGAACAAAAACAAAAAAGGCGAAAAACAGTCCCTTGTCACAAGGACTCACAGTCGAATGGGGGACCCAACCTGCAATTTACATAGTCTGTAACTATGCACAAACAAGAAAGAGCCCAGGTAAATTGAGATTTTCAGAGGGAAAGCACTAAGATTGAAAAGGACTGGAAAAGTCTCATACTGAAGGTAAGATTTTAGCAGGAACCTAAAGAGGAACAAGACTATCCCAGGCTCATGCATATGCAGTAAAAATATTCCCAGTTGGGAGATCTTGTATAGGAACAGCAAGGAGACTGCTGTCACTGGATTGCCAAGTATGAGGGAGGCAGTTAGGTGTCAGAAAGGTAGGAAGAGACCAGGTTGTGAAGGACTTTAAAAGCCAAATAGAATTTTATATTTGATCTTGGGGAGAATAATAATAGGGAGCCACAGTAGTTTATTTAATTTAGAGGGGAACATGATTTCCCCGTCTATTAAATGAAGTGCTTGGATAATTTGTTATCTAATGTTCTCACCCCATCCCCCACCCCCAGCATTCTGTAATTCTCTCTTTTATGAGACCCTTTCTCTACCCAACATTGTCTGATTCTGACTTTAGAACTTAATGACAACTTAGACGGACTGGATTCACCTTCACATTATCTCTTAAAGAGGAGAAGTATACTAAGAGAACAAAATCTTAGATGATTTTGAAAGTATCAGAAATAGCATCTGTTTGGCGTTTTTATGTTACACATTAAAAAATTACATCTCATTATTACTGGTTTTTATTTTTTCTTGAAAATAATAAAACTATGCTACTGTAGTTATTTGGTAATTCTAACTTTTCATAGATTGGCCCTGCCCCTATGGACAATCCAAATTCATGTAGGCCAAATATACTATAAGTACACTGAACATTTGTAATTATTGTAATTTATTGGTAATACTATTCCCCAATTAGGAAAATGGCAGCAAAAATACAAATGATTAATCAAACACAAAAGTAGATTATTCACTTCTTAATGTAGTGCTACTTATATATACATTTCAGGGCTTCAGTGAATACTTGATTATAGCAACAAACTATTTGAGGACTTCAACGGGAACTCTCCTGTTATCAGCTTCTTGACTTCCATCATGCATAGAATATGATAAAAATAACTTTGTATCATGTAGAAAGAACACTGGACTGGAAATCAAGAGACCTGGGTTCTAATTCTGAATGTAATACTAAATTACCTTGGGTAGATCTCTTTTCCCTAAGATTTCTCCTAAGCCCAAAATTATGATTCTTAAAAAACAGCATTAAGTAATTGAATCTTTTGTCTTTTTCTCTCCATTTCACTTTTCATATGTTCTCTAGTATTTTCTTCTCCTCTGCCTGTGCTTTAGACCTGCCTTCCATTCCTATAGGAGCATTTCTTAGTGGGGGAAGTGCAAGGAGGCTAAAAGAGTGGTTAAACTCCTGAATTAGGCCCTTATTTAGAATTCACTAGTGTTGTATGGTTATTTGAGTCAGTGACAATACCTTGAGCCTGATCCCATAAGCAGCACATGTCAGTGAGAGAGTTGGACTGGCTTGCCTTCAGTCCTGAGAGTTTATGTCTCAATCTAAGTGAAGTAGAGGGATTGAGTTCCTATTTCTTGCTCCAGCTTCTTGTAAATAGATATCTCAGCCTAAACTGCTGGCTGAATTTTCCAAGAAAGCCACAATTTAACAACTAAAAGGAGCAAGGGAAAGAATAATGCCCAAAGGACATTAATTCTGGAAGAAGAATTTGTAGGAGAGTTAATGGATGAAACCTGAATCTGTTAAGCTGTCAGCTCCTTTATTAGACAATTCAAGCTGCCTTCCTAAACAGACAGATTTGAAAGAGAATCTTAGAACAGCAGTTTCAAGGGGCCTTTCAGGTCCCCAACATCAACCAACCTTTCCATCTTAATAACAAAGTTTCTCAGGGCAGCAAAATGGTGCAGTAGATAGAGTGCCAGGCCTGGAATCAGGAAGACTCTTCTTCCAGAGTTCTAATCTAGATTCAGACACTTCTTAACTGTGTGACCCATGTCAAGTTCACTGCATTGTCTTCCTTTGACTCCCATATTGTACAAATATTCCTAGAGCTCTACATTTTGTAGACTCATAGGATATCATGTCTGGAAGGGAGCCTTAAAGATCTTAAAGATCAACTATTTCAACCACATTTTATAACCTTTGAAAATTGTCAGTTGTTTATTTGTGCACAAATGGGGAACCCCCTCTTTTTTTTTCCTTTTTCATATGTACTTAATGAAGTTCCCTCTTCTTTTTTTTTTCTTTGCTATTTTGCTTGATAATTTCATTAGCTTGCATGAATTCAGTTATCTCTGTGTAAATTATTCACAGCTCTATTTATCCATCCCTGTTCTCTCTCTTGATCTCTAGTCTCGAATCTCCAGCCTATCTTTTGGAATCTTGAACTGGATATCTTATAGACATCTTAAACTCAGTATCCCAAACTGAGTTTATTTTCTTCCTGCCCTACACCCCCAACCTCTCTACTCTTCCCAACTTCCCTATCATTATTGAGAGTACCACTGTATTCTGAAACTCCCAAACTTACAACCTTGGTGTCATTGTCAGCTCTTCACTCCTTCCACCCCCATATAAAATCTGTTGCCAAGCCCTGTCAATTTTACCTTCCTAATTTCTTCTCTTCTGTCTTAGATTCTATATTAAATACTGGTTCCTAGATAGAAGAGCAGTAAAGGCTAGACAATTGGTGTCAAGTGAATTGACCAAGTCACACTGCTGTGAAGTGCCCAAGGTCACATCTGAACCCAGGACCTCCCATGCAATAGCCTTCTGATTGGTCTCTGAAGTCTCTCCTCACTTCAATCCGTCCTTCACTCAGTTATCAAATTGCTGTTCCTAAAGCACCAAGCCTAACTGCAGAGACTTCCTATTACTTCCAGGATCAACTATAAAATCCTTTGTTTAACTTTTAAAAGCTTTCATACTTTAATGCTGGCCTCTTCCTACCTTTCCAGTCTCTTTACACTTTCACTTTACTCCTTCCCACATACGATGCTATTTGGTGACACTGGCCTTCTGGCTGCTCCAACAAGGCTCTCCTCCTGCCTCTGGACATTTCCATTGACTTCACCAAATTAGAATTTCTCTCCTTCCTCATCTTCCCCTACTGGCTTCTTTGACTTCCTTCATATCCCACTAACAAGAAGCCTTTAGCAGTCATCCTGAGTGCTATTGCCTTTCCTCTGATCTTTTCCTTTTGTGTCCTTTAGGACCTAGTCATTTCCATGTTGTCTCTCCCATTAGATTAGTGAACTCCTTGGGGAAGACACCATTTTTTGCCTTTCTTTCTACCCCCAAAGCTCTTAGCACGTTGCCTGGCATATAGTAAGTACTTGATAAAGATTGTTGACTAAAATGGTTTGGATTTAAGATATTCCTCTCCCAATCCTCCTTGTCTCTCTCCTTTTTGGAACAAGAAGCTAGTGTGCAGAACCACCAGCACCCTGTGAGCAGACTTTTCATTATGTGCCTTTTAATTATTCAAAGGTGCTACAAATGGGATAGTTCAAAAGGTTTGATTGGCAGAGATATGTTTAAATCTAATGTTACTCTCTGTGTTAATGGGTGGGTGTCCATTCTTTTGAGCATTCTCACTGATTGTATCTAAATAATGAAGTCACTCAAAAGAGGGACCAATGGTTTTAAAACCATACTCCCAAGGAAGACACAAGATGTTACTTCCTTCACATTCCCTGGTTTAAATTGTAATTGTAGTCTATTACTTGGACAAGTTATCCATTTAGCGGATATCTATTGTCCACCATTCCATTTTCTGTACCCTCTATCTGGATCTCAGTCCACTGAGAGAAGAGATAGATTGGAATCAGCACAGTACTGTGGAAAGATTCCTAGATTTGGAGGCAGAGGGACCTGGGTTCAAATCCTGGCTATGCTACTTACTACCCTGTGTGACCTTCAGTAGGTCACTGAGTACTTAGCTGAACTTCATGTTCTAGGTCCCTTAACAGTAAAATTAAAGAACTAGACAAGATGACTGTCCTGGTTCTCTCTGGCTCTAGATCTGTAATTAGATGATCCAGACTAGGTGGGAGAATGAAGATGCACATAAAAGGACTGACTGAGAGTCCTGGCTACATGTGACTTCCTACATCCCAAAGTCAAAGAGAAATGATTAAGGGTACTTGGTGCCTCTTCTCCCTTCTGTTTATATGGGTAATCAAAAATGAGTTATTTTTCTTCTCCTTGATAGAAGAGGGCTTTTACTGTGAACCAAGGAAACCTGGATCCTGACAGTAGCTGTTTATGTTATTCTTGAGTGAATAATCATTGCCATCTTCTCTTTACTAGGGCGCTACCTTCTCACCCAGAGAATAATCATCTCTTGGTAGTTTCCAAGTTCTTTAGGATCTGTATCTTTTTTTATTTTTATTTTTATTTTTTAACCCTTAACTTCTGTGTATTGGCTCCTAGGTTGGAAGAGTGGTAAGGGTAGGCAATGGGGGTCACACAGCTGGGAAGTGTCTGAGGCCAGATTTGAACCTAGGACCTCCCATCTCTAGGCCTGACTCTCAATTCACTGAGCTACCCAGCTGCTCCCTGTATCTTTTTAAACTGACAAGTATCCAAGCCATTTTGTAGTAGTTTTGTGTCCAGCGGAAAATTATGATGGCATATTTTGTTTCTTAACCCAGCAACCCCCCTAAACTGAGAGAGACCCATCAATCTTAAAGAACCATAGAAGGAAGATTCTTTATATAATCTGCAGCCTATCTCTAGGTACCTCATGGGACCCTCCTGCTGGTTTTCTAAGTATCTCATGGCCATTAGCAAATTAGTTGTCATGATACTCTTGATTAATGGCACTCTCTGTGTGGGGTTGATGAGTAGGAGAAAAAGGAGGCGGTGTGTGACTTTTCAAAGCCACTAGTAAGTCTGTTTGAGAAGCCAGGAAGGGAATTCAGGAAGATCTAGCCAGGCATCCTATGTCCAAAAACCCTCTGGCTCCCTGGAGGATGACAGGCATCCTGTTATAGGATGCCTGCCATCATTAGGGTGGGATTTTCTGCATCTGAGAGCCTTTCCTTTTCCCATCAGTCTCAGACTAATTTCAGTGAAATAAAAATAGCTCCCTTTAATCTCTCTCTTTTCCCCTCCTCGTCCTCAACTCACTGTTTCAGAATCTCAGCTGGCTGGAAGAGAAAGAAAAAGAGGTTGTCAGTGCCTTGCGCTACTTTAAGACCATTGTGGACAAAATGGCTATTGACAAGAAGGTGTTGGAAATGCTTCCAGGCTCGGCCAGCAAGGTCCTGGAGGCCATCCTACCGCTAGTGCAGACCGACCCTCGAATTCAGCAGAGGTGAGTTGCTGGGAGTTTCTGCAGAGGGTTAGAACTGGATAAGAATGATTCCAGAGAGTTTAAAGTAGAGTAGTTTAAAGTATCAGGTGCGATCACATCGAGGGTTTGACTAATGTCTTCATCTTTTGTGCCCCGTGGGTAGCCTGCACATATTCTCTTATTTGCTTAAATCATTGCTTGCCTAGGATTACAGGATTTAGACCGCAGAGGGATCTCAAATCATCTCATCCTGGGATTCCTAATGTTTTTGTGAAATTGACCATTTTCCTAAGAATAATGTTTTTAAATGCATAAAATACATAGGATTAAAAAAGAAACCAATTACATTAAAATAAAGTTATCAAGAAAAATATATATGTATTGAAACACTTTCATGGATCTAAATTAAGAATTTCTGATTTAGTCTAATCCTCTCATTATACAGATAAGAAAACTGGCACCTGGGGAGAGCAGAGAAAGTACCCTAAGGACACACAAATCCTAAAGAGCAAAGCTGCAATTAGGTCCTCTGACCCCCAAACCAGGGTGCTTTCTCTCACCATATACACTATGCCATCTTTTCCTGCTTCTGAGCTCCCCCACCCTTTTCTCCTTTCCTATTAAAATTTGACCAGATGCCATTTCCTAGAAAGTGGAAGGAACCTCAGCAAGCATCTAGTCCAACCCCAACCTGAAGACCAGATTCCCCTTGACATCTCCTGGATGTGACCAGTCAGCTTTAGCTTAAAGATATTCTATGATGGGGAACTCATTTACCTTTTGAGATAGCTTGTTCCATTTCCAAACAGCTCCAATGATTAGGAGAGTTTTTCCTTATGTGGAGCCAAAGTTTGTCTTTCATAACTTCTAGTCAGTGGTCCTAGTTCTTCTTTGTTCTGGGGCCAAGGAGAACTGATCTAATCCCTCACCCATGTAATGGCCCTTCAGATACTTGAAGATAATTATCATATGTCCTACCTGCCTGGGGATGGATTTGAAGTTCAGAGAGCTCATTGTGAATGCCTACTTTGCCTCTTAGGGCCTCTGTGACCTTAAAGTAGTTACTTTATCTCCAGAAAGAGGTGGTTGTATTTGATGACTTCTGATTGCTTTATGATTCTTTCAACACACTATCCCCTGGTGTGTTTCCAAGTCTCTTCTTCCATGAGGCCTTCCCACATTTCCCCTGGTCAGGTGTTAGATATCCTCCATGTTCTGAAAGCAATATCATTGCAAGCACTTAATCAAAATCCTGTCTCACTCTGGGTGTTCCCCCTGATAAATGCAGAATTGCATATTTGCCATATTTCTGTTCCCTTCACTTTACACATAGTAGGCACCCACTAAATGTCTGAGTTATTGTGAGTAAGATGCTTTCTAAACTCTAAAGTGTTTCATCAATTCAGATCACTAATTTTTGAGACACAAAAATAAGTAACTATAGTGTATAATATTTCAGTAAGAAGATGGAAGCAACATGTAAAATGAGACCTATGGGAGCAAATCGTTACCAGCCAGGGGATCAAGAAAGGTTTCCTGGAGGAAATGTCATTTGAGTTAGGTTGTAAAGAATGAGTGAGAATTCAGCAGGGAAAGAAGAGAAGGGGAAGACGTTTCAGGCATAGGAAACAGCTTGAACAAAGGTCCAGAGGAAGCGAAGTCCAGTACATGCACTGGGACTGAGTCTAGTTTGACTGGAATCTAGAATGTGTGAAGGCAAATGACAGGGGATGAGGCTAGAGAGAGATGTTGGTATCAGACTTGGAAAGTCCTTGAATGCCATGCAGAGGAGTTAGAACTTGATTCAGTAAGCAGTAGAAAACCTTGGAGGTGAGGGGTGGCATGAACAAAGATATGTTTAAGAAAGACTATTCTGGGCATAGTGTGAAGGGAGAATTACAGAGGGAACTCCTAAGAAAATTATATGGAGTTGAGACTTTATGCTTGTGCTAAAGTGCATACCTTCCTTAAGGAGTAATGTAACAGATCTGCCCAGAACGACCCATTCTGTTCAGTAATACCTGAAAAGTGTATTTTGTTTTTAATAGAATAAAATCCTCAATTAAAGCAAACCAGGAGGAGACGGGTCTTGAGCAGCTGTCAGATTCCCTGCTGGTTTCACGTTTTCCTACTATATTACCTGTTGAGGATAAATGCATGCCCATTTTGACTCTTTGAGATGGCTTCATGCTTATGTATCCCCCTGAGACTGAAGGTTTTATGAGCTACTTTCAGTAGCTGGCAGTAAGGGGAAATTTTTTTCTTTTTCAGAGAAATAAAGCAGAGTATCTCACCATTTTCCAAGGAACCATCTGCCTTGCTAGGCTTCCTTCATAGGCTTTCAGCTAGTTGGCCCATTTACACATTGAACTGGCCCATATTGACTAAAAGCTCATTGGAATTAATCTTAGATAAGACAGTTGGGATTTTTAAATAGCAGAAAATCAGGGCTTATCCTGGAGCCTTGCTAAACCCTTGTCCTCCAGTTAATTTGGTAACTGGCCATCCCATGTGCTGTTTTGTTCATTCATTTAAGAGGCAGTATGGTGTCACGGAAAAATCACTCGATTTGAATTTGGAGGACCTGAAATTGAACCTGGCTCTGCCACTTTCTAAGTAACCCTGGACAAGATTTCTCATCTCTGTAAAATGAAAACAGTCATATTAAATGGTCTGTAAGGCCCTTGAGAGATTTATTAGTCCCCTGCTCTTACTATGGACCAGTCACCCTGTGTCAAGCACTGTGCTAGGCACTGGGAGAGATCCAGAGATAACTACATTTATAGACTGTAGGCTCTAAGAATGATGATAGATGATTCTCCTTCACTACATTATCAGCAAATATTTTGGGAGACATGTTAGAACAGTATCACTGCAGGCATGTACAAGACTATTTTCCTCCATTTCAGAAACAGGGAGTTGACTGACCCACCAGGCAGCATTTTCATAATATTTTACCCTCTCCTTCCTTTCCTAACAGAGAACCTAAGAGGAATACTATTTTGCTTACAAGCCAGTGCATAGAAGATGGTGGGAAGGGGGAGAACAGATTGTATGTGTATGCACAAGAAAATAGTATTGAATTCCTTTTTTGCTTCCATTACCATCACAAGGAAATAGAAATGAGTTAGACAAAGTAGGCTTTTTGAGTTTTACTTCCATGGAAAATTAATTAGCCTACTAGTAATACTTCGGAGGAATTCCTCTTTTGGCAGTGTCTCCTCACTTGGGATCATTCTTGTGAGGCTGATGGAGTTTTCAAAGGAAGGCTCCAGCTCCTGGGACAAGTAGGCTTATAGGATCTAGAACTAAAAGGACCTTAGAGACCCTGTAAATCAACCCCTCCATTTTACAGGTGGGAAAACTGATGCTTAGACAGAGTATATGACTTACAAAATTCCATAGCTTATAAATGGCAGAGCCAGGATTTGAATCCAAATCTATTGCCTCTGAATCTCAGGTTCTTGCTGCTTAGCACAATGTAAACATTGTGATACCTTCCTTTTGCTCTCTCCTCCAAGGTAACCAGCCTAGGACTCACAGCTGGTCCTTTGAACCAGCTTTCTTGAAGCTAATCAGTGAAGAGTTGGTCTTGTTTTGTAGACATTTTTCTGTTTCTAATGAGACTTGAAAGTATAGATTGCAGTTTAGTTTCTCTCCTCTCTTGTATGAACATGCACAGACAGAACGGAATGATGGGTTAAGCGGGGGAAAATGTAACTTTCCTTTGAGTCTTGGATTTGAATGACTTTTTTCCCATTATCTGATTTCCAAAGCCTTGTCATATGTTTGAAACATTGTATTTTCTTCCCCCCAAAGGGGTGTTTTATTTCTAAATGGTTACCTCAATTCTATTCTCTCCCCTGTCTCCCAAAACCCGCCCCATAAGGAAAGCAGGGTATTCATTAAACTACTCTCCCCCAGTATTCATTAGTAATACTTAATGCATTGAATGAAGAGAAGATGGTTTTCAGCCTTCCAAGGAAGCATAAATGAAAGTTATCTGAAAAGTGGTTCTAAAATATATGGCGACATTATGAAAATAACTTTATCTTTGGACCTTAATCCACACCCCATTACCACACCTCCAGCAAAAATCACAGATCTGTGAATTTATCATTCTTGGGATAACCTTAGTTAATTAAGGCTGGCCTATGAGAGACCCTGAGCCGCTATTCTATTGTGACTGAGAATAAAGAGCTGAGAAGTTGAATGTTTTATTCATAGCTTACTCAGAGAGAAATTCTAAAAAATTAACAGTCCACAAAGAGGTCATGATCACTCCTTCCAAAGAAGCTACTATGAAAAAGATTGTAAGTGTGTCGGGTTTGTCACAATTCACAAAAGTGGTATGGTGATATAGATCATGTCTAATAAATAAATACTTTTCAGTGGAAGAAGAAAGAGACACTTTGTAAATGTTGAAATTTGACCTCAACACTATTGACACTGCAGGGAAAATCCACTAATGTTGGAATCATATTCTGTTTTCCAACAATTCATTCAGTGGGAGGATTTCTTCAAGCATCAGACCATATACTTGCTTACTTTACTAGTCCTGGAATCCTTTTCTCCCCTCCAGCTCAGCCATCTCCTCTTGCTACAGCCGAGTATACCAGAGCCTAGCCAATCTCATTCGCTGGTCAGATCAAGTGATGCTGGAAGGTGTAAACTCAGAAGATAAAGAGATGGTGACAGAAGTGATTAAAGCTGTTCTGGATGGAGTGAAGGTACTGTGATTCAAACATTATACTAAATTCTGTAATGTGACATGCTAGGAAAGGATAATACCTATACATAACTCTACTAAGAGCAGACCGTCTTTAGGGACACCTAAAACATTTTTTGTGGTATTAATATGATTTAAATTCTTCCATCAGTTCAGAGCTGAGTGAGTTGTCCAATCTGATAATTTACTTGATTCTCTCAGGAAAGGTATATCTGGTGACTTGAATTATGCTTGCTCCAAAAGGCTCATCCTGGCTGTTTAAGAACGTGCTAGAAACTGTCTTTATTGAGCATTGTAGTACATTTGCAATAAGCCTTTACATTGCTCCACTAACTGGGCATATTTGTTATCTGAACAAAATCTGATAAGGGTGTTCTGAGAACAACAGATATTTTAACTATCACCTTTTCATTTTTCAGCAAGTACTTTTTTTTTTAAACATTTATTAATATTCATTTTTAACATGGTTACATGATTCATGCTCCTACTTTCCCCTTCAACCCCCCCCCCCCCCGCTCTCCCCCCACCCATGGCCGTTGCACATTTCCACTGGTTTTAACATGTGTCATTGATCGAGACCTATTTCCAAATTGTTGTTAGTTGCATTGCTGTGGTAGTTTCGAGTCCACACCCTCAATCATGTCCTCCTCAGCCCATGCGTTCAAGTAGTTGTTTTTCTTCTATGTTTCCTCTCCTGCAGTTCTTCCTCTGAATGTGGGTAGCATCTTTACCATAAATCCTCAGAATTGTCCAGGGTCATTGCATTGCTGCTGGTACAGACATCCATTACATTCAATTTTACCACAGTGTATCAGTCTCTGTGTACAATGTTCTTCTGGCTCTGCTCCTTTCACTCTGCATCAATTCCTGGAGGTCTCTCCAGTTCACCTGGAACTCCTCTAGTTTATTATTCCTTTTAGCACAATAGTATTCCATCACCAGCATATAACACAATTTGTCCAGCCATTCCCCAATTGAAGGACATACCCTCCTTTTCCAGTTTTTTGCCACTACAAAAAGCGCAGCTATAAATATTTTCATACAAGTCTGTTTATCTATGATCAGCAAGTACTTTTTGATAAGAAAAACTAGACTCATACCTCCACAGGGACATTACCTTAAGCCTCTTGTTTGCAGGCCAGACGAAGGTTGGAGCTTTAATTTTTCTTTTGAGCTCTTGACCCAGGCCCAGATAATCTATCTAATCTGAAAGCCTACTTCAGTTCTTTTTAAATGGCTAGCCCTGCCTTGTACTTGTTGTCAGATGCCTGAAAGATGTATCAACCTTACTCCCTTTCCCCAGTAGCTCCAGAGATAAAAACTAGAGCCCGGGAGTTAGAGAAGCAGTTTCTCCTTCAGTATAAGGAAAGCCTTTCTAACAATTAGAGCTGTCCATTCATTTTGAGCTCCTCATAATTGGAAATGTTCAAAGAGAGACTGAATGACAGTATAGGAAGAGTTCCTGCATTTGTGAGGAGGAAGGAGGTTGGACCAAATGTTTTCCAAAGTGTCTTCCAGCTCTTTAAAACCGTATTCAAAGGCCCCTTCTGGGGCCAACATTCTATGTCTAAGGCAGTGAAGGCGAACCTTTTAGATAGATGGTGGGCAGTGTCCCCAGATGCACATGGAGAGGGTGAGGGAAGCAGCCCATCCTCATCCCTCTGGCTTTCTAGTAACAAACTCTGGAAACCTCTATGCTGGGGTGATGGTGGGCGTGCCCACAGAGAGGGCTCTGAGTGCCCCCCTCTAGCACACATGCCATAGTTTCACCACCATGGTTCTAAGCTCTTTCCCTGCTCTAACATTCTGTGCTCTAAAGTCCCCTCACAGTTCTGATATTAGCTGTTCTAAAGTCTCTTCCAGCTCTGACATTCTAGATTCTCATATCTCTTCCAGGTCAGACATTCTTCATTCTAAAGCCTCTTCCAACCCTAATAGACCTTGTTTTAAAGTCTGTTCCAGCTTCAACATTCTATACCAGTGGTTCCCAAACTTTTTTGGCCTAACGCCCCCTTTCCAGAAAAAATAATACTTAGCCCCCTGGAAATTAATTTTTTAAAAAATTTTAGTAGCAATTAATAGGAAAGATAAATGCCCCTGTGGCCATCACCATGCCCCTGGATCGCTGCAGCACCCACCAGGGGGCTGTGGCGCCCACTTTGGGAATCACTGTTCTATACCATAAGTTCTTTGCCTAAAATATGTGCTTTTTTAACAGCTCCCAAGTGGCTCTCTTTCTAAAAAGAGAGACTGCTGAGGTGTCATGTTTGAGGAGTGCATAGCTATTAAACTCTCCTTTGGTGCAATGTATCCCTCTCATCCCAACGGGTGGTTTAAAAATAGGGTTTAGCCAATCAGTCCAGTTGTTTATGACTAAACCTGGAAGTGCTCTTATTTTTGAGGCTAGATTCTCAATGCTTTTTAGACTAAGGATCATTGCAACAGTTAAATACAAAATAACTTTCAGAAAGTTAGCAAGCTCAGAAAAGAGTTAAACTAAGTTCCTGAGCATGAAAACCTATAGTGTTCCCAACCTGATTTTCTACACAGTCATGAACATCCAAATGCCATTGGTTCACTTTGAGCTGTCTCAAATGGTGCTAGCTGTGATTTCTGGAGTAATCAATACAAAAAGAGATAGAGTTTTGTCAAAATTGTTCTCAGTTGAAAAGCATTTAAGTGCCTACCATTTACCAGGCACTGGATGAAATGCTGGGGATCCAAAGACAAAGCAAAACAAGCCTTGCCTTCAAAGAGCTTATATTCCAAGGGAAGGCTACAACATGCACTTGTATAGTTCTATAAAAAACAAAAAGCAAATACAAGATAACCTTGGAAGCACACCCAGCAACAATGACCTCATACAGAAGGCTTGAGTCCCCAATCAAATCAGGGATTCCATTTGATAGAGGTGAGGAAAGGAGAACATTCCTGGCATAGAAAATAATTAGTGCAAATCCCAGAGTCAGGAGATAGTGTTCTATGTGAGAGACAGCAGGAAGGGACACTCTGTAGAATATAGGAAGGAGAGGCATGTGTAACAGGCCTCAAAAGGTAGAATAGGCCCACTCATCAGGAGCTTTAAGTACCAGAGGTATTTATATTTGATTCTAGAAGTCATACGGAGGCATTGGAGTTAGTATTATGATAATAGTCAAGCCTGAATTTTAGGAAAATCACTTTAGTGTTTTTTAGTGTCAAATTCAGTTATAAATATGATCCCTGTAGCCACATATTGACCTAAAAAAGCCATAAATTAACATTATCTCTGTTTTATTATATTTTTATTTGGTTCATTAAATATTTCCAGGGGCAGCTAGATATATCTCAGTGGATGGGAAGCCAGACCTAGAGACAGGAGGTTCTGGGTTTAAATATAACCTCAGATATTTCCTAGCTATGTGATCCTGGGCAAGTCACTTAACCCCCATTGCCTAGCCCGTCCTGCTCTTCTGCCTAGGAACTAATACACAGTATCAATTCCAAGACAGAAGGTAAGAGTTTAAAAACATTTTCCCCAATTATATTTTAATCTGATTCTAGCTGTAGTTGGAAGTTTTGCAGGATTACCATGAGTTTGACATCTCTCATAGAGAGGACAGATTGGTTTGGTAAGAGATTAAGTAAGAGGGTATTGAAATGGTCAGGCAAGAAAATATGAGGGCATGAACTTGATAGACATAGTGGTGTGAGTGGAAAGAGAAGATAAGCAAATAACAACAAGATCTGGCAATTGCTTGCATACATGGGGTGGTAAGCAGAAGTGAAAAATTGAGAATGATACATCAAGGATATGAACTGAAAGGATCATAGTCCCCTTGGCACTATTAGTAAAGTTTGAAATTCCAAAGGGGACATGGGTTGTCAAAGGAAAGATACTGAGTTCATTTAGTACCATGTTGAATTGAGAACCTATGAGGCATCAAGTTCAAAATGTCTAATTTCTGATGTTAATGGGCATTTGGAGCTCAGAAGAGAAACTAGGACTGACAGAGAAAATCCAAAATACCTCTGATCTCAGGGTTACTTTATAAATAGAAGAAAGTAAAAGGTATTATGAGATCTGCCCCCTCTCTCTTTTCTCCCTGCCTCCCCCCATTCAAGACATCTACCCCCCAAAAATGGAGGGGAGAGCAGTGAGAAAGTATGCTGGATTTGCCCCCAGCAGTTAGGGTAGTTGGGATTGGAAAGTTGTTAAGTTTATTAATCATAGAGAGATGTCAGGCCCTATTTCCAGGAGCCCTCAAGTCTGAAGAAAAGCCCTGTAGGATTGTTAGCCTCACTCCAGAGACCATCTGGCTTCCAGCCTCCCCTGTTGACCTATTTAGGTCAGGACACCTTATAAGCCAATGTCTTAGTACTGTAATGAAACCATGCTCAGCTTAGGGGAGAGTAGGAGGGGAGGCCAAGAGCACTGAATACAGAACTGAAGTGTGGTTATGAAGATGTATTCGTCACAGTTGGAGGAGAAACACAGGCACGTTCTTTTAAACTGACTCACCACCTTTGAAGTAACTCATTGTTAAATGTGATCTCTTTTTTTACTGCGTTATAAAAGTGGGGTTTTTTTTCCTTCTCTCTCTAAATGAGTAATATAATTTATCATCTCGTGTTTCCTTCCCTTAAAAGAAAAAAAATTTCCATACCTATAGATAGGTGATTTCTTTACTAAATTGGTCCCTTCCTAGAAATCATGACCATAGATCGTGTCCATGCCATCATACTTCATTCATGTCATGATTACTTAGATGTATATAACCAAAATCCTGAAAAAGTTGTATATAGATTGAATCATATTTTTAAATGCAATAGGAAATCCTTTATTCATTTATTTTTTTAAACCCTTACCTTCCATTTTAGAATCAATACTGTATACTTGTTCTAAGGCAGAAGAGTGGTAAGGGTTAGGCAATGGGGGTAAAGTGACTTGCCCAGGGTCACACAGCTAGGAAGTGTCTGAGGCCAGATTTGAACCTAGGACTTCCCATCTCTAGGCATGGTTCTCAATTCACTGAGCCATCCTTCTGCCCCTAAGAATATCCTTTATTTGAAGAAATTTATTAGAGCATCTTTTTGTAAAGCAAATGATTATCCCTTAATTTATTTCAACTATCAATTCATATATTCATGCATAGAATGTGAATTGTGCCCATGCTCCATTAAAAAAAAAACTATCTTAATATCCTATTTGATGTTTTCAGAATTAATGTTTCCCTGTAAATCTTCTAAACTGGAGCACAAGATAGAATTTGGGTGTAGAACTACCACATCTGCTCCAACCATTGTAAGCAGCAGCAATTTTTCCTTTTATTTGACCCAAATGTGTTCTTTCTCAATTCTATCCTATTACTCATAGTTATTAGATTGCCTGTTCTAGGCCAAGAAATCTTTTTATATCATCAGGTATTTGTAGATTATTTCATTTTTCCAGTAATTCACAGTTCACTTTAGTTCCTTTGACTTCTCCAATCACAGCTAACTTCAAACTGGAAGGGCCTTTAGAGAGAAGTTTAATCCAACTCCTGTCTCTGAGGATAAGTTTGTTAATAGAGGAGGAAACTGAGGCAGGCCACACCCTCCTTACCTTTAATTTTTGCGTTGGAATTTCTTGCAACAGGATGTGTTTGTTTTTTTCTGATGCAAAGATGTCCTGGTTTCAAAATAGTATTCCAAATACAATTGCTGATACCAATTCAGACATTTCCTAGCACCATTAGTCTTCTTTCTTCATTGTTCTTTACTCTCACTTGACTTTGGAAGAACTTGAGGTTGCCTCTGGATACCTTGTTTCTATTCTTTTTAACAAATACCAATTTATTTCTAGAAGTGGAACTTTTTTTTCTTTTTTTTTTAAACCCTTAATTTCTGTGTATTGGCTCATAGGTGGAAGAGTGGTAAGGGTGGGCAATGGGGGTCAAGTGACTTGCCCAGGGTCACACAGCTGGGAAGTGTCTGAGGCCAGATGTGAACCTAGGACATCTCTAGGTCTGATTCTCAATCCACTGAGCTACCTAGCTTCCCCCCATAGAAGTGAAACTCTTAAGAGCTATTCTTATGTATGATATTACCCAATCACACCAACTACACTTCTCTTTTTTGAATGCTTGTTGCTGTGTTCCTCAGTGAGAAAAAAGCTTTTGCTATTGGTTTGTTACCTTAAAAAACAAACAAACTAGGATGTGGGCAGGACAGGAAAATCCCCTTTTTTCATCATTATAGCATTGCATTTGTGTCCCCAAATCCTATAAAATTTTATTAAGCAGCATCAGTTAAGGGAGACATTTCAGCTGTGTATAAATCACTGCTCTGGCCAGCCCTATATTGCCAGGGGTTCTCAGAGCCTCCTTATTAGTCAAGGCCAAAGAGGTATGAGGACCATATTTCTCAAGAATTCATCTATTGATAAAATGACTTTGATATGGTTTACACTGCCCTGACCTCAGACCCTAGAACCAAACCATCTCCTATGTGGCATCAGCAGGCAAGCAAAAAGTGAAAGAGATGGAACAGATACAGGCAACTTTTGGCAATGCCTTATGTAACATAGGTTTCGCCTTCAAGGTAGGTCTATAGGAGATGGCTATTGAAATGGGGCTACTGGGGAGTTGTGAATTTCGCCACATTGGCCCTACTATTGAGATTCCTGGCTTAGAGCGTTGCTATTGGCCAAGTATTAACAACATCCTGTCTTCGTTCCCCTTTGCTAGACACCTTCTCTTCTTGTCACCAAGGAGGGAATAGAGAAATTTACAAAATGGCTTACCTTTAGCCACTTGAAACCCTACTATATTTTCCTTTATTTTTATGTGGATAAAATGAACAGAGAGAGAAGAAATTAGAAATCAGAGCTAGTCCTGAAAGAACATTAAATATACATATCCCCAAATCTCCTTTTTAACTTTTACACAGAGCTAGCATGGTTTGAGCCAAAAGTCCTAGGCTTGAGTTGTGACTTTTGACTGTGTGCAGGTGGAAAATTTGCCACACCTGAGCTACATTCCCAGCATCCTTTTAAGTTTCGTCTTCATTTGATGTACAGGGGCTTCGGAGACAAATTTGACTGAGACCCATGCTAAGGGGCTCTTTGGGGGCTTTGCTTTGGTTAAAATGTAGCATCTTTTGTCTAAAAGGATGCTGGGAATGTAGCTCGGGTGTGGCAAATTTTCCACCCGCTCAACTGTCCCACCAGATGACCATAGTGAGTGAAGCTACTTAGCCTCTGAGTCTCCGAGCCCTTATCTGAGGTCAGATGAGGATAATCACACTTGCACTGCCTACCTCACAGAGCTGGTGTTGAGAAAAGTACTTTGTAAACCTTTAGGAGTTATAGAGAAATGAGTTTTTTATTATAAAGTACATAAGATATTAAGGGGCAGCCAGTGTGGATAGAGTGCTGGGCCTAGAGTCAGGAAGACTCGTCTTTCTTAGTTCAAATTTGGCCTTAGACACTTACTAGCTAGGTGACCCTGAGCAACTCACTTAACCCTATTATTTGCCTCCTTTTTTTATCTATCAAATGAGCTGGAGAAGGAAATGATAAGCCGTTCTAGTACCTTTGCCAAGAAAACCCCAAATGGGGTCAGCAAAGAGTCAGACATGACCCGAAATCTTCCGGACTTCAAGGCTGGCACTCTATCCACTGTGCCAACCACTTGCCTACTCCTTCAAAAGAGCTTTCTTTTACTATTCACCCTTATTTCAGTGACAAAGTTTGAAGCATTTAGTCTGCCACATTTGAATGTTCTATATCATGCAGCCAATATTCGAGGCTAAATTAGATAAAAGAAAACAAGAAGATAGTTCAGAAGTTACAGAGCTTACTCTATGTGTCAAGTTGCCAGCATATCCTCAGAAAATACATTTTTGCTTTGTGCTTAAAATGTCTTTTAATTTCATTCCTTTTATTGCATATACAATGTGGTATCATCAGTTATTTGAGTTCTCAAGTGTCTGATCATGCTCCATTAAAAAAATAAAAATAAATGACAGGAACCTCAACCCTAGTATCCATCGCCAGCTTTTATAGTTTTCTCTGAATGGGGATATAGCAGGAAGCAAAGGTAAAAAAAACCCTTACAAAATGCCCCAGGAACACAGATGTAAGTGTCCTCATAGGCACACAGAACAAAAGCTTAATCACAGTATCTGTGTTGAAAGGGACTTTGGACACTAACCCAGCTAAATAAGGATGCCTTTTCACAATATCTCTGGCAAGTAGTCATCAGTTCTTCACTTAACTATCACAACCAAGGAGAAACCACCTACTTCCCATATCAGCCCATTCTACTTTTGGATAATGCTAATCATTAGGGATTTTTTTGCTCACATAGCCAGAAGAAGAACTCTGTCTTCCTGTTCCTGCTTCCATTGTTTGCTCTTCATCATTCCTTCTGAGCAGCCCAGTCAGAACAAATCTAATGCCTCTTCCTCATGATGGCCCTTCAAACCCTTGGAGATGGCAGCCACACTTCCCCTTTGGTTACATCACCAATTCCTCAAGTCATTTCTCCTATGACAGGGTATCCAGTGCCCTCTCCATCCTGGCCACCCTCCTCTTGGTCTTGCTTAGGTCACAGTGCTCAGAGCCAAAACATGAACACAGGGGTGGCATTGCCAGTCCTTGTTCAATGCAGTTAGCTGTGGGATTATCGTCTACAGCGTTCTGCTGATGTTCAGATTGAACAGGAAAAATATATTCTGGACATAGATTAAATGCCAAACACCTTGAGCCAGGACAATTCCATTAGCTTGCTGACAGGAACTCTAGGAATGCTTGTTAAAAAGGGGCAAAGTCAACCTCAGCATTGCAGAACCAGCTTTATAGAAATTTAACAAACTCTTCTTGTACCCACATGCAGAGCAAAAGCTTAAGCAAACAGATGGGCCTTCGGTCATGCCCCCAAGGTCAATCAACTCCCAGCTGCACCAGCTTGATGAAAGGAGCTAATTCTGAAAGGACTGTACTTGGCCTTGCTAATGCTTATGCATCTAGTAGAGCAAAAATGGTCAACAGTCACACCCCCAAGCTCTGTTGATACGCCCTTACTACTGGCTGGAGTTTTGAAAGGCCATGTCAGATATAATCTGGGTATTAGCACCAAGCCCCATGGCCACAGCGATCCCCAAGGCATCCTTTCATTCAGCAAGGAAAACATAGGTAGAACTCCACATGTCTGGGCTCTTTAGGCATGGAGGTTACTCTTAGGGAAAAGAGCTCCAGTTTGTTTTTTAAAAGACTTTCTTCAGTCCCAGGCCAGAGAAAGGGCAAATGGAGATTTTTGACCATGCAGCAATCGTCATCTTAGAAGTTGGACAGGTTTGCAAACGTGCATTTGACTTTCTTAGGGTCCTCTCGCATCCCTCAAGATGAGGACTCACAGCTCCTTCTGCCTCTTTCCGAGGAACACTGGCACCTAATAGTGATCACTCTTAGTCCTAAAAGAACCATAGCTACCCCTGCTAGAGCAGGCCTTTGCCTCAGGTTGTTAATGTGGATAGTGACCTCCCCAAGGTAGCCTCCTTTTGCCTTGTGGAACAGGTCACCTAGCTACCCCCATGACTCTGGTTTCTGTTTATTTCTTTTAATCCAAAGATAATTTTATTTTCCCTATTACATGTAATAATAATTTGTAACATAAATTTTTAAAAATCAAAAGATTCAAACCATCCTTCTCCCTCTCTTCCCTCCCCCCACTCAGAGATGTTAAGCAGTCTCTGATCTGGGCCATATATATATTATCATGCAAAACACATTTCTATATTGGTCATTATTGTATGAGTACACTCATATAAAACCAAAACCCCCAAATAAAACCGTAAATACACTGATATGAAAGATAGTATGCCTCCATCCAATTCCAACAGTTCTTTCTCTGCAAGTGGATTTCTTCTATAGGTATTTCAGAATTGTCCCAGATCATTGCATTGCTGAGAGTAGCCATGTTTATCACAGTCCAGTATCACCGTTACTCTGTACAATGTACTTCTGCTTCTGCTTATTTCACTCTGCATCATTTCATGTAGATCTTTCCAGTTTTTTCTGAAATCATCCTGCTCATCATTTCTTACAGCACAATAGTATTCCATCACCATCATGTACCACAATTTGTTCAGCCATTCCCCAATGGATGGACATCCCTTCAATTTCCAATTCTTTGCCACCCCTAAAAGAGCTGCTATAAATATTTTTGTACACGTAGGTCCTTTTCCCTTTTTTTTTTTAATTATCTCTTTAGGATACAGACCTAGTAGTGGTATTACAGGATCAAAGGGAATGCTGAATTTTATGATACTTTGGGCATCGTTCCAAATTGCCCTCCAGAATGGTTGGATCAGTTCACAACTCCACCAATAATGCATTAGTGTCTCAGTTTTGCCACATCTTCTCCAATATTTTCCACTTTCCTTTACTGTCATATTGGCTAATCCAATAGGTATGAGGTGGTACCTCAGAGTTGTTTGGAATTGCATTTCTCTAATCAAGAGGGATTTAGAACATTTTTTCATATGGTTATTGTTAGCTTTGATCTTTTTTCTTCTGAAAATTGCTTGTTCATATCCTTTGACCATTTGTCATTTGGTGAATGGTATAGATCTGATTTCTAATAAAGTTTTGACAGATTCTTTCCTTCTTTGAAAGATGTGAATAAGTGCCCTGCATTCATTCCATTGCTCCCCTTCATTCTGAATGTGATGTCAAAGGCTTTTCTATTTATTTTCTGGCCCCAAAACTTGATTACAGTTTGTATAACAACCTTAGCATGATGCACTTTACCCCATTCTGATCTAATAATTCCATTTAGCAGCAGCAGTTAACAGAATTCACGTTTGTTGCTCTATAACAATTTTATAATATTGTTTCTTGACCTTTTGTCTAAGATCAAGTGTAGTATCTTATAACAGCTTTATTAACAGGCTGGCCTTTGTAGGTATAAAAGACTCACTCTCCTCAGATGGCATTATGGGAGAATGAGCCAATCTTATTTTGATGACTCTACATAGAGCAGAATTATATTCTTATCTCATCTTTATCTTATCTCATGCTGCTTTAGCTAGAATAGCCTGATAGGTAGTTGCCCTTTAAGTATTTAGAAAACTTTTGTAACTCTTAGGAAAATATTAACATTCACCTCTTCCCCTTTCTCTTCCTAATGCCTCCACTTCTAGAATGGTGGAGTAACTACTCCAAATGCCTCTCTCTAGTGAAGACTCATTGTAAAGAATCTGATGGCACATATTTTCTTTGCATGCCTTATGATTTTGTAACTGAGATTAATTTTATAGCTCTTGATCTAGGAACGAGCTTGCTACTCCATCTTCTTTTGATCCACAAAAAGTTTTGTTGCCATCTTCTTTGCAAATTTAAGAATAAAAAGTTAATACAGTCTAAGGTTAGACTGTGTACTCAGAAATGGAAATGCCAGTCTCTTTCCCCCCTGCTTTTCTATTAAGGCTTGAAAATGTCATTGTTGTTGTTTTTTGTTGTTTTATTAATAAGTCTTTCACTCACAAACCATTCTTGCTCTACCAATGTTTTTTTCCTAGATGTAAGACCAAAAGTTGGGGGCAGCTAGGTGGCTCAGTGAATAGAGAGCCAGGCTTGGAGACAGAAGGTCCTAGTTTCATATATGACCTCAGACACTTCCTAGTTGTGTGATCCATGGCAAGTCACTTAACTCCATTAGCCTAGTCCTTACTGCTCTTCTGCCCTGGAGCCAATGCTTAGTGTCAATTCTAAGACAGAAGGTAAGGGTTTTAAAAAAAAAAAAAAGACCAAAGATTATTGAGACACTCTCCTTCCCGTTTCAGCAAATATATGCATAAACACAAACAGGCTCTGTAGTTATAGGCTCTGCATTCAGATTGTACCTCTGACTTTTTGTTGCCTTGTGACCTTGGGTAAATAATTTCACTGACTCAGGCTTCAGTTTCCTCTTCTGGAACATAAAGTGGTCAGACTAGATAACGTGTGGGGGATCCCATCCAATTCTCAATCTATGATCCCTATAGAAATGTGAGCTATTATTATTTTAAAATGTGGCCCACTTCCCTTCTTTTTCCTATATAGAAACACCAACCATTAGCTCATGACACGGACACATGCAAACACAAACATGGTAATCTCAAGGCTTTAGGGAACTGAAGATTAGCTCCACCCTACAAAAAGACTAAGCATCCTTGCACCAAAGAGAGTTCATTGATCATTAAACATCATGTTCATCTTTTCCTAGTTCTTCCTCAGAGAAGAAAACACCTTTGTACATTGGAAATTTTTTGGCTTGAAGCATGAAATGGATATTTTTGGAGGGGAAATTTTGGGAGGAAGTTCAAGAAGGTGCTTATGATAATTTCTTTATGGTGTCATGCAGTATTTGCATTTGGAAAACTGAGGGCTAGGACCTGCAAAAGATATTCAAGTAGAAAGGAAGGCCTCCAAAAACTTATCTTCAGAGGGAAAGTTAGTTGGATGATAGTGGAGGTGTGAGGAAACCTTCTCTTCTTTGGTGCCTGCCTCGTGACTTTTCTTTCTTGGATTTAGGAGCTTGTCAGACTCACGATAGAGAAGCAGGAGCATCCGTCCCCAACAAGTCCCGTTAAGCCCAGTTCACCAGCCTGCAAGCCTGACAGGTAAGGTCTTCAGCCTTGCTCATAGAACAGTAACTCCAGAGTCAAGAGAAATGTAGCCAAAACTGGCTGTGTTGTTGAACATGAAGTGGGTTATTGCTGTGACCTCTTTTAATCTTCCATTCCTAGATCTCTGAGAGGTAGCTCAGGACAGTAAAAAAAAAAAGCAGGGGACTTGGAATCCAAGTCCCTTGGTCTGCATCCTGGCTTCACTAGACTTTGTCAGTCTCTTTACTCCTCTCAGCCTTTGTTTTCTAGAAATGATGGTACTCACACCACCTATATCTCAGCCTTATAATGAGCAAAGCCTTTTGCAAACCTAAACGCAAAGTGTGCAGGAATCTGTTCTCTTGTCTTTGGTATAGAAATGGACTGCTCAAAAGATGATGCTTGAGTTGTGCCTAGCCATGAGTGTTTGGGAAGAGACCTTTATAAAAATACATTGTTTCAGTGCTTTGTTTATGTGTATAATGACAGAATTCTTGAGCTTTGAATGACTAGCTTCTTTAAAAGGAAGTCTCTAAAAGCTTTTCAGATGTGTTTTTTTGGTCTGGGACTTTTGCTTTTTGAGGGGGTTGGCAAGGAAATTGCATCACATTGTTCATTTTACCAGAACAGTTGGCTACATCAAGGAAGAGTTAAGCACCATATTCAGTTATACTTTAGAGGCTAATGTTTAGAAATTTCTGCTCATAAAATTTTAGAAGTCATGGAAGCTGAAAAATCAGGTGGAAGTCTTGTTCCCTCATTTTACAAATAACAAAGCCAAGGTCCCCCTAGAAAGGGGTGACAGAAGTGAAACCCTGCCTTCCCTCCTCTCTCCTGGGCCCACATTCTTCTTACTATACTCCGTTGCATCTCTCTAAAATTTTTTTTAAATTTTTCTATTCCCCCTTTCTTTTTCTTTGGGCATACTATGAACATGGATTGATAGGATCATAGATTCAGAGTTGAAGGAGTCATCTAGTCAATTGCCTCATTTTATAGATTGAGAAAACTGAGGCCTAGGCAGGTAAATGTCTCAGACCCCTGGAAGGTGGCAGAACCAGACATGGAACCCACAGTATCATACCATAGGTTCGATGCCCTTTTTCCTCTGACTGAAACTTCTCTTCTGCCAGGGGTTCCATCCACCTGGATCCTCAAGTAACCCTCTGCACTTCTTTAAATTCCACAGCCATCCTGAGCTCCCATTGACTGACCGAGAAATGGAGATTCTCAACAAGACAACTGGTATGTCCCAATCAACGGAGCTGCTGCTTCCTGATTCCACTGATGAAGAGGTTGCTCCTCCTAAGCCCCCCCTCCCTGGCATCCAAGTGGTGGATAATAGGTAACAATGATCCTCATCAGCTTCCTGTTTTCTAAGTTCTTCTCCAGTCTTCAGCTATCTCCATCAATTCCTCAATGGCTGGAAAACTTGAGTGATGAGGGTATTGTGACTTAGCAAAGAATTTAGATTTTGGTTGAGTTCCTTGCTACTTAAAAGTTGTGCCTCATGACTCTGAAATGAAATCATCAGGCATTTTCTCTGCCTCTTCATCTCAGCCATGTGAAAGCTAAGACATTTGACTCGAGTGAAGAAAAGTCCTCTGAATTGGGGTTTCTTGTTTTATAGGGTTTCATTTGGCAGAAGTGAGAGGCAATTAGGTGTGAAGACTGGGCTGGGAAGTTTTGACAATGTAGCTGATTTATCCAGAGTTTGGCAAGTCTTTATTATTGTGTTCTGCCATCACTGGGAAAGTTTTCAAGCCTGACTGCGTTTCGTATGGACAGTTAGTGGGGGAAGAGTTTTTGGGTCCAACTAGTTTGTCAGAGAGAAGGGATATTCTTGTGTTTCTTTGATTAGACTAAGAAGGGAGACCGTCTCGTTCTTCTTGCTGGGATCTCTTAAGAGACATCTTCTTCTTTTGTCTTACAGTCCTCCACCAGCATTACCACCCAAAAAGCGGCAGTCAGCACCATCCCCTACCAGAGTGGCTGTGGTAGCACCCATGAGCCGGGCCACCAGTGGCTCAAGTTTACCTGTTGGAATCAATAGACAGGTAATAGTGTTACAGCCACAGAAGGCAGGATGTGGGATTGCATTTTGGCTTTCAGTCATCTGCAAGCAGAAAACAGTATTACTATAGTAGTTATTTTCTGATCTTGGAAATAACTACAGGCATCCAAAAAGACCTTAATTGGAGAAACTTCATAGAATCCTAAATTTGAAACTGGAAGGAACCTACAAGGCTGCCTAGTCCAACACTCCAACCCCCCATCATTGTATAGATGTAGGGGTCGAGGGGACAGAGAAACAAAGAGGTTACGTAATTAGGCCAAGGTACACAGGCAGTTAGTGGCAGGACCAAGATTTAAGCCCAGGGCCTCTAGACATACTGTTTTCACTTGCATGTTTCTGCCACTCTTTTTTCTTCTAAAAAGATTTTTTGTTAATTGAGGAAACACAGACTCTGGCACAGGAGTTCTTAACCTGAGATTCTCAAATAGCTGCCAGAGGATCTATCAGTCTTTTAATGCTTTTATATCTGTGTTTCAGTATAATTGGCTTCTTTTGCAAACCTATCGATTTTATATGCATTTAAAAACATTATTCTGAGAAAGGATTCATAGGTTTCACCAGATTGCCAAATGGGTGGGTCCATGACACAAATCAGGTGAAGAACCCCTGGTCTAGAATTATAGATACCCTTACATTTCCATGCAACTCTAAAGAAGGGAACCCCAAAGGTCATCTTACCTACTCATTCCCCTCAGGTAAGACTCTGTCTGTACCAAATCAAAGGAGCATGATGTAGTGGAAAGAGCCCCAGACTTGGAGGCAGAGGACTTGGGTTCAAATCCAGATTCTACCCCCTTCATACTCCCTCCATGACCTTGGGAAAAATCACCTTGCTTCTGAGTTTATGATCCCTTAACTATGAAATGGGAATGATTCTTATACCATCCACTTAGTGTGGGAAGGAGTAGCCAGGGTATGTTGAAAGTGTTTTGTTAATTTTAAAGCACTATATAAGTAGTAGGTAATGCTGTAGTCACTTAAGTATTTATAGGAACTGTGATTTTCCTTCATTATGGGTATTCCTTCATCTTTAAAGCTTACCAGGATCTTTGAACATCACTGTGACTAAAAATTTCCTCACCTAGTAGCCAAGGTGGTGATGAGCTTCTCCATTAGCTAACCTAGTCCTCTGACCACAGGCCCACAGTCTGTCACCGGACCCACATTAAAAGGCTTTTCAGCTTGGGGGGGTGGGATGGGGTGGGGCAGGGAACCTGCCAGTCAGCCCCCAAGCATTTATACAGCATCCACTGCAATCCAGGCATTGACATGGCATACAAAGGAAAAAGGGAAACTAACCATCTTTGCCCTCCAGGAGATGCCACAACTTGTGTTTCTTTGGTAGAGCCTTCATGAACTCAGTGTCACCTCCATGGCATGATGTAGCCTCAAGGGAGTTTGTTAGTGGGGAACTGTTGTCTTATAATTCCGAAAACCTTCCTGTCACCCATTGTTCTTCCTATTTGTAATGGGTTGGTTTTGGAGTGGAGCATTATAACTGGGTTCCTCTCAGTTTAACTTTCCCTTCTGTCCCTATGAGTACCCCCCTTTTCCAGCTTCCTTATGAACTAGTGCCATTTCTCGAGTGATTTGGATTTGTCATCCTTTCTCATTCAAGGACTTTGATGTGGACTGTTATGCACAGAGGAGGCTGTCAGGAGGCAGCCACTCGTACGGCGGGGAGTCCCCTCGCCTCTCCCCATGCAGCAGCATCGGTAAGCTGAGCAAGTCTGATGAGCAGCTGTCCTCCTTGGACCGGGACAGCGGGCAGTGCTCCAGGAATACAAGCTGTGAAACACTAGGTGAGTCTGAGCTTGTGGGAAGCTGGCTCTAACGAATCTGTCGGACAGCGACTAAAGCCAGAAACCTCTGAGCATATAGTTTCCTCTTTGGCAGCTTTCCCCTGTCAGTATTGGTTTCCTCACCTGTAGTGTAGCCCACTTATATAATCAGACTGCTTAAAATTAACAGCTTCCCTCAGTTCTCTCACTTCCACTGATGGACGGAGATCTCTGCCCTCCTTAGATCATGTTGCCTCACCTTGTCCTCCCTTCACATACAACAAAGAAAGTCAAAAACGTATTCAAGGTAGCATTGGAATGGACCTTAAAGCCCACTGGGTCCATCCTTCTTGTTTGACAGATGAAGAACTGAAGCCAGAAGAGCTGAAGTGATTTGCCCAGGGTCATTATTTCAAGTAGAATTCAAGTTCAGGTCTTCTTGACTCCAGCTCCAGCATTCTATCCCCTTTGCTGTGGAGCCTTAAAGTTTTTCTCTCTTGGACACTAGACAGGGAGTCCCCAGTGCCTTAGAGAACTCTTAGGCTTTAATAGCTATTTAATTTTCTTTTGTTATTAATATGTTTATATTTTTATTTGTTTGAATATTTAATAGGTATTAAAACTTAAAACTTCTCTAAGACTTTGGGGACACTCTGTCCTTCATTCATTCAACAAACATTACCATTGCTAACAACAGACCGTTAGCTTACATGTAGCACAACAGCCATGAGCACATCATGATCACATTTTGTTTGTAATGATCAGCATGAATGTACTAGGCACCTACTAAGTCACTGCACTGTGCAAGAAGCAAAACATGGTTCCTGTCATCAGTGTTTGCTCTAGTATGGGAAGTGTCACGATTGAAATTTTTGAGTGGCAATATTTCTCAATTTTAAGTTGGTTTATTAATCAACCACTCAAGACAGGCTAAAGCAGCTCGCTGACTGTCCCTAATCTGAAAGAGCAGGGGAAAAAGGCCAAACCCGTCTCATGCAAGCCTTATATTCCACTTATGACTTCACCACTCAGTCCTCCCACTCGACATCCCAAGACATCTCTGGTAAACAGCCACTGAGGAGTTGGACTTAGAGCCCCCAACTGCCCCTTCATTACTTCATAACAAGAAGAGGCGGTCTTTGTCCATAGAATGAGGACACCAACATGCCCTTTCCTCCCTGGCAGGTGGCTGGGTCAGTCCAACATGGTTTCAGAGCACTCTCTTAATCAGGATTCACCATGGCTCTCAGCTCTAAACCAAAGAAAGGAAACCCCCAACACAGTTTCGTGGCCTGAGGGAGAAACCATTTCATCCTGACCATGGGCGAGGGGAAGCCAAAGGAAAAATTATTTCACAGAAATATCCCAATTCAATATTAATTTTCCATAGAGATAAGAGGGCATGGATAAATCTCCTTCCACTGGGAATGGTGCAGATGGATGTATCTAAGCACAGCCTTGCCCTGAGATCAGAAGATAACAGCAGTCACTTTTCAAAAGGGTGGCTCATAAGTGGATAGTATTTGGCCTTTGCCTTGAGGGATGATCTCAGGAGATGAGAATGGGATGACGCAGATGGTCTCCAGGTACAGTAGTTTAGGGGAACACACATTCTGTGGTGTAGTTGCCCTTTTGGCATCTTCTTTGGTCAGTGCTGCTTTGCATGCCTATAGTGCTGATCTCTTCTGTAAAGGGAGATATCTGAAAATAGCAGCAGAAACATTTTTTCTTCTGAAATTAAGGATGCTTCTTTTACAGGTGTCTAACTAAAACACATTTTTTAATTTGACAAAGGGACCTTTTATTTTTTATTTTTACAACTACATGTAGTAATAATTTTCAACATACATTTTCTAAATTTATATGATCTAAACAGTCTCCCTCTCTCCCTTTCCTTCCTCCGTTTGGAGCTGGTAAGCAATTTGATCTGGGCCCTACAATGTTATCATGCAAAACACACTTCCACATTGGTCATTATTATAAGAGCACACTGATACAAAATGAAAACCCCCAAATAAATTGTAAATACACTGATATAAAAGATAGTATCCTTTGAGCTACATCCATCTGACTCCAGCAGTTTATAAAGACCTTTTAAAATGGATGCATGCGGCCTCAGACATTTCCCAGCTGTGTGACCCTGGGCAAGTCACTTGACCCCCATTGTCTATTGTAAAAGTGAAATTTGGGAAATGTATCAAACTACATTTCCCATGGTCCAACGGGTTTCCGTTTCCGGGTCTTTGGGGGCATGGGGAGGTCTACGTCGACGCAGAGAGGGTTTAAATCTCCTGGGTTAGGAGGGAGTGGTCTCTTTTGCCAGTAGGCTCGCTCTTTGCTAGTAGGGTCTTGGCCAGCAGATTTGGGAGGTAGAGACAGGAAACAAAATGGAGGCGGCAGTTTTGAATGCTTACAAGCGCGTGGTCTAATGATTTTATCTATCAACATGGCTTTAATTAAAATACTAATATATATATATTTATATATATATATTGTATAAATATATATATTTATATATATTTATACAAGCCTTTATCATTTTTAATATTTACAATTTGGCAACCACGAAGGGTTTTAATATTTACACTACCCTTACCACTCTTCCACCTATAAGTCAATACACAGAAGTTAAGGGTTTAAAATAAAAAAAAAAAAAAAGACAAAATGGATGCATGGACCACTAAGTTGTGGTATCTCTCATCTCCAAAGTCCAAGGCTCAGTAATATCAGCTTCCAGGTGGTGTCACTGGACTCACTGAACCTTAGTTTCCTCATCTGTAAAATTAAGAGAGTTAGACTCAATCAGTGGTGTCAATTTTTTTTAAATGGATCCCTGCAGGATGCATATTGACTTAGAAAACTGCAAATTAACATCATTTGTCTTATTGTAGTTTTATTTATTTTGTTAAACATTTCCCAATTGCATGCCTCTGAACTAAATGATCTCCTATGGATCTATGATCCAATGGTGTAAAGATATACAAATGAGAGATAATACTATTTTTTTCTTGACAAGTGTAACATCCATGATCCTGAGAGGGGTTCGGGGGGGGGGGTACTATGGAATTCTGTGATGCATCTTTAACCCCTCTCAGGATCATGGGTGTTATACAAGGTATACTCAAAGGACATTTATTAAGGGACTATAAAAAAAGCTGCTACCTGTATATGGTAGTAAAAGATTTTTTTTCTCTTAATATCTCAAAAAAGATCGTAGAAAAGGGGAGGGAGAATGGTTGGAGTGAGAAAAAGGAATCAGGGGCAGGCAGGGGAAAAGATTCTGATTTGCTACTTGGATAACAGCTATATTTGTTTTCTCTGTACAGATCACTATGATCCTGATTATGAATTTCTGCAGCAAGACCTCTCCACTGCCGACCAGATACCTCAGCAAATAGCGTGTAACCTTAGCCCATTACCAGAATCTGTTGGTGAATCCGGCTCTCCTTTCCATGGACGTCCTTTCCAGCTGCCACCAGGCAGCTCCCCTCAGCCGGAGCTCGGCAATCCCCTGCCCATGGTGCATCCTACGGACATGCCTCCCGCTCTGCCTGAAAAGAAGCGAAGGAGTGCAGCCTCTCAGACCACGGACAGCTCTAGCTGTAGAGTGTCCTATGAGAGGCACCCCTCCCAATATGACAATATCACTGAGGATGATCTCCAGAACCCAGCCTCCCTCCAGCCAATACCTTTCACGCCATTCGCTGCTGTCCTTCCCTTCCAGCAAGGGGGCTCCTCAGCCCCTGTTGAGTTTGTGGCTGATTTTGCTGCTCCTGAGTCGACAGGTGACCCTGAGAAACCACCCCCGCTACCTGAGAAAAAGAACAAACACAGTAAGCTTTTGATGAGAAAATGTTTGTGAAAGCACTTTGTAAACTCACAAATGTAAGGCGTTATCATCACCATCATCATTTTCTTTTCTTCCTTCCCCTTGTTCTTTCTCTTTCCCAACTTGATCCATGAGGGTGAATGGTGAGCTCTGCAGGGAGCTATGGTACTTCCCATGCCTTTGCCTGGATGGCCTTAGATTCAATACCATTGAGGGAGAATTTATGGAAGAGCAGCATATTGCATAGTACAAAAAACACAGTGGACCTGAAATCTGAAGACCTGGGTTTAAAGCTAGACTTTAGTTCTCTCCAAATGGATGGCTCTGGGAAAGTCACTTAAGTTCCCCAGGCTTTGGTTTTTTCATATGTCAGATGAGGGGATTAGATGAAATGATTGCTAAGGTCCCTTCTGGCTCTGAGTCCTGGCTCTGCCCCTTATGTAACTGTGTGATCATGGGCAAGTCACTTAACTTTCCTATAAATAGGTTTCCGGGTCTTTATAAAATGGAGATAACACTACCCGAATGATTACCAAAAAAGCCATTTGTAATCTATAAAGCACTATATGAATGTGAGCTTTTACCATATCAATGAATATTAATTACTAGCCAATTGGCTATTAGAAAAGAATGCTAATTTTATCCCAAATTAGCCTCTCTGGGAAGGAGAGGCTAGTAAAGAAAATACTTTAGTCTGGAAGTGTGAGTGTGTGTATAAACTTTTTTTTAACCTTTACCTTCTTTGGTTACCTTTACCTTCCTAGAATCATCAGTTCCAAGGCAGAAGGGCAGTTAAGGCTAGGCAATTGGGGTTAAGTGACTTGCTTAGGGTCACATAGTTAGGAAGTGTCTAAAGCCAGATTTGAACCCAGGAGCTCCTATCTATTTGAACCCTGGCTCTCTACCTACTGTGTCACTTAACAGCCTCAAGTTAATAAACATTTACTAAGCATCCATTATTTGCCAGGCACTGTGCTAAATATTGAGTAAACAGAAGGAGGCAAAAACCAGTTCCTGCTCTCAAGGAGTCTAAAGGGAGAAGACAACATGCTAAATATAGCATAAACAGTAAAAAAATGAAAGAGAGAAGGCTCTAGAATTAAGAGGGATTGAGAAAGAGTTCTTATAGAAGATGGGATTTTAATTGGGACTTAAAGGAAACCAGGAGAGAGAGAGAGAGAGAGAGAGAGAGAGAGAGAGAGAGAGAGAGAGAGAGAGAGAGAGAGAGAGAGAGAGAGAGATTG
>NC_058131.1:280214878-280279879 GCF_016433145.1 Gracilinanus agilis
AGAGAGAGAGAGAGAGAGAGAGAGAGAGAGAGAGATTGATTGATTGATTTAACTTTAATTCCAGGACTTTATGGGCTAGTTATACTATATTTATTCCAAACCTAGAGTAGCAATGCATGATGGGAGAGCTGTTTTTTTGTATGAAAAAATACATAATTGGCTTCTTAACAGGGGAACAAAAACCTGTTTAACTTGAGAATAATTCAAGTTGCAAAAATCATCCAACTAAATACTTACAAACTCAGGAGCATTTTCTTGGTTACAAGAAAATGTAAGACCATTTTCTTGGTCTTACAAGAAGAAAGTCATAGAAGTACCTCTCCACTAAGTACTTGCTCCCACATGTAAAAAACCCTTGCTCTTTTGGGACTAGGATCCAGGGTGGGATGACAGGTCTTAAAGCCAGAACAATGTCTGCTCGGACTGAGAGGAGTTAAGTGACTTGTCCAAGACCACCTGTGCCCAACTCCACATTTCACATCCTCTATACTCCATCACCTGACTGCCTCTCCTAGTTCTATCTACTGTAGAATCATAGATAGAGAGCTACAAGTGACCTCAAAAGCTGTCTAGTCCAGCCTCCTTCCTCATTTTACAAGTAATGAAACTGAAGCCCATAGTGGGGAAGTGGTTGGTTCAGAATAAATAAGTATCATAAGTAGCAGAACTAGAATTAAAAACTGGGTCCATATTTTAAGACCAGGGCTTTTCCTAACATGCCTCCCCTTAAGCCTCATTTTCTAGGAACTGTATAATTCAGGTTTGACCAAAGGACCTGAGGAAGACCTAGAATCATGGCCACACCCTCAGCTCTGCCTAGTGTGATTTACTACTTTTAAAATTTTAATGGAATTCTTGAATTTGGGTCTGGAAAGAACTTTAGAAATTATCTCCTAGGTTAAATGATTTTTGCAGTGTCACGGACAAACAAGATGAGGACTTAGGCCTCTTGATGCCCAGCCCAGTGCTCTTGACAGCAGACCAGATGGTGCTATTTGAATCATCCATAATAAGATGTGTACTTTGAATGGTCTTTCCAATACAAGTGAAATCGTTTATCATCCATCTACCTGATTGAAGCAGCTATTGGTTCATAGGGTAGGACACTCAGCCTAGGGTCTGGAAGACCTGAGTTCAAATCCAGCCTCAGGGATTTACTAGCTGTATGACCTTGGGCAAGTCACTAATCTGTTTCCCTCAGTTTCCTCAACTCTGAAATGAGGATAGTAATGGCACCTACCCCTTAGGATTATTGTGAGAATTAAATGAGATAATTATTTGTAAAGCAGTTTAACACATAATAGATACTATATAAATGCTTATTCTGTCCCTTCTCCCTCCCTCCCTCCCTCCCTTGATTCTAAGTACTTGGTTGGGGTTATGAGGTGGGCTGTAGTTGTAGACTAGAGTGAACTGTTGTAGACTAGAGTGAACTGTCTTAGACCTAGATCAGTCAGTTAAGCAATAAGCATTTCTTCACTGTACTAGGTACTAAGGTACTAAGACAGAATTGAAACCCTTAAAGAATTTCCATTCTACTAGGGAAAATGATATGCACACAAATGGACTAGGTGACCCCTTAGGGCCTCCCAACTCTAAATCTTTGATGCCATATGTATATGCAAAATAAATACAAGATTATTTGCTTGATCTGATTTAGGAAAGGCCTCATATAAGAGGTGGCTGTTGAAACAAAGTTTTAAAGGATTGGACCCATAGCCCAAGTTCCCTCAGGGCAGTCTGCTAAATTACTGAATAAGCCAGTTTGAATGCATATAGACCTAAAAGAGAGATGATAGAACCTGACTGTTCTGTATAGCCCAAATGCCATGATCCTCTTGTTTAGAGTGCTTTTGATTATTTCTGATTGTCCCAAGTAATCATCAGTCTCCAGATCTTTTTATCATCTCCAGATAACTTGATAATGACGGCTTAGTTGATAAGGAGTAATGGACATGGAAGATCTTTTAGCTCATGCTTCCAGTTCTGTCTCTTGCAGCATGGAGTTTATTATATATACTTCAAGAATCACTTCACACAAAATAACCCCCCCCCAAAACAGAAACACAAATTATGTCATATCAAAACACAAAGATTCTCCATAGCTTCCAAATAGAACAGGGCTAAGGTCGAACTTCGGCTGGGTCCTTAGCAGAAAGCTGTGATGGAATATTTTCTTAGGGGCGAAATGCCCCTCCTAAAGGAATTTATGACCTTGAGTGTCTACAATACTTTTGAAACAAAAACAGTTGTATTTCTGACCAAAGGAGAGAATGTTAACCACTTGATTGTTGGTTTTCTAGGAGCTTAAAATTTTTCATTAAGGAAAGGTGTGTATCAGAAAAGGAGTCAAAAGAGGGGTCTCAGATTTTTATCTATTTGACACTGTTTCTTTTATTGGCTTCCCACACATCATTTCATTTAGGTAGCCCTCACAGCGTTATGGCACTTGATTGAATTCTGCAGGTAGGCTAAGGAGATTGGGTGGAGGGGGAGAGAAAAGACAGGAAAGAAAAGAAAAGTAATGAAGGAAGAAGGAAAGAAGGAAGGGAGGGAAGGAAGGAAGAAAGTGAGAGAAAGAAAGAAAAGAAGAAAATTGTTTAGTTTTCTTTATCATGAAACTAAGATATCCTCCAATGTCCATCTTAAGTCACAAAGCAAGATGAGTGCTTCACAGACATTTGAGGCTTGAAGGGACTTTAGACACTCCTTCATCCATCTAACTTGTTGTACAAATGAGGAAGCTAATACCTCTAGAGGAGAAGCCAAGGTCTCCTGGACACAGCCCTTTTCACTGTACCCTTTTGCCTATATTTTCTGGTTAGTTCATGGATCATAGGACTTAAAGATAGAAAGAAATGTTATAGATAATTTCTTTCAGCTTTTTATTTTACAGATGAGTAAACTGATACCAGGAGGAGGCAAGGGACTTGCCCAAAGTTGTACAGATAAGTGAAAATCCTGAGAGTGAAACTCAAGTCTTCTGGTTTTAAATGCATTACTCTTTCCAACATGCTTTGCTGCTCCCCCATTAATACCCATGTCCTTTGCTATAGACATTGTGGACTGGAGGTAGAAGAACCAAATTTGTGTGGGAGTTGTTTTCCTTATATGATGTATCTGCAGCTTGAAGCTTTTAAACTATAAACAAGTGAGTGGCCCCATTCTGTCATAGAAGAGAGGAAGCCCAGGCAGTTGGCCAGTTCTGTAAGCCTGACTTCATTAATATGGGTAATATGAATAAGCCACTGAACTCTTTTTCTAAAATTGCATTGGAAGCTGTCATCCCTGTACTGCCACAACACCCTCTGAAACCTCAACAAATCAATCAACAAGCATTTATTAAGGGCCCATTCTGTGCCAGCCACTGTGCTAGGATCTAAGGAGATAAAGGCAAAAAGAAACAATCCTTGCCCTCAGGGAGCTTACCTTCTCAGGAGGGCCATTTCAACCTAAAATGGTGGTCAGTTGACCTCTCCAGTAGTAAAGCTTTGCCTGATGATACAATTATAGATCTAGAGAAAGGAGGTCAGTCCCATTGACCAGTCTGTGTTCTGTTCTGAAGATTGATCCAGCATCATCAATGTGAAAACCATTTGAGTTTTACAGAGACACAGCATGGCATAGTAGATCAATAATGGCCAGCCTTAGACTCAAGAATAAGTTTTGGGTTCAAGTCCCACTCCTCTGATATCCTGGCCATATATGTGATTTTGGCCAGGCTGCCTAATGTGGTGAGGTACCGAGCACCACCGCCCAAGGCAAGCTCTAAGCTACAGGCCCTGTGCCGGTCTGCCTGGTACTAGTAGTTGCAGTCCCAGCTGGCATTTCCTATATTATTGAGGTCACATGTCTGGTGCCCAGCCCCAGAAAGTGGATCTTGCCTGTCATGGTCTTAAGCTAGAATCCCATAGTGTAATGCTCTCCTTTCTGCAGCTCAGTCTATTTCCCTAGCTATGCTGTCAGCCTCTTCAGTGCACCGGTACTGCACTAGCTGTTGGTGACACTAAGCATAAACAAAATAGGCCCTGCCCTCAAGGAGCTTACATTCCATCAGACTAAAACCTGCATGCAAGCAAATGCAAAGTAGTTACTTAAGAAGTAGTACAGTACAGTCATTAGTGTTAGACCTGGAAGCAGGAATACATGGGTTCAAATTCTGTCTTGGACATTTACTTGTTCTTTTACCCTGGAGCAAGTCATTAATCAATCTGAGCTGCAGTTTCCTCATCTGTAAAATAGGGATAATAATGGCACCAGCCTCAGGTCCCTTGTGAGAAACAAATAAAATAATGTCCATAAAGTATTTTGTCAATTAAAGCACATAAAACTAATATTGTGATTTTAAAGAATATACAAAGTAATTTCAAAATGGAGAAATTGAAAATTGACCCAGTCATAACCAGAGTGATCAGGAAAGACATAGTTTAGGAGGTGAAGGAAGTTTGGGGTCCTATAAAGCAGAAGTGAGGAGACAGGGCATTTTATCCACAAAGGACCCCCTCACAAAAGCATGGAAACTTACTACAGGGAACAGAGAGCAGAAGACCAGCTTAACTAGAATAGCATGTATGAAAGGAGTTAACAGTAACTAATATGAAATAAGACTGAAAAGGGAAGCAAGAGACGTTTTACATGAGAGGCCATAGGAAGTCATTGAAGGTTTTTGAGGGTGAGAGAGAGAAATCAGATCTCTGTTAACAATATCAGATTGGCAGATGTGTAGAGGAAGGATTGGAGAAGGGAGAGGCTGGAAACAGCATCACTTTTGGAGCAATACCTGTTTGCCAGCACTATCATTTAGTTTGCAAACATATGAAATAACAAGTGCAGCAATCCAGCTTGAAATGTGAGGTTGCTTGGCAGGACTGAATGAGGACATTCGTCCCCAGTCACACATTTCAGTGGGTGATGTTTTTGATTCACATATTGTGCTGCCTGACCGTGGGTAGTGTTGAGAAAGATGTCAACAGCCCCCCATCTGTTTATTTCATTTCTATGTCTGCCTTGGAATTTCCTTCCAGTGGAAGGCCCCCTCTGCCTTCTTGTTCTCTTGTCATCCTCCTGGATCTATCCAACCTCTGTTTAATGTAGTTTTGGAATCCTCTCTTAGCTGCTGTGTACCATGGCTCATTGACTGGTTCAGCTAGCAGCAGTTCATCTCCTAGAAGAACAACTTGCCACCCTTGTCTTGAATTCTGATGGCGGTAATTCATATATTCATACAGGAAACACTTTTGGTCTTCCCTCTTCATCTTCTTGCTTCTAATTGACTCTTCCCTCAAAGAGTAACATGGTCACTTTCCTTGCTCTAGATAGAGCTTCTGGGAATACTTCATCTTATAGTTCCAATGAAAGAGACTTCCTTGCTGTGAGGGAGGGAGTGATTTTAGAAAACAGACTGCCTTTGCAAACTGATGAGGGCCTTCCCTGTGGCCAGTTTCAACATTTTTCCTTCCCTTTCTCCTGGCTCCTTCTCACACTACCTAGAAATTTACAATGTTCAAGGGAGTAAAGCAATGGAGTTCAAGCTGAAAACACCCCAGATTGGGAGTCAGAGGACCTAGATCTAAATCCTATGAGCCTAAAAACAAAGATGCTCCCTTCCATAGCTCAGCTTGAGAGGTCTTGCCCATCCCTGTCATCTCTGGAAAATGCCTCTTTATGTAAGAAATCAGTGCTTCTCTCTTTTCTCTTCATGTAAGAAACCAGCATTGGGGCACTATGACTGTTATAGGCCAGTGATGTAATTTCCCATCTGCTTTTTGAATTGATGCCTCATTAAAAACCACAGCACCAGGGAGAGGGGGCTGCAAAGAGCAATCCCAGGAATGTTTCCATTTTCTCAATCTCTCACTGCAAATAGGAATATTTAGAGTCAGCATGCCCCCTTTGAACTTGTCTCAGTCTGCTGTGCTGAATTCCAGGCTCCTGTTCCTTTCCTTTTCTAGCATTCTTCTAAACATAAAAATGTAGACAGAGATTGCATTGCAGCATAGTTGGAACAGATACATGGTGCTGGCGATAGTTCCAGGCATATGGTTTTGTTCTTGGCTCGTTAGACCTCATGTCATTAGGCATTTACAATCACAGTAAAGAGAGAGAGACCCTTTTCTGAAGAACAGAAGCAGAAAGGAGATAAAGCTTACTTTTTTTTTTTCTTTACAGGTAGAAGTTGAGTCTTTGTTCTTTATGTCAAGGACCAGTTATAGGGCAGCTAGGTGGTGCCGTGG
This sequence comes from Gracilinanus agilis, assembly GCF_016433145.1. Classification (NCBI taxonomy): domain Eukaryota; kingdom Metazoa; phylum Chordata; class Mammalia; order Didelphimorphia; family Didelphidae; genus Gracilinanus; species Gracilinanus agilis. Next base: position 280,221,112 of record NC_058131.1, read on the forward strand.
ATAGAGCACCAGACCTGGAGTCAGGAAGATGAGTCTTCCTAAGTTCAAATCCGGCCTTAGACCCTGACTGGCTGGGTGACCCTGGGCAACTTACTTATCCTGTTTGCCTCAGTTTCCTCATCTATCAAATAAGCTGGAGAAGGAAATGGCAAACGACTCCAGGATCTTTGCCAAGAGAAACCCAAATAGAGTCACAAAGAGTAAGACACAACTGAAAATGATGGAACACCAACAAGGACCAGTTACTGTAGGAATCTTTAGAAATGGATGGAAATATTTTCTTTTAAGTTAGACACATTATACTCCTTGTTTTGTTTTGCCTCTCCCAAAAATGTTGCCTGGATATTTCTTTGTCTACTGCCATCATTAAGTGTACACACTACTTGGGATGATACAACATGTTTAGGTCCTTTTTATACCCTCCTTACACCTAGCCAGTGTGCTGTTTGAAAAGGTGCTTGTCTTAGCATTAGAAAAACCTGCAACCAGATCCTACTTCCAACACTTATTAGCAATGTGACCAGGGACAAATTTCTTAACCTCCTTGGGTGATTCTGAGACTCAAGGGCAGCCTACCTAAAGAGGTCTGTGGGCTGGGCATGGAGGGAAGGCTGAGGCTGCTGACTCACTTCAGGTCAGGAGGCTGCAGTTGGGCCGAAGGAAGCCCCCAGGAGCAGAAGACCGCCAGTTGTCTAAGGACAGATGAACCTGCCCAGGTGGGAAAAACAGCCAGTTAAAGCTTCCATGTTGTTCTTTCTGCAAAAAGAGAGGAAACAAAGTGGGTAAAGTGGTCTATGAACCTTCAAGCCAGATGTTCTTGTCAGGGATGAAAGACAATATGACACAGTGTGACATAGGGACAGTGTAACATTGGGATAGGGATAAGGTGACAGAGACAGTGTGACACAGAGGCAGAGCCAATCTTGGAATCAGGGTGAGTTGGGCACAAACCCTATCTCTGGCATACACCCGTGGCCAAGTGACCCTGGGCAAGTCATTTAACTACTCAGTGCATCAAAGATGACACTGAAACTCTTCAGTTATAGTTTCCCATCTGTCTTGCAGAGGGAGTTTCTTCTTTGAAAACTGAGAGGAAATTAGTTTTTTTTCTTATCTACAAGGAGATCATAAGTCTAGACCAAAAAAAGGGGAACTGGATATTATGATGATGATTATTATTGTTATCTTTCTCATCATTAAAATTAACTCAGTTTTAATTAAGTGGGCATTCACCTCTAAGATTTCAATAGGGTCAAATTGACTACCAAGCCTCAAGCCACTATCTCATTGTCTCTAACTGAAGGTGTCCCATAGTATGGTGGGACTGAACACTAACTGAAGTCGAACCCTTGTTCTTAGCTGTATAACCTTAAGCCAGTTACTTCACTTCTGTCCTTCATTTTTCCCCATTTATAAAACAGAGATAACAGTTCTCTCCTACCAACTTCACAGATTGTCTTGAAGATTAAAAAAGTGATGAAAATCATTCCTTACATTTCAATACCTCTTTAGGGAGAAACAAATCCAGCACTATCTACACCTAAGCCATTGTTATCTTTTAGATAAGCTATAAAAATCAAGAAACCACTGCTCAGCAGAGAATCCAGGCACTTCCTCCCTAGGCAGGACTGCTAGCCCCAGTGTCCTGGATAGGTGCCAGTTTTCATAATTACAGTCTGCCAACCTAAATTCCCCTCTGCAACTCCCTTTGTTGAGTCGTCAAAGGGATGATGGCTACCGGTGACGTTCTTGAACCTTTATGTAAGGGCCCCTTTCATATGTGTCAAGTTGGCTAGCTTTCTGAAAGATGATGAAATATTACTGCTATTTCTAAGTGCTTGGGAAGTGGGTTTCTGAATAGGTTTCTCCTATAGGGAAGTCTCCTTTTATCATGGAAAACCATCTTGTTTGGTGAAATGATGGTGGTGGTGGTGGTGGTGGTGGTGGTGGTGGTGGTGGTGGTGGTGATGATGATAATGATAGATGACCCAGAATTCCTTAAGGTTTGCAAAACACCTTGCATATACTGTCTCCTTTGATCTTCACAATAACCCTGGGTGCTATTATCTTCCCTGTTTTTGGAGGTAACTGTAGCTCAGATTAAGGAACTTGCCCATTGTCCCAAAGCAAGTTGATAAATTATTTAAGGTAGCGCTGGAACCTAGATCCTCCTGACTCCAAGTTCAGTGCTCTTGTCATGGGATCTTGGATTTAGAGCTAGAGAGGGCCTTAGAGCTCATTGAGTAAAGATACCTGCATTCCACCGATTTAATAGCTAAGGAAATTGAATAAATAAATGAAATTACTTTCCCAGAGTCACACAGCCAATAAGTATCTGAAGTGGAATTCAAGCTCACATCTTCTTGACTCCTGGTTTAGCACTCTATTCATTATGCCACCCCTGTTTTCTCCATCCAAAAGTGGGTAATTGTTGGTTAAGATAAGCCTTTATAGATTCTATATTCCTAAAAAATTTGATAGACAGAGAAGCCACACTTGGGATGAATGGAAGCAAAGCATTTTTTTTAAATCAGCCTTAGAGCTTCATCAGGTTGAAACTGGCCCAGGAGTTTTGATTTTGTGTTGGCAGGACCTGAGAGGCTGGGCTCATGTAATGGTGACTGCCGATGTCTGCTCTTTCACCACTGCCCTTTATTGTAGAGCTCTATGTCCTCCAGCTGCTAAAAAAAAAAAAAAACAAAAAACAAAAAACAACTATTTATGTTTGAAAGGATGCTTTGAAATCAGCTAGAAAATGTTCCATGGGCACCTGGAGCCACAGGAAGGCTGAGAAAGAAAAAGAGTAGCTCCCACTCTTTCTAACTAAACAACTCAAGAGCTTCTGCCCCTTGCTCATTTCTCTAAGCTCCATTAAGGTTCCTGATTGATCCACCTGCCTTTATGCCAGCCTGAAAATCCAAATTCACTTGTCCTGGTTTCAGACATAAAAAAGATTTCTTGATGTAGTTCCTTGGAGAAAAAGCATGTTTGATTTTAGCTTCAAGAGGTGGTAGTAGTAGTAGTGGTGGTGGTGGTGGTGGTGGTAGTGGTGGTGAACCTGGTTAAGTCATTCAGCTTCTGTGAGCCTCAGCCTCAGTCTCCTCTCCTGTAAAGCAAGTACAGTTATTTAACACTAGCTCTGCCTTCGTCACCACCTTGTGGCAGAAGCATTTTGGAAACCTGAAAGTGCATTAAAAATGTAAATACTTTTCTTGTCATCTGACAGATGCCCAGCATTGAACAGGTCTAAGATTAAACCACCATGGTTGGGAGGGAGGGAGGGAGGGAGAGAGGGAGAGAGAGAGAGAGAGAGAGAGAGAGAGAGAGAGAGAGAGAGAGAGNCACTTAAGTGTATTTGTAGAAAAGATTACAAAATTAAACTGTAAGCACCTGCTAGTTTTAAAGAAGATTTAGATTTGGGGTCTAAATAGCATTCCCACACACATCTACCAGATAGAAAGCAATTAGTGCTAATTATGAAATTAATTTATTTGCTCAGCAATGCATTGTATTGTGCTGGCTTCTGGTAGGGATCCAGTGACAGTGAAGTCACTCTATGATCTAACAGAGGAATCTTAACACTAATTTGCATTGTACCAAAAAAATAAAACCATTCTTGAGTTGACACTGGAGCAATAAAACCAATACAGAGATCAGATCAATCAAGCAGGCCACTGGTAGAACCCAGACCTCTCTACCCAGCCAGCAGTTTGAGCCCCCTCAGGAAACCTTTCTCAGCAACGCCACACCTGCCTCACGAAGCATCCTGATTCTTTGGGGAAAAGCTGTAGAGCAGAGCCCCAGCCCGGGTGTTATGGATAGCTGAAGGGGAGGAGCACCCAGAACCCCTAGAGCAGGGGTTGGCAACGTATGGCTCTCAAGCCATATCTGGCTTTTTTGAGGGCCAGATATGGCTCTTTCTGCAGGAGCCATAAAGTCAATTTTTTTTCAGGCACTGTTACAGGAGCGGCACTGTGAGCACTGTACGGCTCTCACGAAATTACATATTAAAAAATGTGGCGTTTATGGCTCTCACGGCCAAAAAGGTTGCTGACCCCTGCCCTAGAGGCTGCACTCTTGTTGAATGCTCGGCAGCTGGATGGCTCAGTGGATAGAGTGCTAGAGATAGAGTTGGGGAGACCTGACTTCAAATTCTGCATCCAATACTTACCATCTTCATGACCCTGGGCAAGCCTCTCCTTGTCTCAGTTTCCTCATCTTTAAAACAGGGATAATTGTTGTATCATTAACCTCCCAAATTGTGAGTCTAAAAATGAAATAACATTTTACAGCCCTTAAAGGACTACAACAATGTTTACTCTCATCACTGTTATTAGCATAGGATTACGGTAACAGCCGCTTCTCCAGGGTGGGCACACAACATTGACTCTTTTAGGGGAGAGCTTCATCTTTCTTTGTCAGATTTGGGCCTTTGGAAGGCTCTTGGGTTTGTACTTTTAGAAGTTATTACAGTAACCTTCCCCAAAGTTACTTTGTTTTTGCTTATGTGTATACACACATAAGCACATGCTTTATACATGTGCATGCATGCATACATGCACGCATATGCACACACACATACACACAGTTTTATCCATCAGAATGAAAGCTTATCAAAGAAGTAGCTCTTCTGCTTTTTCCTTTGCCTCCAGTACCCAGCACAAAGCCTGACCAAGGGAGGCACCTAATAAATCCTTGGCAATTGATCGTAAGAAGGAAATGAAGAAAGATGTCCATGCCCTTGAGGTGCTTACACTCTTTTTGGGAAAATAATATGGTTAATATTTTATATTATAATTGTATCATTTTATAATATAATTTATGACATATATTATAATGCATATTATAATATATAGTAATAATTTATATTATAATAAAATAAATGGGTGAGAAGCTGCATTCCCAAGTGAGAACGGGTCAACACAACAAGACTAGAAGGGTCTTAAGGCTGACCCCTGGGGGTCCAATGAATGATGCAGATATTGTAGAGGAGTTCTGGGGTGGGCAGAGATCATTACAAGATTAGAACTTGGCAGAGGAGAGGCACTTGAGCTGGGTCCGAATGGACAAATAGAACTTGGACAGATGGAGATGGCTTGTGAAGACATTTCAGACAGAGAGGAGAATGGATGGCACTTTTAGGGGGCAGTGAAGAGACCGGTTTGTCTGGAGTAGTTTAGTAAGCTATGTCATTGGAGGTCAGTCTGGGAAGGTATTGTCCTGAATTATCTTTATTATGACTAAAATGCTGTCATGATATGGTGGGAAGGGCACCAGATTTGAAGTCAGAAGACCTGGGTTCAGATATCACTTCTGCCACTTAACTAGCTGTATGTATTTGAGGAAGTCATTGCATGTCTCTGAGCCTCAGTGTCTCCATCTGTAAAATGAGTTGAGTTGGATTAGATGATGTGTAAGTTCCCTTCCAGTTCTAAATTTATGAGCCCATGTAGTCAGAGCTCTTTCAGTTTTTAAAAGGTGCACAAGTGAATATCAAAAAGTAACTTCTCCTTTACGTCCTCTCTACCCCCTTTCACTGACTTTGTTTGAGAAATGTTTTATCAAGTGATTTGCTCCACTTTCAGTCCATTTTTGTACTGGATTGTTGTCTTAAGTCCTTAAAAGTGATCCTGTCCTCCTCTGTTGCTCCTGGTCTTCCCTTGGCTGCTTTCCTGGCCTTGATCCCAGCCTTCCTACAGGCTGTGTTTTCATCTCAGCCAGCACAATTTGGCTTACATTGCGCAGACTATGTCCTTCCCTCTCTCTTCCCTTACCCTGAATACTGGCCCTTCTGCAGCTATGCCCCTATCTCAGAGTCCTTTCCAAATTGGACATCTGAATTCCCAATATGACTTCTCCTTCCCATATCCCTTCTCTTGACAGTTTTTTTTAAATTCTATACTTTTCTGGCTCGTTGTTGTAAAAGAATTTGGATTGGATCCCTGTACACTTTGCAAATGATTTAACTCTTAATAAAACTACCTCTCTTTATAATTGTCAGGCATACGTATGCTCTAAAGATATCAGTCTGAAGAACTTAGAAAAATCTTCCCTTCTTCCAGCATACATATGTGTTCAGATATGTATGTGCCCCCCCACACACACACACACAAGTGAGTCCCATGATGCTTACTATCAGCTGTGATTGCCTCAAGATTGGAGAATTATCATTCTGACTTCCACAATGACATTTGGGAAAAGAGCATTAGTTAAGAGACCCAGATTTTAAGCTGATTTGAAATGCTCTGAAGGATTGTTAACCTGGAAAAATCTTTGGGGCAAGAAAATTCAAGTGATTTCACCTTGAGAGCTTCAAGGGGTGGGGGTGGGGGGAAATATATATATATATATATATATCCATAAAGCAGCTGGTACACCACCCTGAGTAAAAATAGAATAACTCTGAGATGTCAGACCTAAGTGTTCGTGCCCCAGCACATATGTTCATACCAGAAGGCTCAATTTAATGTAGACTGTAACTTCTGTGTAGCACTATATCCTCCTCCATCAATAAAATAGTGAGAAAGATTTTTTTTCCCCTGTTTATGTTATATTCTGATTCTAGAGAGGGAAGTGTGTGAGACCATCCTTTTAAGAGTTTTAGAGGACAGTGTAGCAGAAAGAGCACCTTGCTTAGAGTCAGAAGACTTGGGTTCGAATCAAAGTTCTGCTCTGCCCTGCTTACAAGGTGAGTCCCTTGCCCTATGTATGCCTCAGTCACCCTAGAATATGATCCAAACAGTCCTTCCAAACTCAAAAACCTCTGGACTCTCTTTGGGAGACTTCAGATAGTGAAGCAGTATCGCCAAGACAATCTGGGAAGAAAGAAAAAGAGAGAAGGCACAATAAAGCCAGGGAGCTCTCTGGGATTACTGGGATGCCAGTAATAGTAGTAACAAGGTTTTCTCTTGCCCTAGACTGAGGTACCTGAGGGAAAAGATAAGACTGCAGAGGCAGTGGCCATCGTTTTTGTTTGCTCTCTCCTTTTAGTTTCATCTTGCTTCTTTTCTTTTCTTTTCAACCCTTACTTTATATCTTAGTATCAGTTCTAAGACAGAAAAGCAGCAAGGGTTAGTAACTTGCCCAGAGAAACACAGCCAGGAGTATCTGAGGCCAGATTTGAAGCCGGGTCCTCCAGACTCTAGGCCTGATGCTCCACCCACTGTGCTACCTAGCTGTCCCTTCTTGTTTCTTTTTGGCACATATTCTTATTACTTTAGGTCTTTGTTTCTTCCAGCAAGGATAGATGAAACAAGGCAAGATGGACTGGTAAATAGAGTGCTGGGTTTGAAGAAACCGATGCCAGGCTTACTTCTGACACAGGCTGTGAGGTCATGGGCAAGTCACATAACCTTTCTGAACTTTAGTTTCATGAGGACAATAATACCTGTTAAGTCCCTGCTTCACAGGGTTGTTGAAGAGCTCAGATCAGCGGATGGAAAGCGCTCTGCAAACTTTTCAGCACTCCCCAAGTGTCTGTCGTTAGGATTGTGTAGGTTAGAAGAAGGGGTTGAAGAGGCAGCATGATACAGTAGATAAAAGGCCAGCCATGGAATCAGGAAGACTTGGGTTTGAGTTTTCCCTCTGAAACATCCTTGCTTTGTAACCATGGAAAGATTGCTTAACTTTTCTGCCTCTCAGGCATTTCTCTAAGACTACAAGTTACTGTCCTGCTGATCTGCTGACTATTGGGAATTTCCACACCAAGAAATCCCCGTGGAGATATATTCCCAAAACTGGACCAGAAAAAAGAGAGAAAGAAGTAAGCACTAGAGAGGCCAGGACCAGGCTGCTGACCCAGCCTAGATGACTAGATTGGCAAGAAATACAAAGCACTCTGACAATCATGAAATACTGACCTTCTGGGAGTGGTTTTAGTTTCTTTGGTAGACTTACTTGATATTATCTTCCTTGGTCCTAGTAGCTTAACTTTGTTGACCCCAAAATTCTTCAGTATATTTCTCTTCCAGGGTGCTGCCTAACCACTAAGCATAATATAATAAGTGATAATATTAATAATAATAAGCATAATGATAATAGTGATGCTACTGCTGAAAACAATAAAAATAACAGCAACTCATTATTATAATACTGTAAATTTATAATTTACCTTCTTCCATTCCCACTCCTTTCAAGTAAGCAATGTAGGTGTTTTTCTTCCCATTTTAGAGATGCTGAGACTGAGTTTCAGAGAAATTAAATAACTTGCTGAAAAGCCTAAGGCTCTTAGCTACAACTTGAACTTGGATTGCCCACCTCTGAGTCTAACATTCTTGGAGACTTGTCTAGCTAGTGTCAGGCTGGCACTACACTGGCTCATCTTTCTCAGTCACATATCAGATGGTGCCGCTTCTGATCCTGGCTAAGATAAGGATTTGTCAGATCCTCCCCAGAGAAAAACGGCTTCTTCCTAGCAGAAAACCTGTCTAAGGAATTTGATTTTTCCCTAAAGGGAATTGTTGATTTAATGGGGAAGGGAGGAGAAAACTAACATCAAAAACATTTCCTAGTTTTGTGCTTTTAACTGAGCAATGATGATGTGACCATTTGCTCCCTTTATGTTCTTGCCTGGGATTTGGCTTTAGAAATCTATTTACTCAATAGAAAGAAGGTTGCCGCCTCAGCTCTTGACTGGTCAAAACGGGCAGACAGAGCTTCAGCAAAATGCATTGTCGGAAGGCAGAAATCTTTTTTTTTTTTTTTTAAACAAAAGCTATCTTTGAGGAGGCTCAAATGTTGTACTAGAGGTACAACTTCTTGTCTTCAAGCAACTGGAGAACTTGTGTATCCCCCAGGTGACTTGGGTGCTTGATATTCTTGGAGAAGTTTGTGACCTTATTAAAAAGACCTTTAGGTACCATTATCATGACAGCCAGACTCTGTAGACTAGAACTCTGCTACTCCCAATTATTTTCCTACTCCTTCTCTACAGAAAAACTCAGCCCTGGCCTGACACATATTAGACCAGTCATCATGAGACCTGGTTGCTAACCTCAGTTTCACCACTAACTAGCCATGTGACCTTGAGCAAGAACCCTCACTTCCCTGAACCTCAGTTCTTCATCTGTAAATTTAAGAGGTTTGGACCAGGACATCTTTAAGAACCCTTCCAGCGCCAAAATCCTCTTATTCAACAAGGTGGCTCAATGGATAGAGAATTAGACCTGGAGAGTCAGTAAGAGCTATTAAAATCCTGCCTCAGATACTTCCTAGCTGTGTAACTCTGGGCAAGTCACTTAATGTGTCTCAGTTTCCAAATCTGTAAAATAGTACCTATTTCCCAGGGTGGTTGTGATGATAAAAAGAGGTAATATTTATAAAGTTCTTTGCTAACCTTAAAATATATAAATGCTAGCTTCTTGTTACTTATTGTTCCCTGAATATGACATGCTTACAATGACAACTCACTCTTCCATAATGAGATGCCCTTCCATCTGCTCCATACCTAATTCTTTCCTTTACTAACTGCCCTAGTAGAGTACCCTGATGAAGTGGTTAGCCCTTTAAGACCCAGCAAGATTAAGGGACTTACCCATGGTCCCAGAGCTAGTTAGTAGTAGAACTTGAGGTTTATTCCTTTCCATTTGTCTGAATTCCCACCCTTTGATTAGTCAGTTGACCAGCATTTTTCAAGGCCCAGTTCTAGAAATGGCTCTTCCATAAAACCTTCCTAGACTTCTGGCCCTTAGCAATTAGTGTCTTCTGTGAACCCCCATCCTGCATATTTTTTCCTCTTCCTTTGGTACTTGGGTTCTCTGCCTTGTGCTATTAGTCATATACTCATACCTCATCTAGCTAGGGCTGAATGGACCCTTCGAGGTCAAGGCCATCATCTAATGCCTCATTATAGCCTACAGAATGTTGCCCAGAACACCAGTATGGTAGAAGCTCCATAAATATTGACTGGTAACAGTCTGATTGATCTTTAAGGCAGGAAGGCCGTAATGATGATGAAAGCACGTGTTTTTTCTACAGTCAGGCTGCACCTTAGGCTTCATTATTGTCCTCGTCAGTCCCCACTCTTCCAGAAGCCTTAGCGGTGACCTATTGACTCTTTTGCATCAGGCCCTGCCATGTCTTTGTACTGTAGACAAAGGCCACTTTACTCTACATCTGACCTCAACAGGCTCTGTGGGTAATGGCTGCCTACTTGGTCCTTGCTATGTGATTTTGCTTTTCCAGTTCTGTCCTGCCTTTACTTCTTATTCTTCCTAAAACTAAAAGCTGGGGTGGCGGTTTGACTAGCACTACCCTCCCCCTTACCACAACCACCTTGGAATATTCAAGTCTTGATGCATTCATGCTTTGTTCTCCAGTGACATGAGTCTGCTTTGTTGATCCTTTGATCTGAAATTAATTTAGACCTACTTAAAAAAAAAAACAAGAATTCTAGGACTGAGAAGAGACCTTAGACATTATCCAGTTCAAACCTTACCTCATCCTCGCTACCACTTTTCCATTTTAAAGAAAACAGAGGCCTAGGAAAGGGAGACAACTTAACTAGAGTCACATAGAGAGTTAATAACTGAGCCAGAACTAAAACCTAGGCCTCCTTACTTCTGGCCCAATGTTGTTTCAAACATTCAAGCATCTAATCTCTGAGAAGAAAGATACAGGACTCTTGTGGTGTGTTTTTTAAAGCCAGTTTAAGACAAAGTTTGCCTTTGGGAGGGCAGATAGATGGCTCAAAGGATAGAAAACCAGGCCTAGAGATGGTCCTTGATTCAAATTTGGCCTCATAACCCTGGGCAAGTCACTTAACCCCCATTGCCTGGCCCTTACCACTCTTCTGCCTTAGAACCAATACATAGTATCGATTCTAAAACAGAAGATAAGCGTTTAAAAAAAAATCCTCTGGGCCCTCCATTAGGATCAAAATCTATTTGACTATCGGATGAGAATTGGACAGGCTTCTATTTCTATTTCTAACCTTCTAACGCAGAGTTTATATCTAATATTCCTTTACATTGTTTGGGAGAAGCTAATGCCCTGCAAACATCACAAGGAGGGTGATATGTATATATAAAGAAAGAATGACATTGATCTGCCTTAAACTCAGTTCAAGAGGGTTTGCTGGTTCCTGAAACACCTACTAGGCCTTGTCAGAAAGAGCATTTCACAAGACATAAACCCAAAGACAATATTATAGTGTATGGTAACTTATAAAGGAATTATATTTTTTATTTTTCAAACGGTTCTTTCATATATATTCTCTTTATTTTCCCTATAACTATTAAACAGATCTGTAAACAGACCCCATTTTTTTTTTTTACAAAAAGGAAAACCAAGGCATAGAATAACAGCACCAGCCATCACCAAAGTCAACTAGACCTAAAGCCTTCTTGACAGCTACCATAGTGTTGTGGGCAATGGTCCCATATAGTTTAATAATCAGAACAATACTGAGATTCAGAAGAATTGCAGACCCATACATTTAGAGCAAGAAGAAACCTTAGAAGTTGTCATTGAAGCTAATTCACCTCATTTTACAGATAAGGCTCTAGAAGTTAGATGACTTGTTGAGAATCATATAGCTAGTAAGTATCAGAGGCCAGATTCAAACCCAGGTCTTCCTGATCCACCACACCATGCTGCCTCTCTAAGAGCAAGGGTAGGCAAAAGAAAATCTGTGGGTTGAACTCAGAGAGTGCCATTTCTTTTCTTTGTATTTTGAAGCATCATAGCATGTCTGCCTTCCCTAAATAGAGTTCCAGTTAGAGGTATAAATTAGATCCCCAGCCTTGCTGTTTAAATCAGAGCATTCTAAAAATAGTATGATGAGATTTCTAGGACTACATCTAAGTCTGTTCCTAACATCTACTAAATCTGTTTCTATCAAGAAGCAATTGATCAGATTAAGGTCAATACTTAACAAGCAGTGTGCTGAGTATCTAACAACAGGCTCCATATACTTGGAAAAACTTTAATTAGCCCTGGAGCCATTGGTGAAAAATGTGGGTGGAGGAATAGTGTTTGGTTTGGGTTTTGATTTTTTAAGTCTTGCAAGACTTTAAAAATTTTTTAAATTGCAAGGGAAGGGACTTATTAAAAATCTCATCACTCCTCCATCCCAAAATATTCCAAACAAAATATTTTCTCAGAATTTTCAGATGACACAAATACATTTCAAACCCAAAGGCACACTAGGGCTGATTACAGTTGCAAAAACTGCCCCTGGATTTCTCTCCAATGAAGTCTGTAGCCCTGTAGGGGTCCAGCATCTCATCATTCACCAAATAATTCATGACATCAAGTTAAAATAACAACCATTGCCCACTGAAAAACACAAAGATAGCTCTTTGGATCAGCTGGCCTGAGAGCCTCTATCTGAGGAAACTTCCCTAGGATCATCTTATGAGTGAGAATGGGTCACTTTCCATGATACCAACTTCAAAACCCACCTCTCTTGATAGTTCATAAAATGTAATTGTCATCTAGTGACACAGCAGTGGCCCATTTTTTCATTGCCTAAGCCACTGGGCTCCAGAGCTTAGTCTCTGGATATACTAAAAGGATGGCTCATGGATTAAGTCCTAGGCAATCAGTAGATGTGGGGAATAGAAGAAAGAGCCCTGATTTGGAGTCAGGGGACCTGGGTTTTGTTTCCCCATCTGTAAAAAGAGGATAATAATACTTATTTGCATTAATAGTTCCCTGTACCAATGGAAATCACAGGACTGATCCAAAAAAATAAATACACTTGTTTAGTTCACAGGGTTATTTGAGTAAACTGCTTTGTTTACTCTTTAAGTATTCAATGTGAGCCCTTGTGGGCTGTTAGTATTTTACGCAATGACTAAATCGAAACCAAAGAAGATTAGCCTTAAATTTCCCCAAATTCAGTTCCAGGGAATATTATTCACAAGAGCCCTAAGTTGCTTTCCTAGGAATCAAAGCCATCAGTTAGGAAAAACACACTGGCCTGGCATCTCCTAATGGTGGAGTGTGCCAACTTTTTTTCTCCCCACCCCCACCCCCTAGGGACCTTATGTGGTCCTGCTATGCAGCTGTTAAAAGGCTCAGTCTTCCATCCAAAATAAATAAAATTAGTAGCAACATTTATTTAGGAATTGAGTATCTCTAGTTGAAAGAAGCCTTGTTCTGAAAATAAAAATGGCTTAGTACCAGTGTAGAGTTATGCGATCCCAAGATCATTACTGACAACAGTGCTTGAATGTGGTTGGTTAAGTGTTTTCCCACTGATCTTTTCCTTGCAAAAAAGCAAGCCCAATCTAAGTTTCCCTTTGGTACATTCAGTGGTCTTATCCTGTTTTCCTTGTTGGGTCAATAAAAATTGAATTGAAAAATTCCCACCATGGGAACCAGCTGCCCAATGGATCCCAAAGTGAGGGCTCATCTGTTTTGCCAAGTAGTTTCTGGAATCAGTGAGGTCAGTGACCTGCCTTGGACAGAGGTGACCAAGCACCCAGAGCTCTTGTCCTTCCCAAGCCCTCCATCACATTAATCAGTCCATTCATTTACATTATCACTTTCCCCTGTCATTAGCTAGATCAGAGAGCCCTGTTAAGCTCAGCACAGGAACACTTTTGTAAAAGACTGGGCCTCTGAGTAGCAGGGAGGCAGTTGAATGCCAAGTCCTGTGACCTGTGGCTGTGTCTCCCAGCTGCTGGCAGATGGATAGCCCTCTGTGACCAGTGCCCTGGTATTCTTGCAATTTGCAGAATGAAGCAGGATGTTGATTACATTGAGGACATTGAACTTTTCAGTTAAGAATCTGCTCTTCTTCTTCCTCCACCTTGCCAAAAGAATGTCCAACCCATCTGACCCAAAGGCACCTTTCCCACCAAGGCTAATAGAGAAAATGTCATTTTGCAGATTGTTTGAAATTGGCCAGCTTTGGGCATGCTTGTTTCCTTTCAATCTGTACCCAGGCATTTGAAAATGAATGGCGACCTTGGGGCAAAGATCTGTGACACTGACCTTGTTGTAGGATGGCAGATACTATCCAACTGACTCTTAGTTCATCTTCACTCTTCTCATCACCTTCCAGAATTTTTAATGAGCCACCCAGGTGTAATATAGCAGAAGCTTGTGACTTCCTGCAGTAGGCTGTGATTTCTAATGATTTCTGGGGTGTTTTGTTGGGTCATGGCCCATTAAAGCTGCCTAAATAACGTACCATGATTAGCTGCATCCTCCATCCTTAGACAAACAGACAGAGAGATCTCAACCCTCATCTGCCACTTTCTTTCACACTCCCAGCATCACAATGCACAGTGCCTTCCTGTAAGGCATCCTTTTGTAAGTCAGCTGCTGAGGCAAGAGACCCACAGGCAAGTGAAACAGTGAATTTAGACTCCTTGTGGCTGGCTCCTCCTCCTTCCTCCTTTGTAGAGAAAGCCAAGCAAGTGGCCCGAAACCCACAGGGTTCTCACTGGAGCCTTGTGTTGAATGAATGGCCTGCTATGCTGGACCCAGACCTGGCTCCTCACATGCTCTCAGCCAATAAGTGACTCTGGAGTGTCTGGAATACTGTGCTCACAGCAGGTTTAGGTAAGCTACAGATCCCTATCCTCAGGGAACTGGCTGTCCAGGAGAAAGGGCCGGCATGAGCACAGGGAACCATAATACAGGATACTGTGTAAGGGCATCAGAGAATATGTCATGGGAGTTCTGAGGAAAGACACATCTGGGCCCGGGGAAGGATGGGAAAGAGTACTACTGGGGCAGCTGGGTAGCACAATGGATAGAATGCCAGGCATGGAGTTAGGAGACCCTGAGTTCAAATCGGGCCTCAGACATTTCCTGGTTTTGTGGCCCTAGGAAAGTCATTTAACTCCCATTGCCTAACCCTTACCACTCTTCTGCCTTGGAATCAATACATAGTATCGATTTTAAGACAGAATGTAAGAATTTTAAAGAAAAGAAAGAAAGAGCACTACTGACCCCTGAGTCAAAGGGCTGGGGTTCAAATCCTACCTCTGACACATACTACCTGTGTGATCTTTGGCAAATGACCTAACCTCCTGGGCATCAGTTTCCTAATTTGTAGAATGAGAATTGAGCCCTACTTGCCTAAGCACATTCCATGTCTAGATCTGTAAGTCTGTTAGTCATGCTTTAAAGGGTGGGAATTCAGCAGACAGACTAGGAAAAGATGTTCTAGCCATGAAATAGGGTGTGAGTAAAGGCTTAGAGACCCATTATGGGTGTTAAATGGATGGAGTATCGAAATCAATCAGCTCTTCAGCAAACATTTATTAAGGGTCTACTATGTGCTGGGCACTGTTGGGTGCCAAGGATAAAAAGACAGAAGTAAAATATCCCCAGGCCTCAGGAAGTTTCTATTCTCTGAAGGGATCCTGAAGTCCTTGCCCTTCCTATGTACACATGTCATCTTTCTCTCCTCCCTTCCTCTACTTACTCTTCTGGACAAGGGGACTTTTTTGTGGACTGTTGTCATCTAGCATCTGTGAATGTGGAGTCTCTAATAAGGAGGGAAATGTGTTTGAGAGAAAAAACTGTGGATTTAGAACCAGTGCCACCACTCACTGCCCAAATGACAGGGTCAAGGCACCCAACTTCGTTTGGGTCTCCAGTCCCCTCTCTTCAAGTTGGGAGGAGAGTGGGTACGGAAGTGTCCAGCCAACACACCTACCAAGTTTTCTATTTCCGGTGTGACTTTGGACTAGTTACAGAACCCCTCTGGCTGTTTCCTCACCTACAAAATCCCAGAGGACTGATAATGATACATGGTACACATCTCTCAAGAGATACAGAGTAAGACATACATGCATGCATACATACATTTTGGGGCAAGGCCAACATGGTGGTTTGTTTTGTTTGACGATGCATATTTTTTACGAGTTTTGTTTTCCTTTGGAGGGACAGCAGGAGTGGTTTGTAGGAGGAAGCAAAAAAAAATTGTTAATTGAAAAAATTTAATTTTTAAAAGAAAAGGGAGGTTGGAATAGATAGTCTGAGGCCCCTCCCTCTCTTCCAACTCTAAGACTCTGATCCCAGGATTCTCCAATTACCAAAGAGTGACTATAGGATTGGTCAACCATGCTAACGAATGGTGTTCTTCAAGAAACATTCCACACATAACATTTCAGGTCACCTTTCCAGAGCACTGTGGAGAAGGGTGCCTATCTTCAGACAGGCAGGCAGCTCATTACAGAATCCTCCACCCAAACAAGCTTGTTCTGGCTATAAATAAAAATTCCCCACTGCAGAGAGTGCTTCAGCCCGTCTGAGGCAGAGGAGCCGGCACCAACCAGACTCTAAAATAAACTCCAGGCAGTGATTTGGTGGGACGGCCATTGAATGGACAGCGTGTCCTTCCCCCCTGCCCTGGGGAGGAAAAGATTCCTGGGGGGAATCCAGAGTGAGGGGCACTGGTTGAAATGGGGGTGGCTTGTTGCTGGACACCACAGAGATGCAGAAATGGGGACCGTGGCTCCTTGGTGGACTTAAAGATGGTTCCCACCACCCCCAGGCCCCTGTCCCTTTTTCAAAGGTACTTTTTGTTTTGGCTTTTGTCCCAGCACGAGTGCATAGTTTGAATACCGGAGTTCCTCATAGGCGTGCTGAGCTTCGCGGGGAAGGAATCAGAAATGCCTCACTTCTGTCCCCACATACACCACTCACACTTCCAACGCCTCTAGGCCCACCTCTAAGGAAGCTTCCCGGCAGATCTGCTTTTCTCTAGCTAGCAGCAATGACTGCCATAAGCTTACCCCAGTCATGGTTTGGATGTTTCATTCGTGCCAGACTCTTCACCACTCCATTTGGGGTTTTCTCGGCAAAGTTCCTGGCGTGGTTTGTCATTTCCTTCTCCAGCTCATTTTATAGATGAAGAAACTGAAGCAAAGAGGGTTCAGCAACTTGCCCAGGGTCACACGGCAAAGTGTCTGAGGCCAGATTTGAACTCAGGTCTTCCTGACTCCAGGCCTGGTGCTCTCTCCCCTGTGCCACCGAGATGCCCTATGGCATATCCCAAGCAGGTCTCCCAAATCATTCCTGAATTGAAGGAGCAATGGGAAGGTGACTATAATTATTGTTTTCCTCTCAATTCAACCAATATTTAATAAAGTCTATATGTACACACACAGATATGCAGTGTGTGTCTGACAAGAAACCGAGGACACAAAGATAAAAAAATCAACAAAGCCCCCGCACTTAGAGAGAGAATATAGCAAAAAGAGAGCCAACCTCAGGGGCAGAAAGACCTGGGTTCGAGTCCCACCTTTGTGATTTTATTACTTTCTCGGGAACCCCTGGCAGTTCTCTGAGACTCTTAAGTGGCAGGACAGCTGCGGATCTGCCCTCCTGGGCATTCCCTGCACTAATGAAATCAGAATTGCAGCCCCAAGCCAGGGACCTACCACATTACTTGTGTGAGAGCATGGAGAGCAAGTGTTGTGCAAACCTAAAACTCTCTCCAGACAACAGCTCATCCTGTTATTGATCTCATCATTGGGAAATCAGACATACGGATAAACATGGAGTGAGGGCTAAACCAAGGGACCTGGGGAAAGACGCCTCATTTGGGGCTGTGGAGGCAATCGCAGAAGGCTTGTGGAGATGGATGCACCTGTATTATGTATGTCTCTAAGGGTAAAAAAATGGTTTTAGCAAGTAAAGATGGGAAGTAAATGTATTCTGGGTGAAGAGAGGGGCCTGTCTGAAGGACCTAGGCCAGTTAGGCTAGAGGAGAGTGCATGAGAGTATATTGAGAGGAAGCCAGGGGACAGAGAGCCAGGCCTGGAGACAGGAGGTCCTGGGTTCAAATCTGGCCTCAAACACTTCCTAGCTGTGTGACCCTGGGCAGGTCACCTAACTCCAGTTGCCCAGCCTTGCCTGTTCTTTGGGGTTGGAACCAGGATTTAGTATCACTCTAAGATAAAAGGTATGGGGGTTTTCTTTTTAAAAGAATGTATTGCGGTGATGTATCACTGGGCAGGTAAGGCTAGCCATAGTCCCATTTCTCTTCCCGAAGGAGGTCTCTCCCACCCCTACCCCGAGCCTGGGGGCCTGGGCATAAAGGCAACAGCCATGGAACAATGAAATACCACACAAGATGAGGCCAGAGGTCTCAGACGGCTGAGTTCAAATGATGATGACTGATGGTCATGACTGATGGGGATTTCACTTTCTCTCTAAGTGGGGCCTTTATTGCAAGTCACTGAAAGTAAATACTGAGGTAAAAGCGGTCAGGGAGACGTGGTCAGCAGCACTGATGAAGGGTCCACAAGGTGGAGCACCTCTGTTCAAGGCACCATGGCCAATGTACAGGGCTCCACAGCCAGGGCGGTGATGACTGCATTTATATTCTACGTCGTTTTGCAAAACACTTTATGGAGCATGAACTCATTTGTGCCTCACATCAGTGCTGCCAGGTTGATGTCATGGAGATTATTATCCCCATTTTGCAGACGAGGAAACTCTGAGAAGACTCAGAGACATTAAGTGACTTACTCAGCTATTAAATTTCAGCATCAAGATTTGAACCTGGATCTTCTGACTCCATGGCTGCTGGCATTCTCTCCATTGCTCAACCTACATCTGTCCCTTTACCATC
Source organism: Gracilinanus agilis (assembly GCF_016433145.1). NCBI lineage: Eukaryota > Metazoa > Chordata > Mammalia > Didelphimorphia > Didelphidae > Gracilinanus > Gracilinanus agilis. Next base: position 280,239,656 of record NC_058131.1, read on the forward strand.
TAATATCCATCAAGGGTGTTAGTTATCCTCTGGCCATTTTAGCCATATCTGACTCTGTGACCTCATTTGGGATTTCCTTAGCAGAAATGCTGGGGTGGTTTTCTATTTCCTTCTCCAGACCATTTTACAGATGAAGAAACTGAGGCAAACAGGTTGAAGCGTCTTGCCCAGGATTACATAGTAAGTGTCTGGGGCCAAATTTGAACTCAGGAAGAGGAATCTCCCTGACTCTAGGCCCAGTGCTCTATCCACTGAGCCACCCAGCTGCCCCTAATGGCACTGTTAGACACATATACAGACACTTTTATTGTCAGGCAGATCTATGTTCTGAATGGTACAAACAATAATAAGAGTAATTTATTCCCATAGCACTTTGTAAATATAGTATATTTGGAAAACCTCACAACAACCCTGTTGTGAGCTCAAAAGAGGCACCCCTCCCCTCCAGCCCGACAATGGAGCCTGGGTAGGGAGCCCTCTGGACGGCCCTTTGCCTTGTGGTCAGTGCTGCCTGCCTGAAGGGAGGCTCGGGCCGAGGGCCTCACACACTCCAGGGCTTCAATAAAGGCTCGCTGAATCAAAGCGTTCTGGTTCTTTAAGGGCTGACAACTTGTGAGAGCTGTGAAAGGTTAAAAGGATGTTCTTTCTTCTCTGCCTCGCTTCCCTCCTGTGCAAGATTGGACTGGATGGCCTCGAAGGTCTCTCCCAATCCTGACCCTGTGGGGTCTTCATCTTTACTTGGGGGACCCAGATCATGCTACAAAACTAGTTTCTTCTTCACCCCTCCCTTGTTTCCGTGAGAACAGAGGTCTGAATGCATTAACCAAATGAGAAATGGGTACCAGCTGACCCATTTGCATTTAGTTTCACTATGAAATGCTGCTGCTTCCTCTCAAGGTATTCCAGCTAGGGGGATGATGGCCAGAGGCACAGACTCCCCACCTATAGTGTGCCAGGCACTGTGCTCTTACATGCTTTACAGATATTTCATTTGACCTTCACAACAACCCTGAGCTAGATGCTATTGTCTCCATTGTACAGTTAAGGAACCTGAGGCAAACAGAGATTAAATGATTAGGCTAGAGCCATACACCTTTAGTAAGTGTCCAAGTCTGAATTTGAACTTGGGTCTTCCTCATTCCACACCTGTCACTCTGTCCCCTGGCCCACCGAGCAGCAGTTCTTCATTCCAGAGAAAATGCAGGGAGTGATTAACAGTAGATTCTTAATAGAACAGATAGTACTACAACCCATTACCCAAGTAAAAGTGGCCCCTGGGCCATTTTGCCTTGTAACCGTGGTGCCTCCATTCTTGGGCTTTGAAGGATAGTGTACAGAGCCTTCTTCCTTGTGGTCTAGGCACCTGGTTCCTGCGCCATGCCTCCTCTCTCCACCGTGCCCATCCATTTATTCATCAGCTTAGACAAAGGTAATTAGAAGGGTCTTTCGCTTAGAAATTCTCTTAAGAGTTGGGGTGGGCACATGCAGAGACTTTGAGGATGTGATTCAGGAGCCAGATTCCTGGGGCTTTTTATTAAAGTTTTATACCTTCCTGCTTCCTGGAAGACGTGAGGTGGCTTGCAAGTCATAACAACAGCAAAAAAGCGATTAAAGATAAAACAAAGCTGAGGCCATGCAGAGGGAATAGATGTCTTCTGCTACTGAAGATGACATGATTACCACAATGGCACCCGGAATTTGAGCCCAAGGTTTCCAGCTGCTAAGTCGTAGTGATTACACACTAAGCATTTGCTAATAAAAGAAAATAGATAGCTTCATTTGCCCTCATCCTGAGACTTAGATTTCCTTGAAATGTTTAGCAGCTAAATCCTCTGTATCCCTAAAATGGAAAATTTCTCAACACAGGTACTTTGCGTGTCTGGCAGCTCAAGCCTTTTATGGAAAGCTGTGTGTAATCCCATATCCAGTGAAGAGCTGTGAGTCAGAGTGGGAATCTGAATTTAAAAAAAAAAAAAAAAGTAGAAATCCTGTTGTGTTTAGCATCCTGTTCTGATAGTCCTTTTTTAAAAAATTGCATTACTCTAAAGTCAGCTGGTCAGCTATGGTTAATCTAATTACTTTTTCTTTTGTCTTTCTTTTCTCCCTTTCATGTGTGCCTGCCTGTGTGCGTGCGTGCATGTGTGTGTGTGTGTGTGTGTGTCTCCCACTTGCTTCTTTTAGTATAAATCTGTGTTTAGGTCCTACTCCCAGGACTTCACGCATCACAACCAAGCTTCTGTTCCACCTTTCCTCTCGTCTACCTCTTCTTCCTCTCCACATTTCCCACCTGTCCACCAGTCTCAGAGCTCTGACCTAGCAGTGCCAACCACAGCCAGCCTGCCTCCCAGCACTGTGGATGGGCCCAATTCCTGTTCTCAAGAGAGCAACTTGAATGGGAATTCTGTCTACCTTCCTTCTGAAACCTCTTTCACTGATTCCCTCCAGACGCCTTCGGTGAGACTTTAAAAAAAAAATGCAACTTCTTGTAGGACTGTGAATTTTAGTTATTTTGTTTTTCTAAAATACTATTCCTTTCCCTTCCTTCTCCTAGGAACAGTGAAATCGAGAGTTTGTATGATAGTGAAATAGCAAAACTAGATTCTGTGTGTGTATGTGTATGATTTCAGGTAGAAAGGTGTGGTTGTAGCACAGAGATCACTTATCTTGGGGGTGAGATGACCTGGGTTCAAGTAGCAGGTCCTTTTGCTGGCTACATGACCTTGGGGAAGTCACCTCCCCGTTTCTGAGCTGTAGTTTCCTTTCTTGTAAGATGAAGGGGTTGGTTTAGATCTCTCTATTTTCCAAAGTCCCTTCTGACACGAATGTGCTATAACCTTGACAATATGGAAGCACAGTATCTGCAACTTAAGTGTAAAATTCAGTTTTATCCAACCAAGTTCACATCAAGACAGCCAGTCAGATTAAATTTCTTAAGTGCCTACTATTTGCCAGGCACTGTGCTAAATTCTGGGGATACAAAGAGAAGCAAAAGATAACTCCTGCCCTCAAGGAGCTCAGTATAGCAGGGAGGAAACAACAGGGAAACAAACTATATAAGAGAAATAATTAGATGAGGGGAAGGGTTGAGAATTTAGAGGGGTTGAAAAGAATTTTAGTTAGGACTTGCAGGAAGCCAGGAGGAAGGAAAACCTTCTGGGCATGATGGACAGCCAGAGAAAATTTCTGGAGTCTAAAGATGGAGTGTCTTGTTGAGGAACAGCAAGGAGGCCAAGGTCACTGAACTGAAGAGAACATATCATGATCAAAGGTGTGAGAAAACAAGAAAGATGGGGGCAGGGGTTGCTCTTCCCAGTGCATCTCAGATATCACAGGGTGATCATTTAGAGACAAGTAGCCAGCCGGATCTTATCATATATTAAAGAAAATTCAGTTCAGATTCTGGTTCTGTTGATAGATGATCACATTTTCCTTTTAAGTTGCAAACACCTTGGGAAGTAAAAGCTGTCTAAGCAGTTCCTTATTGAGCTGCAGGGAAGGACCCAAGAACCTTTAAGACAAGTTGCCTTGGTTCCCTTAAATTACTTTGAGTCAGCATGGTGGGGGGAACCTGCCTCTTGATAGAAGGGGCAGAGAGAAAATCCAGTCTTGACTTTTCCTTGTGGGGAGTGGTCCTCACACATTATCACATACACATCTGTGTTCTATTACCAAACCTTCTCTTTTCTGCATCAAAGTCTTCTCCAGCTACATTGGTGGGGGGATGATTGTTCCCTCTGTTCCTTGCTGCCTTAGGACCCTTTGAGAAGTCCATCTTTGTCCTCTCTCAGAGAGTAATCGGAAGGTGGTTTACATTTATGGCAACATTAGTGTGAAGGCCTGAGGTGCGGAATGAGGTCTCTGCCCTCTGACCCAGAGGACGTGATTCCCCATGAGGAGGAATATGCTTCCTCTTTGAAAAAGAGGTGGTTGAGGCAGGATCTGCTCTGCTGGCTGGTCACCCTGGACCTGAAGGGCTTCTGGTAGGCTCCAACACATGTCTTTCCTTTCATCCTGTCTCCCTTAGAGTGAAAATGCCAGTGAGGATGCTGGTGAGGGTGAATATGTCAATCTGTATTCCTCTGGCCAAAGCAACGGCGAACTCCCTCATTCTGAAGGAGTAAGTAATGTGCAGAAGGCAGAAAGAAGGCTGGGCTTGGGCAGCTTTTGGTGCATGCTGAGTTCACACGGGGTGGGACATCCTGCTTTCTCCAAGCCTCCCCATCCCCATCAGGATGCTTCTGTGTGGCTGTGCTGCCTTACCCACTGCCATGTGAATGGAGGACAGCCCCATTCAGATGGAGAGCAGAAACATCTTCACTTCTTTTCAAGCTTTGGTGACTCTTTCCCTGGTGATGGTTTTCCTTTGGCATTTGCTTCAATGGCACATGGCAGTCTTGGTGATAGGTCTGGGCCTGATACTGAAATGTCTCGATGGGGCTTTTCCCCATCCCACCTTTTAATGTAAAGAGCCTCCGGTCCCACCCCTGTATAGCAGAAAGTGACTTCTCCCAAACCAAGACTGAGCTTCCTTTATCAAATCATCATTTCCTCTTCCTCCTCTTTAGCATGTGTACTGATCCTACATAAGTAATTCCTCCAAGAATTCTGGGTGAGTCACCCAGGGTAACAGCTTCAATGTTTATGCATACACTGCACATGGAGCCATTTGACGGATTGCTTGACATCTCTATCTTCATTCCATTGTTGCTTCCATTCATGACACTCAAGAAACGACCGTTTTACCACACATTCTTTCTGGTTTTGATTTAGTAAGGCAGGCTGGAGTTAAAGAGCATCATCCTAGTGAAAGCAGAAGGCAGTTCTTTGGGTCCTTTGCTAGAGACAAAAGAACATGAGAAGGCTCTCCTACGGCTGTCTACTGGATCCTTACTTTTGCCTGGGCCACTGATACAAGTTTTGACCTTGTTATTCATTATTCAGCACTCAGTCTTGATCCTGTCGTTCAAAAAATTTGGTCTTTTTTTTTTTTTTTTTTAATGAAGACAAACCTAGTATCTTACTGAGTCTCTGCTCTCTCCCTTATTCCTGCCTCTGCCCCCACCCCATGATCTTCTGTGTTCACCCACTCAAATTTTTACAGGGTTGCAGTTCATCTCAGAATGTCAAGACATTTGTACCCAATAGACCTGTGTCTGCCTGTGCCCAGGGAGTTGGGATATTTCTTTCCATAGCACTCCAAGTCCATAGTCATCATCCTGCTCTGGTGGCCTGGTCCAGTTTAATCTCTGCATGAGAGAAGAAAAATTCTGACTTACTTTTCTTGGCTGTTTTCCCTCTCTGATAAATGGCTAACTTCAGATGCCACATTTTTCTTCACTTTGAACTCGTCCTCCTGCTGTTGCATCGCATACATTCAAACTGCCCAGCCTTCAGCATCACCTCCAGCGCAACAAAACACACTGTTGGAGTTTTCTCGTTTTTGCAGAGCTGCCTGAATTGAGAAACTCTGAGAAAAAGAAAGTAAGGGAAGAGAGCTTATATGCCTAGACCTGGACTAGTGTGAACCATGAATCCCATGAAGATCAAAGTATTTAAATTTTCATTGTATATTTCCATGGGACTGGAACCAGTATTTTCCATATAATCATAATTTCTAATAGTGTGAATTCAAATAATTCAATCATTTCAGGGGATTCATTGTTCAAATTAATCAGGATTTTACTACACATGAACATGCTTTGGCAGTGATTGCAGGGAACAAAAACTGGAAAAGACAATTGGAAGAACAACCAAGTTGACTTGAACTTCACCATGATAGAACAAAAGGCCTTTCGTGAACTGGAAAGTGAGCAGAGGTTTCTTGAGAGGTCTTCTAGAAGGCGCCCGGTTTATTTTATTTCACTCAGGTTGGCGGCTGGCATGTATTATAATTATCGGTGTCATTTCACAGGGTCAGAAAGAAATCATGAAGCAAGACATTAGTCCCAAGTGAAGCTCAAGAGTTTCCTCTGTAATTAACTCTGAGGTCCCATCCTTAAACCTCCTAGGAATATGTAGGCAAGAGTGCTGGGAGACCAGAGCAACCCTAGTGCTAGTGTCATAAACAAAACCCTGTCTCCTTTTCTAGGAATCACCAGCTACAAAAGATGGACACCCCAAAGATTCTTCCTCACATGGTGGTGCCCCTGGAAAAGAAAACAGAGAAGGTGGTGAGAGGTAAGAAATGTACCCACCCAAGCTAGCTCCTTTTCTTCTTCTCATTCCATCCTTGGATCCCCTCCAAAAAAAAAAATCAGGGACCATCAGATCCAAGTATATAGGTAGAGTCTCCTTCCTACCGCTCAGTAACCAATAGACCTGGACTTTGCTTTGATGGAGTGGTAAAGGCTAAACGGCCGCTCTAATTTTAAGGGTTTGGGATTTTAAGTTAGGAAAGAAGTTTTTTTTTTCAGATGAGTGGTACTAATACAGCTCGTATGTCCTCTCTCTGCCCTTCATTAACTAGAAAGTGTAACTTTCAAAGTTTCCTTGAGTCCTCCTCCCTAGGAAAGACACAGTGTCAAAACACTTTTTCATTTCCTTGTCCTTTTATGAAGATAGAACTCCAGACAGACCATCTGTAAGGCAGGTGCTTAGAGCTGTCATTTCTAAGGGTGAGGATAGAGTTCAACTGATATTGCCTCTAAGGGCAACAGAGTTTATCGCTGTAGTTCTTAACCTAGAATCCCAAGGGGTCTGTGTATAGAGATATCTAGGCATCTTTTGAACTTGGATGGGAAGAGAAGAATTACACCTTTACATTTACCCTCTAACTGAAATTTAGCATTTTCCTTCAGTTATTTAAAAACATTATTCTGGAAAGGAGTCCGTAGGTTTAATCAGACTGCCCAAACCCCACAACACAAAGAAGGTAAAGAATCCCTAAACAAACAAACAAAAAGAACACTAGACTGGGGGATCTGGTGGCCTAAGAGTTAATCCATCTTCCATACAACTAGCAAATTATGTACCTGAATTCAAATTTGGCAGGAGACACTTACTGGTGGTGTTGTTCTGGGCAAGTCACTTAACCTCTGATTGCTTCAGTTTCTTCACCTGTAAAATGGAGGTAATCATAGCACCTACCTCCCAGAGTTGTTGTGAGGTTTAGATGATATAATATTTGCCACATAGTAGGCACTACATAAATATTAGCTATTATTACTATTGTCATTAACCTCCCTAGGCTTCAATTTCCTTAATTCTAAAATGAGGGGATTGGATTGAATGACATCTATAGACCCTTCCACCTTAAAAATCTATGAACTTATGAAATACTTCTCATCTGGGGGCAGCTGGGTGGCTCAGTGGATTGAGAGCCAGGCCTAGAGATTAAAGGTCCTAGGTTCAAATCTGGCCTCAGACACTTCCTAGCTACATGACCCTGTACAAGTCACTTAATCTCTATTGCCTGGCCCTTACCACTCTTCTGCCCTGGAATTTATATTTAGGGGACAACTTGATGGTACTGTGGATTGAGAGCCAGCCCTGGAGATGGGAGGTCCTGGGTTCAAATGTGGCCTCAACTATTTCCTAGCTGGGTAACTCTGGGCAAGTCCCTTAACCGCCATTGCCTAGCCCTTACCACTCTTCTGCCTTAGAACCAATATACAGTATGGAGTCTAAGACAAAAGGTAAGAGTTGGGGGGGGGGGTTGAATTGATGCTAAGTATCAATTCTAACACAGAAGGTAATGTTGTTTGTTTTTTTAATGGAACTGATACTTAGTATCAATTCTCACAGTAGGCAAGAGTGTTTGTTTTTTTTTTAAATAGGAAATACCTCAAGAGACAATCTCGTTAGACTCCCCCATTTTACAGATGAAGAAACTGAGCCCCAGAGTAGGGAAGCATTTTATCCAAGGTCACACAGCTAATGAGCAGCATAGCCAGGACTAACTAGAATGAAGATTTCCTATTTTACCGTTCCCATGCTTATGCTGTATATACTTATAGATGAACTTGGCTTCTCCACAAGAAGGGAAGTGTCTGAAGAATAAGGACTGTTCCTTTTTTTCCCAGTGCCTAACACATAGTTGGACCTTAATAAGTCCTCATTGGTTGATTGATTGTGTCATGACTCCCTCTACCTTTTAGGGCTGAGTGAAGCCCAGAGAGCCTCATCTGTCCGCCCTGGCCCACTTTTCACTTCCTTGCCCTGCCCATACTTGACTCTCCCAAGAGCCTTGACCATCACCCTTCCTCTTCCAGGCAGCAGAAGTCCCCGGATGGTTTGGAATCCACCCAATCAGAGGAGGAAGTGGACGAGCTCTCCCTGATTGACCACAATGAAATTATGTCCAGGTTGACATTAAAGCAAGAGGTGGGTAACTCAGGCTGTTCCCTTAAAACCCCCTCATTTCTCAGAATTTTACACAGCTGGAGAGAGGGGGAAGTGAACCTAGGGCAGTTTCCAACCCCCAGGGAGCATAAATAGCAAAAATCGAGTGACTGAGGCCAAGACGTGCTACCAGAGGCTGCAAGGGTGCCCACCGCTGGCTGGTGAAAATGGCGGTCACTGGGCCGCTCTGTACGCACCGCCGTGGCTTCTGGGCATCTTCAGACCTCCAGATCTGAACTCTCACAACCCTGCACTGGCACTGCAGGCTTCCTCTGTCTCCTGACGTAGCCTTTTTGTTGAAGCAGCATGGCTGAATAGATAACCCACTGGGCTTCTTGCCAGGGAGCTCTGGCTGCAAATCCAACTTTTGGTACTTACTAGCTATTTGCTGTGGGCAAAATCACTCCTCCCTCTGAACCTCAGGTTCTGCATCCACAGAGCAGAGCTGGCAGGGAGCGGCTGTGGACCCCAGCCGAGAGGACACTCTAAAGAAATAGCCGTTGTCATGATTTGTGAAGAGTAGGTAGAGATGTAACCTTGGGGCCAGGGAGCCTTGGCTCCAGAGCCCACCTCTGACACAGACTGGCCCAGTGACTGGCCGAGTCATTTGCCCCCTCAGTGCTCTTGGCAACTCCCTAAGCCTAAGCTGTTGAGGAGGTTTCTGGCGGCATTTCTTACACCAGTGAAATCATGTCTATTCCCTGTCCCAATTGTCATCATTATTAATTAGCTATGACAGCCGCACCCTGATGCCGAGGCACATGGATGGACTGCTGCCCGTCGATGTTCCCAAGTAGCTTCAGAAATTCAAATCCTTTCTGGAGTAGCCTCTCTCCATCAGGAGCTAGGCCAGCCCCTGGGCCATGGGGGGCAGGCAGGCAGACAATCCTCCTAGGTGTGCTGACGGACCAGATTGGCCCTCCCTGACTCGGGGCCAGGAGAGTAACGCATTCATCCTGAAAAGCTTTCAGCGTGTCAAGGAGTGTGGAAGGGCAGCAATCTATCATTGGCCAGCACTTACAGGAGGCTCACTTCGACAGCTGGGATCCACTGAAGAGAGGGCTAAGCCATTAATAATCCCCTAAGTGGTATTTCATGACCCTTGCCAGAATTTCACCTGAAAAATCACATCACGGGCACATCTACCCCATCACTAGAAATGCAAGGTGCTTCTAGCACTCTGGACAGAGGGAAGGCCTAAGTGCCTCTGGATACTCAGTTCTGCTCAGGAGTGTTTGCTCTGAACACCGAGAGGAGTGGGGATATTTGATCTTGATTTGGCTTCAGAAAGACCCGGTGCTCAAATGTTTGGTGGTTAGAGCCCAGGCTGCAAGAGCCTTGGCTCCATTCATAGCCCTGACACCAGCCCTATGACTCAGTCAGGTTTTTTCTCTTTTGTTCCCTTCTTCACCCAAACAAGGAAAGCCAGACCAATTCCCCTGTGATTTATGGGATGTTTGAGTCGCAGCTGAACAAAGTTCTTTGGAGTCCTCTAGTAAAAGGCATTGTGGGTGTGCCTCAGCTATAATTGCAGTCGTTAGTGATCCACAGAACACCTGCAAACAGATTGTCTGGGGAGAGGCCTGAGCCAAGCCCCCATCCTGGGAGAATCTGTGATTTCCTGCTTGGAAGGATGGGCTGAATCTGAAGCTCCTGGGGGAAGCTGGTGCCCAGCCTCAGCCAATTCCCCTCTCACTGCTCACTTTCCAGATTGTCTGTTAAAACCTTTCCATTTTACTGGCTGCTTGAATTCTTCTTGAATTCAGCCCATCCTGATAAGATTTTGAGGTGAGGCGGGTATTGTCTAAAGATGTCAGGTGATGGCTTCCTCTGAGCCCACTACACTTGAGAACACCCAGTTCTTAGCCCCGTTTCCTCCGCACAGACACAGAAAGAACCAACTGTGACCCCAGAGTCCTGTTTTCCACTCTTGGCCACTGAGTTATAGCATGACTCCTTTTTGTTCAGAGACCACTCAGGTCCGACAGCCCGTACGTATCCCCTGAATTCACAGCCCTTAGGCCTTCTGTGTGATAGTGATGCAGGAAAGAGACGTCCCCTCCACCTGGGATACCCATTTCTGTTTTCATTGCAGGGGGATGATGGGCCGGATGTCCGTGGGGGATCTGGGGATATATTGCTGGTCCATGCAACGGAGACCGACAGGAAAGGTTAGTGAGCGTGACTGTTACAGAGTGAGACCCTGTGCCCATGCAGCAAGAACACGATGCTAAAGCCCCTTGGGTCAGCCCCTCTCTAGACTGGTAGCATCGCTGTGTTTCCCCAGCAGGAGCCCAGGCATGTGGCACTCATCATGGAGGGGACTCGGGCAAGTGAGTTTATAGGAACCAGAGAATTCATCCCTGCCACTAGAGGAAGGAACAATTCAGAATGGCGTGTCTTTTGGGCTTTGGGACATCAGCATTATCCTCGTTAGGGAAGGACAACAAGCCATTGTTATATTACACACTTTTCATTGGGAACCCTGGACTTCATCCCACTTTATTAATCCAGACTCAAGCTGTGAGAGCTTCATTCATGTGCATTCCTCAGAGATTGCTGGAAAAGAATTCATTGTCCTGGGGCCGAGGGGTGGTAGGGGATGGGGGGGGGGTGTATTCCCTGTATCCTCTGCAAGTCCCTTAGATTCACTGGATGTCTAGAAAATTAGAAAACTGAACAAAATGATCCATCAATCAGTAATCGTTTTTTAAGTACCTACTATGTGCCAGACACTGCTAGGGGCTAGGGATACAGAGACAAAATGGATTGGTCTCTGCCCTTTGGGAGTTTTAATTCTAGCAGGATAGAATGAATGAGTTTTAGGGATCATTTCCAGGACCTAAGCCTTCCATCATATGAACAAAAAAATGATTGATTCTATTATACATATAGAAATTCTGCCCTCATATAGGAGGATGTGAGAAGACATTGCCTCAAATGGTAGAAGAAAAAAATACCACTGAGTTGGAGGCAACATGACGTAAAATACTAGATATGAAGTCATGGCCCAGCTCCATTGCCTAGTCCTTACTGCCTTTCTGCCTTGGAGCTAATCACAGTATTGATTCTAAGATGGAAAGTATGGGTTTAAAAAAAAAAAAAAAGACTAATTCAACTTTTCCCCAGACTCTCATTTATTCATTTAAGCATCTATTGTATACTCTGTCCTAGGATCAATAGATACAAAAATAAAAATGACACAGTCCTACCCTCAAGAAGTTTACAAACTATTTGGGGCCAGTGGAAGGCATGTGTGTGTGTAGACAGACAGACAGACAGACAGACAGACAGATAGATAGATAGATAGATAGATAGATAGATAGAAAAAATATACAAAGTGATTTTGGAGGATGGAGAGAGCAGTAATAGGTGGAGGTAGTCAGGAAAGGCCTCATATTCCAGAGGAGGTGGTACTTGCTGAGCCTCAGAAGAAGCTAAGGATGCCCCAAGGCAGAGGTAAAGAGGAGCCCCCTTAGACATAGTGGGACACTCTTCTTCAAGGCATCAAAATGAGAGGAGTAATGTCAGATATTGTAAGTAATTCAGGCTAGTCTGACTGGCATGTAGAGGGCATGAAGATAAATCATTAAGGGGAGGTAAACATCAGAATGTGAAAGGCTCCAAATGCCAAAAGAATTTTTATCTTATTTTAGTGGCAATAGAGAGCCAGTGAGGCTTCTTGAGCACAACTGGAAGACTGATGTCCAATGTCCATCCAAAAGAGATGAAACTCTTTTCACTTTTTCCTTAGGCCAATGGCAGCCTTGTACACCTGGTCCCTTACAATGAACATTTCTTACCCTAAAGGATGTGGGGTATAAAGGAAAATGTGGGACCATTTCCCCCTAACTGCAGGACACAGAACGTAAAGTCCAGACAGGACCCTAGAGAAGGACCTTCATTTCATGGAGGAGAAAATTAAGACTGAGAATGGCTAAGTGACTTGTCCCAAGGTTAGACAGCGAGCCAGTGGCAAAACCAGGTCCGGCACGTAGGGCTTCCCTCCCAAGTTGTGTCTTCACTCCATCCCCCCTACCCCAAAGTGCCCTGCCCGTGCTTCTGTGCAAGACGATGGGAGTAGGGGAAAGAGGAGGATGAGGGAGGACTTCTTAGAGTCTGGGGATCTTTTATTTTTATTTTGATGGAGGCAGGAAGGTTCAGAGCAGGGGCAGGAGGATGTTGTCATGTCAGGGCCTGGTGAGTGATTTGTTTTTTTCCCTTCTTTTCAGACTTGGTTTTGTACTGCGAAGCCTTTTTGACAACCTACAGGACATTTATCACCCCTGAGGAGCTCATCAAGAAGCTGCAGTATAGATATCCTTTATGTAACGCCATCAGTAATGTAACAAGGCTTTTCCCTCCCAGAATACTGGAGTGAACAAGTGGCACAGGTGGAGGTGGAGAAGGGTCCTGCTAGGCAGTAGGTTGTGATTCTGTCCTAGGGAATACAAGCGTGGACCATGCCTCCACCCTTGTGCCCCTCAACATTTGCAGTGTGAGCTTAGACTAGAAGGACCAAGATCCAAGCTGGAGCATATCCAAAAGTAAGAGCAGCCTGGATGGAAAAGTCCCAGACAACCTTCCATCAGATTGGCTAGAAGGACCTTGGGATGTTTAGCCTTGGGAAGAGGAGCCTTCAGGAGGAAAATATTGTCTTCAGGTGTTTGAAGAACGAAATATGGAAGGGGAATTGAATTTGGAAAGGCAACATGGTATATTGGGGAGGATGCTGACAGTCTTCAGGAGAAACCTGGATTATGACTTGTCACGGATCTCAGAGGGGGTTCCCACTTAGGTAGCTCAGCTAGTGGTGCACCGGAAGACCTCCAGAGTCTCTTCTAGGGCTGAGAGTTTGTGAGTCCTCACACACAGTCTGGCCGAGCATCTTTATCACTCCAGGTTTGCTCAGTCACGAGGTCTCACATATGCTGCAGAATTCTCACCCCAAGAATACTGGGAGATCTTGAAGGAAGGAGTCAAGGGGGTCAGAGAGCATCCAGAACCGCACTCTCCTTTGCCCCTCAACTCAAGGCAGCCAGAAGTAATGTTTCATGAGGAGGCAGGAAGTGGTTCAAACAGACTAATTGATAGTCATCATTTCTAGATAATGTGGTAATTGTGTGAACACAGTCCCCACAACACCCACACCCTTCCCAGGAATTAGATGTATTGGCCTGGTACTGGGTAGTACTCTCAGATCCAGTGTGGACCAGCCCATGGTCTACAAAGCCTGCTCAACTGTGTGGATGTCCTGGTCCTGATAACTTCCCCACTCATAGACCCTGGGTAACAAGATGTTTGGAGGTTGTCCTGAAGAAAGATGACATATAAGGATTGGCTGAAAGAGCTGGGAATATTTAGGCAACAAGAAGAAAGGCTTAGCATCAAGCATGACTGCTCTCCTCAGGTATTTGCAGGCTACAGTGTGGAAGAGATCTTTGACTTGTTCTGCTTGGCCTCAGAGGACAGAACTAGGAACAGCCGGTGAAAGGGAGAGGCCAACTTTAGCTCAGCATGATAAAGAAAGAAAATTATAAGGACCATTTTCTGCTCTCTGATACAACCAACCACTTCCTCCCATGGGGGTCACACAGGGCATTGCTTGGCCACGCTGGAACCCACACTCCTCTCCCCTCTTCTTCTCCTGGATTCCAAGCGTGCCGGTGCTGCTATTTTCCTGCAAGAAGCTTCCCAAGGAAGCCGTACCAGCTCACTTGATAGACCTTCCAGCTTTGAAGCTCAACACTTCCATCTGCTGGACAGATGCAATGACTATTTCAACACAAGGAGAGAGTTCCAGTTCCTGGACCACCACTGTGCCCTTTGGCCATTCTGCTGCTTCCCTGGTTCTGTATCTCCACCCACCCACCCCTTCTCTCTAGCACCTCCTCTTGGGAGCAGCTCTCCCCTGCTGGCCCTCCTTCCAGCCTTGTAAACTTCAATCCTAAAAACACATCCTCTGGGCGAGACCCAGCATGCCAGCCCTTGATGTGAACAAAAAAAGACCTGGTCTTTTTAGTTGACCTGAAGCTCACCATGACCTAGCTGTGTGATAACAGCTGCCGAGAAGCTGAAGGGATCTGCAGCTGTCTTCCTGAAACTGGAATGAAAAGGACCACACTCTGGGCCCCAAGCATTTTCTACTGTTAGTTGTAAACAAGGATATCATGGATATCATCCTTCAATGAAAGGAGTTTGCACACCAAAAGATGTCTGCCTACACTGATAAAATCACCTACCCACACCCCCATCTCCAGCCAAAAATGCGAAAGACAAAATGAGGGGGTCACCCCACTGTTCTCTACAAGAGCTTGTCATCCTAGAGTTGTAGTTAGATCTGGAAGGGCTTCACCTTCCTCATTCAGCAGGGGAGGAAACAGGCTCAGAGCCAAAATGATTTATTTGCATAGAGTCCTAAAGGTAGCCATTTATATAGCCAGGATTAAACCCAGGACTTCATGACAAGTCTAGCATTTTATCCATGCTCTAGAGTAGGATTTGTTCATTTTTTGTGAGTCCAGTACCCCACTGGCAATCTGGTAAAGCCTATGGACGCTTTCTCTGGATGATGTTCTTAAATACACAAAATGAAATCCTTAGGATGAAAAAAGAAAGCAAAGTTAGTTATCAGAATATTCTGTAAACTAGTTCATAGAATCCCTGCTTTGGGGCAGCAAGGTGGCATAGTGGATAGAACCTGGAATCAGGAAGACTCATCTTCCTGAGTTCAAATCTGGCCTCAGACACTTGAGCAAGTCACTTAACCCTGTTGGCCAATAAAAGAAAAAAAACCAAAAACCTCTCCCTTCTCTCCTTCAACTTCCTGGTTATTAAGCTTCAGTCCTCCTTGCTGTAAAACTTCTTTCCATCTTGGTATCACAGTGGTTTTGTTTCCTTCTTTAATAAATTGGAGAAGAGAAAAGTGTCTCAAAGTACAATTTGACTCCTGCTCAACTTGGAGTTCTATGTATACTTCTCTATATACCCTTTTAAGAGGGAAAGAGGGGATGTGGAGCGCCCCCAGAGGAGGGAGACCAGGCAGGTCTGAAAAAATATTGCCTCATAGAACAGTCAAGGAGGATGCTTGGCCTAGAGAAGAGATGACTTAGGGACAACCTTTGGCTCTTTGGAGACCAGCATCTCACAGATCTGAAGGAGAAACAGATATTCTCAATAGGAAGCTTCTGAAAGCCAGATTTGTGTGAGGAATCACAGAGTCACAATATATCGTGGATTTAAAGTCAGGAATGGCCTGCAAGATCATCTGCTCTGTCTGACACCCCCATTTTATGGATGAGGAAACTAAGACCCAGACCAGTCACCCACACAGGTACCAGACACAGGTAGTGTGGGGCAAAGCCAGGATAGTCAAACCCCAGTCCTCTGACTCCAGAGCAGGGCATTGGCTGTTGGCTCTCTCCACACAAGATAATAGACTGCATCAACCTGTCCAGCAATGGACTGCCTTAAGAAGCAGTGGGCTTCCCTTCTCTGGAGCTGTAAAATACATTTCTGCACAGGGGATGGGATTGGCTCCAGAGTCCCTGCTGATCCTGAGAGTCTGGGATTAATACATATTTGTACACCACGCACACACCGGTCACTGCCATTCCTCCCAGGGGGTTTTAGGGCTGTTTTTGTCTGGATCCTTCTCTACATTCCTTGTGTTCTTCAAGACAGAATCAGTCCCCAAGACCCCAGCTGCCTGGACCAACCTTCCTGCCCTCTGGCCTTTTCAAAAATTTATCCCACAGAAAACTGAACTGGCCTGGCTGACAGGAACAGCCCGGCTCATTGGTTTTCCGCATCCTGCGGGACTCCAACTCCTCCCTTCCCACTAGCTGTGTCCAGATCAGAGTTAACTTCCTTAACACATGCTCTACATATGAGAAATTCTGCCCCTTTCCTGACACATTTAAGAAGCGAGTCAGCAAGAATACTTTCTTCGTGCTGGTGCGGGTCGTGGATGAACTGTGGTAAGCACTCTTGTTCCTCTTGTTTCCAGCAGGGAAGGGGTCGGGTTCAGACAGCACGAGCCAAAGACTGGCTCTTTAGACCGTTGATCCTCTGAGACACTTCCCCTGCTGGCAGGGTTTGCTGCCAGGTTTGTCTGCCCCTTTCCTCCACACCTCATCCTGGCTTCCAGAACTATGGAATCTCATTACTAGGGCCTGCACACTGATGGGTTTTGATTATTTTTTCCTTTTGTCCATTCACCTATCTGCTAGAGATAGAAGCTAATTGGAACCAGGATCGTCACTGTGTTCTTACAGTACCCAACCCAGTAAACTACATCACCTCCTTTAAAGATATAGTCATTCAGCCTATCCAAAACCTGTGCTGTGAGGAGGTATTGCTGACCTCCCTCGGTCAGAGGAATGAGGCTCATCACTCTCAGGGAAGGATTCCTTCATTTAGCAGACATTTATTGATCACTTACCGTGTATAAGGCTCTGTATCAGTCCTAGAGATACAAAGACATCAGAAACAAACACCATTCTCAAGGAATTCACAGTCTCCTGAAGGAAAAACCATGAACGCTACTGTACTAGAAGGCAGAATGTCACTGGGGCAAAGAATAGCCAAGCAAAGTCCTAGGAAAATCTTGGGGCAGAAGAGATCACTCCGGATTGGTTTTTGTGTGGGAGGTGGTTAGAGAAGTCCTGGAGAGGCAGTGGTACCTGAGTTGGCCTTGAAGGAAAATAAGGGACTTCAAGAGATGGAAATGAGAATGCTCCATTCCCCCATGAGAGAGGGCAGGCTGAGAGTGGATTGGCTTGTTTGACTTGAGCATAGAATAGTCCATGATGGAGAGCAGCATAAAGGGAGGCCAGGAAAGTATTTTGGATTCAGTTTGTGTCAGACCTTAAATGGCAGAATCAGAACTTATATTTTATTCAGTAGGCAATGGGAAGGTTTGAGAATAGGGGAGTAACCCAGTCCTATAAGGAAGATTTGCTAGGAAAGCTGGGTTGGAGAAGGGACAGACCAGAAGCAAGAAGTCTTTTTAGTAAGCTATTCCAAGAGCCTGAAAAAGAGTTCATTTCTGGGAGAGTTGAAAGATGCAGGAGATACTTCAAAGGTTACATTGATAAGACTTAGCAACTGAGAGCTTATGTGAGATAAGAGAAAAGATTCAAAACTGACTAAGAGGGAACACGTCTTAGTGACTGAGAGGCCCCTCCCACCCATAAAAGTAGAGAATGTAGTTGGAGGGAAGTCCATGAGTCTGTTGGTTTTAGACATGTTGAGTCTGAGATGCCAGCAGCCAGAACAGATGGAAACAGCTAGCCAAGAATTATACATATGGGATTAGAGTTCTTGGGAAAGGGAGGGGATTGAAGATTTGGGAGTTGTTGGCATAGAAGATATAACTGAAGCCACAGAAGTGGATTAACTCACCAAAAGAGCCAAGGACAGAACCATGCAGGTATCCACGTCTAAGTTGTGGGATGAATATGCAGAGCCAGGAAAGGAAACTGGGGTTGCCCTATAAACTTTCCCTAGATGACAAAAATCAAAGGTGAGGTGTTTTGCTGGGGGGATACACAAGGTGGCCGAGAGGAAAGATGATATAAAATGCTCCAGGCCAACCTAAGCAGCACAGAAAATCATTCTATGCTCTCAAAGAAATGACATCAAGCTTCCTGGTTATTCCTCTCTCCCAGTCATCACCCTCAACACTGCCCATATAATCATTGTAACAATTGATCACATCTCTCCTCTCTTCAGAAGTCTTTAGTGGCTTCTCATTGTCTTCCAAATAAAATGCAGACTTTTCCTGACATTCAAGGCTCCCATTCTAACTGCAACATACCTCTTTCACTTTATCTATCTCTGCTCCCCTTCACATAGCCTGTCATTAAACCAAACTGGATTATTTACTTTTTGGATCCTTTTCCTTCTCCTTTGAATGAATGAAAATATATTAAACATTTCCTATGTGCCAGGCACTGTGCTGTATCTCCTTTGTACCTGTATTCATACTGCCCTACCCCCTTGCTCCCACCCTTGAAAAAGTCTCTCCTCTTTTTCCTCCATCTTCCCCTGTTTAAGGACCAGCTTGGATATTACCACCTCCATGAAGCCATCCTGAATTGAAAGTAATTTTTCTCCTCAGATGTCTCCAAGTGCTCCCTCTGGAGTTGTCCATTGTGCCTTGTATCATAGCACCTGTACACCTCAGTTATCCCTGCCATCACCTTGCGAGGTCCTTGCAGGGGTTCTTTATGTCCTGGTTTTTCATTGTACCCTCTGGTGAGTGAAATCTGGAATATCTGAGGAAACAAAGGTTCAAGCATCTGAGAATATCAGTTTATTAAACTGAGAACACCAGTCACATAACAAATCGGGACCAGGACTCTTCGCTTGGCACTAGACCCCAAATATAGGAGGAATGCATTAAAAGATTTTATGCATTAAAAGATGATGATAAGGAGGCAGCTGGGTAGCTCAGTGGATTGAGAGTCAGGCCTAGAGACGGGAGGTTCATATCCGGCCTCAGACACTTCCCAGCTGTGTGACCCTGGGCAAGTCACTTGACCCCCATTGCCCACCCTTACCACTCTTCCACCAAGGAGCCAATACACAAAAGTTAAGGGTTTAAAAAAAAAAAAAGATGATGATAAGTAGGATACGAAACAATGTATAATTAGGTAATATGGTTTCTGTTTGGAGGAAAGATTAGAGGCTTTCTGAGTTGGGAGGAGGAGAGCAAACAGGTGTAATTCCCTGAAATCAGAAAAAAAGGTGCCCCACTCTCCCCTAGATATCTATAGTCAATCAAAGTAAAAAGGAAACAGTAATTGACTGACCATTAAAGGGCCAGTTTTCAGGTAAGACATATGCTTGAGATGTATAATTGTGAGAATTTTTTTTTTTTTTTTTTTTTTTTTTTGCATCAGCCTTAGGATCTGATTAGGTTTCTGGACTGCCTAAACTAGGTACTTATTTTAAGAGTCACTAAGCAACAGGTGGAGCAACAGGTGGTCCAGCTTCCTAGCCATACAGGGTTAGGTTTAAACAATGCAATAACATTTGTTCATAATTACCATAACTGAATCGTTTTCTCACAAGATGGAAATTGGACTAGACCCATAATTGAATGAAAAAGGAATTGAGCAAGCTCCAGAATTGAGTCACGAGATGGAATCAGTGTGGTTCACTTATTTTCCACAATTCTCTCTACCCATTCAGTCTTATACGCTATAAATGTTTAACACCTTATATTAAATTGACCTAAAGAGCCACCAAGAACTATTTAAAAGAGAATTGAGGGGCAGCTGGGTAGCTCAGTGGATTGAGAGCCAGGCCTAGAGACGGGAGGTCCTAGGTTCAAATCTGGCCTCAGACACTTCCCAGTTGTGTGACCCTGGGCAAGTCACTTGACCCCCATTGCCTACCCTTACCACTCTTCCACCTATAAGTCAATACACAGAAGTTAAGGGTTTAAAAAAAAGAGAGAGAGAGAATTGAAAACTAGTGGTAGTAAAGATAGGAAGAGACAGGAAAAAACTCAAGACATCTCAGCATTGCTGGTTCTGTTGATTACTACCTGGTGAGCTTGGACAATTATTTCCTCTCTATTAACCTCATCTATAAAAAGAGGATGTTGAACTCATTGATCACAAAGGTCCTTGGCAGCTCCAGATCCTATGAACTTATGCCCACACTAATCATCAGTTCTTCTGCCTTTGCAATCTACAAACTTTTTTTTTTTTGCAATGCAGCCGTTGCCCTCCCTTTGATTTCAAGGTGAGCTTCTCTCCCAGAACCCTGTGCAATTCAAAGTCTGTTTCCCTTACCATTTCCACAGTTACACTGTTCCTTCTGAGAGGCCAGCATTGGCCCCCTGGACCTCTTCTTGGCCACTTCTTTAAGATGGTAGATATTGTTAAGTCATAAGTTATTCTGAACTTGCTTCCTCTGAGTGATATAAATCTGACCTTTATCATACTTCAGCCTGGTGGAATTGACAGAAGAGATTCTAAAGCTTTTGATGGAGCTAGTGTTTCGGTTAGTGTGCAGTGGGGAGCTAAGCCTTGCCCGGGTCCTCCGGAAGAATATCTTGGACAAAGTGAACCAGAAGAAGATGCTAAAGTGTGCCAACTCTGACCAGCCTCTGGCTGCACGAGGAGTGGCTGCCAGGTAAGGAGATAGCCCCTGCATCAACCTCCCCCACCTGTCCCTAGGGCTTCTGTCTAATGAATCCTATCATTAAGATAGAGGGTCATTAGGGTAAGAGCCAGAGGAGAGAGAGCAAAGTACACTAGGTTGGGGGTCAAGGGACCTATGGTCAAATCGAGGCTCTGTCACTTCCCACCTGTGTGACCTCATGTCAGCACCTTAGATTTACAGGGCTTCTCTTTCTTCAGTTATAAAATAAGAAAGTTGGATGTAATGGCTTCTCCGACCTCTTCCAACCATCCATCATTGCTTTCCCAGCTGCCTATTTCCATCTACCATTCCCTCCACTCCAAGGCCTGTATTCTGAAACTTGAGTGTTTTGGAGAGCCTGCAACAAGGTGCCTCTAGAGATCGGTCCCTTTTGTTGCCCAGACTGCCAGTCCTGGAACATACTGCTGCCTTTGGAGTTTTGTCTTGTTTACCTGTTGTCCTGGAAAGAAGGATTAAGTCCCTTCCTCAGAGTCACAAAGGGTAGTCCATGTGAGAGGCAGGACTTCGGCCTATATCTTTCTAAATTCCTCCAAGGCCAGCCCTCTGTCACTAGACTATGTTGCCTCTCAATATAGAAATTACTATATTACTGTATTAACTTCCCTACCATGAATTCTTTTCAAAAGAAAATCTATGCAGGGTATCCCAAAAGTCTTAGTGTGTTTTTAAACTCTTCTAACACTGCACTAATATTTTTGCTTTTGTGTGTGTGTGTTCATTCATATATACACTGAATAGTAATTAAACAAATTTACTGTTAGGCGGCCTGCCTTTGTAGAAGTTTTCTCATCTGGAAGCCCATACCAGTGAAGTCACAGGTCCAGCCCTACCAATATTAATCTTTGTGAACGTAGTCAGGAAGGTGGATAAGATGGAGTTGTTGCCTCTCCCTTAGCAGTGTAGACTGTCAAAAAAGAGCAGGGAGGCTAGGATCAAACCCTGCACCTTGAGGGAAGAGGAGGCAGGTTTCTCTTTTTCCTAAATGTGAAGCATAGCCAGAAGGGGATATCAGTACCCTGCAGTAAAATAATCACAAAACCAAGGTCAAGTCACTGGCCCCGCTGAGCCTCTATTTCTATTAGTCTTTGAAATGAACAGGTTAGATTAGATCCTGTCTGTGTTCCCATCCAGGCCTAACATTTTAAGTTCCTTTCTGTTCTAAACTTCTGTGGCTCCAGGTCTATTAAACCTGACTCCTTGCCCCATCTCATCTTTTACAGGCCTGGAACTCTGCATGACTTCCACAGCCATGAGATTGCCGAGCAACTGACGCTATTAGATGCTGAGCTCTTTTATAAGATAGAGGTATGGAGCCCAGGCAAGGAGGGAGAGAGGGAGGGAAGGGACCAGAGTAAGATTTAAGCAGAGCCAGAGACTCTCCCCATCCCTTGAGAGGCAGCCCATGAGCTGTCAGGGAAGGGCTGGGCAAGACTCTTGAATTAGAGGGGAAAATCAAGGTGTTCCAATGTCTTTCATTCCTTTTTTTTTTTCCCCCTTTTAGATCCCAGAAGTTTTGCTCTGGGCAAAAGAGCAGAATGAAGAGAAGAGCCCTAATTTGACACAGTTTACTGAGCACTTTAATAACATGTCCTACTGGTAAGGAAGGGCATGGGGGCATGTTGGCTGCTATAAAGCATTTCACCTTAATTTCTTTCTCTGAAGTTCACAGCACCTCATCCCCTGAGCCTCCTATTGTCAAGCTTAGGTGCACATGCCCACCTGGGTACACTTCGAAGGAATTATGTAGTGACAACACTCATTATTTCAAAATTTTTTCTAATTCCTTAAATGAAACTGCCTTGCAGGCATGTAATTCTGAGCCTCGAGGAAACCAAAGCCAACCTAACCAGACTAGTTGTCTGGGCTAGTCAGCCACACCCCAAATAGAATAGACTTCCATCTCTGTGAACAAGGGAAGGACACTTAGCTGTTCTATGTGTTGCAATTCTATTTAGGCTTCCATTGAAGACTTTCCTTTGCCATTCTTAGCACTTGGGAATATATTTACTTTTAAAACTGGAAGCTCATTGTTTAACTTTGACCTCAGAAGCCCTAAAGAGCTCCCTTTACTTTCAATGAAGGGTTGGTTTCAGCAGAGGTCTAGGAAGTCAGACAGCTAAAGCTCTCTCATGCACTGATGGATAACTACCTTCCACTACCAAGGCATCTCATCATCTTCATTAATTTACTCATTTGAAGAATGAGACTGTTCTGAGTGAAGGTAACAAGGCCAGAGAGAGCCCTTGTATCAGTAAAGGATTTTGATCCTAAAGAATGTTAATTCAGGTGTTTCTTAGACAATATGTTTCTCTGCATTGTTCTTTTAATACATCATCTCCTTTATTGGCTCGTGAATTTCTTGACATGGGGATAGAATCTTCTCTCTTTTTTTAAAATCTTCTTTATGGGACCTAATGTAGTGTTCTCTTTTCAGTCTGTACCAGGTGGGTAAGTGGATGAATAAAAGAAGGGAGGAAGGAATGGATGGATAGATGGGTGGATGAGTGGATGAGTAATCTGTGGGAAGAAGGACTACCAGTCATATCTCTGATTGGATATCCAAGATCAAAATCAAGTTAGGAGTGACCTCAGGCTTCTTTTGATTCCAAATGTCACAGGGTTCGTTCAATAATCATGCTGCAAGAAAAAGCCCAGGACAGAGAACGCCTGCTTCTGAAATTTATCAAGATCATGAAGGTAATTCAGGCTTAGACATAGTCCATGTTGTTTTTTCTTTCAGACAACTCTTCATGTTATATGAAAGTTTTTTGTTTCTAGACAATGCCCCCAATGATAAAGGCTTCGTTTCTCTCTGTAGCACTTGCGGAAGCTAAATAACTTCAACTCCTATCTGGCCATCCTTTCAGCATTGGACTCAGCCCCCATCCGAAGGCTGGAGTGGCAGAAACAAACCTCAGAGGTGAGCTAGGATGTGGGCCTCTGCTTCTGAAGTTTTAGTAATCCTTTAGTAAGAAAGGAGCCGGTCTTTCATCCTTTAACTCAACCAAAAAACCATGGATTAAGGGCTTACTATACACAAAACATTCACGAATAAGATATAAGCCTAGCCCCACAGATGTTAAAACTTTGACCCTCCTTCAAGGCCTAGCATGGCACTGTACACAACAGGCATATAATAAATGGTAGAAATGTTGGAAGGAAAGGGTGAAAAATTTGTGATTATTTTCTTCTTCATCAATGAACTTTAATTGAGTGAGCAAACATTTATTAATTAAGCACCTGCAAGGCACCAGGGATGCAGGGGCAAAAATTAAGCCATTCCAGCCCTCAAGATTACATTTTGCCGAATAAGACACAGACTTACTAGCTGTGACCATGGTCAAATATTTTTACTTTCCCAAGCCTCAGTTTCCTCCCCTATAAAATGAGGGGTTTGGACCAAATGGTCTCACTCTAAAGCTCTGATCCTATAATAAAGAGCTTATAAGATCATGTCATTTTCAGGATTTCTCTTTACACAGTGAATCCAATAAGCGTCTTCTGTGTGCCAGCTACTATTATAGGATATGACTCCTAGAAAGACAAAAAAAAACGAAACAGTTCCTGCCCTCCAGAAGTTTTCCTTCAGAGATAGCATAAAAGTAAATACCAAAAGAGAGGGAGTGGGGTAAGGAGATGGGAGGAGGAGGAGGAATCAGGAAAGGCCTCATGGGGTTTCTAAAAGACAAAGGAGAAGAAAAAAAGCAAGGAACACCAGCGCTTAGCACAGTGCCTAGCACATAGTAGGCACTTAATTGAGTGAACCAGTGAGGTGTTGCTCCAACACAACACTGTACCTCTTTTCACATTTGTCTCTGTGCTGTGTCCTCCTCCTCTAGGGCCTGGCAGAGTACTGCACTTTGATTGACAGTTCTTCCTCCTTCCGGGCCTACCGGGCAGCTCTCTCCGAGGTGGAGCCTCCCTGTATCCCATACCTGTGAGTGATGTCTTCTTCAGGCTCAGACCTTGATGGCACTCCCATCCCTTCCCTCATAAAGCCCAGAAAGGCAGCTTCCCACCAATGAATCTGAGCCTTTAAATGAGCATCTTTCTCCAGTGGAGAAGGCTTGGACCTGTGTGCTGACTTTACTATCACACAAAGTCCCTTTGTGAATTTCCCTCTGATTATGAAATATCTCTTGATTATTCCTTAGAGCTAGGCCAGGCTGCAGAGAGAATTACCTTCCCTCATTGTCCCAAAGCCACATAGCTCTTCCGGTGCTGCCCCCTTGCCCCTCACAAGTGTCCGAACATCCAGACTGGAGTAAGAGAGAGCATCGCTGTGGTGCCAGGACTGAGCTCTCCTTCATGATGGAGGTGTACATGGCTAGTCCGGTCCTCATCACTCAGATAACTCTCTCACTCCCAACTTTTTTATCTTAAATTTTTTTATTGGTAATTTGTGTTGGTGTACCATACAAACCCCTACGTAATTCTAATCGCATCCTCTCAATCAATATAGCAAAATAAAAATGAAATTGAAGTTGATAGCAGATGCAGCCTTCCCATTCCTTTAAAGAAAAGGCCAAGTATACTTGTAAATGAAAGTTCAATGTTTTAATCAGACTATTTTTGCCATTTAAAGTCATCTCCATTTACATATAATAATCTAATTATTGCTATATGCCTACTATGTGCCAGAAGCACTTGATAAATACCATCCCAAAAGAGGCCAACAGAAGTTAAGTGACTTGCACAGGATCACACAGCTACTAAATGTCTAAGGTTGGATTTGAACCTCCAGTGCTCTGTCCATCATACCACCAGCTGCTTGCAATAATTGCATATATTTCTCTTTGGGGCTTTGCCTTGTCCACTCCAAATCATTTTGTTTATGTCTTCCTATATCTTTTTGAACACTCCATATCTACCATTCTTCATGACACAGTAATTCCATGACATTCAGAATCCTAATTTGTTTGGCCATTTCCCGGACATTGGATACAATTTGTTACTAGTTTTTTGCATTTATAAATAGCTCTGCTTTGAATCTTTTTATACAGACAGATTTTTCCTTGTTGCCAGGTATTTTCTTGGGGTATGAACTCAGATAATGAGAGTGCTGGACTAAAGGGAATGAGCAGTCATGTCACCATAATTCAAAATCTCTTTCCAAATTGGGCATTTCACACCTTCACTAGCAGTGAATTACAGCACTATCTTCCCTCATCCTCACCAGTACAGACTTTTTTCTTCTGTTATCTTTGCCTAGTTTGCAAGTATGAGATGATAACAGATTTCCATTTTCTTTTCTATGATTATTCATAATTTTGAACACTTTTAGATGATTGTATCTTGCATTTCTTCTTTTGAGAACTTTCTGTTTATATTTCATTATCACTTCCTGTAAACACTCCCCCACCTTACTTTAAAACCTCATTTTACCAATTAAACAGGGAAACAATTCTACTTAATTGTTCCCATGTTTGTAGGCAATCCCAGATAACCATAAAACGGTTACCACTACAAGGACATAATTACTTCCCTGTAGTATAGGCTGTGTGAGCTTGATAAGAACAGCTGAGTTATAAATAGTGACTAAGTCCTTATTTTACCAACCAGAGCCCATTCACAAGTCCAGCCTATCAGAGAGATGTCATAAGACTTAAAACTGGAAAGTACCTTAGAGATCATCTAGTCCCATGCTGGGGAACCTATGGCACACATGCCAGAAGGAGCTGCTCCCCTCCCTGTCAGGGATGGGGGGGGAGAGTTCACATGCGGCATGAGGGTTACAGTTTGGACACTCGGTCTCCCCTGCCATCACTGATCTAGTCCAACCTTCGTATTTTACAAATGAGGAAATTGAGGCCCAGAGAGGTCATGTAATCTTTCCATAGTAACCAGCTGGTTGGCAACAGAGGTGGGATTCAGACATCCAGAGAATCTCCTGTTGCTGCTGCTGTTGCTACTAGACAAAGCTATTATTGAGTCAGGAAAACTGAAGAAAATAAAACTCCAAATTTGATAGATGAAGACTACATACAAGGGGTATAAGCAAATGCAGTCTTTGTTCTTTTGTTGTCGTGGAAATAGCCTGGTTTGCAGGAGCTCGTGCTCTTTATATATCATTGTTAAATCCAAATTTATTTTTCTTTTTTCAAAAATATGAGTTTTCCTTAATAGCAATTCAACAAATACGAGTATTTCAGTATATAAAGAACAGAAAACAGGAATGGTTGGGGGGGGGCATTGTAAGTAGATATTAAATTTAGAAAGGCAACTGTTTCTTAATAGATTGAAAGCTGGCCTCCAAGACCTAATTTTAAATGCTAACTCTGACATTTACTGGCTGTGCTGCCCTGGGTAAGTCACTTAACCTCTCAGAGTTCTAGGCAGCTCTTTTAAGACTCTAAGTTGAGGTTGAGTAGGTAGCAAGTAGATAGAGTACCAGACCTGGAATCTGGAGGACTTGTTTTCAAATCTGGCTTCAGACACTTCCTAGCTGTGTACCCCTGGGCAAGTCACTTGATCCCAGTTGCTTGGTCTTTGCAGCTCTTTTGCCTTAGAATCGATACTAAGACAGGAGGTAAAGGTTTTAGAAGGGGAGAAAATAAAGGCTGTAAGATGAAGAAAAGGTGCTAATTGTTGTTAGAGGGAATTTCCTATACCAGTGAAATCACAGGTCCAATTGCCAACTCCATGTCAAATCTAACATGGTAGTAACCAAACTGCTCTGCTTGTCTATATCCTTCTGCTCTCGTCTGTGGATGTATTAATATTTCATTACCACTTCTATTTAAATTTTTTCTTTTGTGTAGCACCAACCACCAGTTAGTTTCCTGTACCACTCCCCACCTCCATCCAGCCCTCTCATAAAAAGTAAGTAGGAGAGGCAGCTGAGTGGCTCAGTGGATCAAGAGCCAGGCCTGGAGTCAGAAGGACCTGGGCTCAGATCTGGCCTCAGATACTTCCTAGCTGTGTGACTCCAAGCAAGTCACTTAATTCCAAATGCCTGGCCCTTAGCACTCTTCTTCCTAAGACAGAAGGTAATGGTTTTTTAAAAGAAAATAAATAAAAAATTAAGTACAGTCAAGCAAAACAATGTCAACTAGTTTCCACAAAGAATCTACCCAGATCTTCTTCCAAATCACTGTGGCCTTTCACACTAATGAAACGCCTCATTTGTCCTTCTAGGGGCCTGATTCTGCAGGACCTCACCTTTGTTCACCTCGGAAACCCAGACTACATTGATGGGAAAGTGAATTTTTCCAAACGTTGGCAGCAGTTCAACATCCTGGACAGTATGAGGTGCTTCCAGCAGGCGTAAGTTCTGCCAAGCAACGCTGCTGCCCCACCAATTGTCACCCTCCAGTGTTTTCAAGATGCCCTCGGGGACAGCTCCTCCCATCACCAATGCAGGACCCAGACCCTCCACATCTCCTTTGGGGAATATTATTTCCTGAGCTTCTGTGGCCAAAAGGATCATTACCAGATGGCCAGCCTCATGGGAAAAGCCCTTTGGGTCTTAGCAACACTCCTCCTCAGGAATGGTCTCTGGTTGGGCCTGGCTCTATGGCTTTTATGGGTTGGTAATCGAGAACCTTGTGGTTTATGAAGCACTTTTCATGTTATTTCACTTGGTCCTTGTATCTCAGTGCAGGTAGGTGATCTGAGTAGGTGGTGTTTGGACGAAGCTATACGAGAGAGCAATAAAACCAATAAACTTGGAGTCGGGCGACTCGGGGGTCACAGAATTGGAATAGACCTCAGAAGCCAGCTGCTCCCTGAGCAAGAAGGATTCCCTCTCTGTGATACTCAACATGTGGCCAGTCAACCATTGCCTGAAAACTTTCATTGAGGAGGAATCCCCAACTACCTCCCTAGGCAGCATGTTCCACTCTGGGACAGCTCATTGCTGGGATATTTTCCCTGAGGGGGCACCTAGATGTCTCAGTAGATTGGGAACCAAGCCTAGAGCCAGGAAGTCTTGGGTTCAAATCTGGTATTACACACTTTCTAGCTGTGTAACCTTGGGCCAGCACTGCCCCTTTCTGACTTTGACCACTTTGTAGTGGAATCACATCTTCCAATCTGTCCTGTACTCAAGGGTACAGCTCATAAGAGCACGAAAGTGCTCCTTTTATTAACCCCTCAACTTATCTTGGGTACCAATTCCCTATTGGCCATTTTTGTTCTGCCCTTTTCAGTCCAAAGGTAATTTGCCTTGGTAGAGAAAATAGAATAGAAGTTGACCAAGTTCTACCTTCTCTCCATCATCCCACACTGCCCCCCACCCCATTATGTAGTAACTACCCCTTTCTTTGTTCTTCCTCTTTTCCTCAGTGTAGCTTTTGTTATGATTTGTTAGACATAGCTATCTTTCCTGAGCTCAGCTCATTCTACCCTTTAGCACTCTTGTCATTATTCTTACAAGACCATAGAACAAGTTTTTCAATTCACCTTCCAATTCTCTGTCCTTGCTTCCTTTTCTGTTCATGTCTTTTTCAGATCTGGCCTGGTTGGTGAGCTCCCTGTGCATCCACAATAGTCTCTTTAGAAAACTTCCTGTTTTCTTTCTCACTGAAACTGTTTTTCATTGTAGCTTCAGATTTTCATTCTTAAATTTCCCATCTCCT
Source organism: Gracilinanus agilis (assembly GCF_016433145.1). Lineage (NCBI taxonomy): Eukaryota > Metazoa > Chordata > Mammalia > Didelphimorphia > Didelphidae > Gracilinanus > Gracilinanus agilis. The sequence goes on from NC_058131.1 coordinate 280,268,755, forward strand.
CCTGGGCTAATTTCCCCTTCAAAATTTTAGTTTATCAGCAATTAGTTAGCTGTTCTCTGAACTCTTTGAAATCTGCCATCTCAGAATGCAAAGTGTGTGTGTAATTCCCATTTTCCTTGTCCTTTATCAGAAATTATAAGGGAAAATCATTCCTTCCTCCTAAGTTCCCCATCATTTTCTCTCTAGTAACCAGTTTCTCTTTGTGAGTGACAGTTAGATCTAGGATATAATTTGCTCTGCCTTTAGAGAGGTGAAATTCTCGAATCATAAACTCTCTTGAGCCATAGCTTCCTCATCTCAAAAACAGAAGTAATAATACTTCCTTTTCTTACCTCCCAAAGTTGTCATAAGAAAAGCACTTTTAAAATCTTTACATGCTCCTTTAAATGTGATTCATTATCATCATTGTAGGTGTTCCCCCATTTTACAGATTGAGTAAATAGAAACTCCGGAAATTAAGTGACTTAACTGCATGTCATACAGTACTGGAGTAAAAAATAGAACCTTCCTGCCCTAACACCATGCTCCTTCCACTTCCCAGAAACAAGTAGACTTTGAAGCGAAGGTTTCCTAACTGTCTTAGAAGCCTTGTGCTAGGGCCATTCGGGGAGCAAGATCAGAAAGAGAAAAACTATTAGAAGTCACCTCCTCCAGCCTTCCACTTAGGACAAGATACCCTTTTATAGTTGCCCCAACTTTAGTTTGGAGACACAGTCTTCTAGGTTACCGGACTTACCAGATTTCTGCCTCCCCCCCATCCCACTTTTGTCTCTGCTTTTACAGACATTACGAGATCCGAAGAAATGAGGACATCGTGAACTTCTTCAACGATTTCAGCGACCACCTGGCCGAGGAGGCCCTATGGGAACTCTCTCTCAAAATCAAACCCCGGAATATAACGAGGCGAAAAACAGACCGGGAAGAGAAAACCTAGGAGGAGGAGCAGCGAGCGAGATAATCGCTCAAGAGACACACAGAAGGCAGCTATAAGACTGGAATAGACATTTGGGCCTGTTACTGGACAACTCACCCCAGCAGCAAAAGACAATTCTCCACCCCACCAACAACCCTAACCCCCAGGTCTGCGAATGCCCAATTCTCAGAGCCAAATAGCTTGTGCTTGGGCCTCCTGCCCAGTTGGACAGCAGCCCCAGAGCCCCAGGGTCAGCCCTGCCAGCCAGTGCAGGGAATTCTCCATGTCCACTTCCATTTTCCCCAGATGCAGCCAGAACTTCACTCCATGCCTAAAGAGAAGGACAGGGAAGGAGCCTCAAGCAGATCCTGTACAATCTTTGTGCCTGTTTTGTGACCTGGTATTTTCCTTTTTTGGATGAACAACGGCTTGTCTTCAAACCCTGTTTTTACGCTGTGGAGATGGTCGTCCCAGACTCAGGCAGCAGAATGAGGGAGGAATACTCCCCCCCCCCCCCCCAACTCCTAGCCCTCCCTACCTTAGGTATCTTTGGCTTTCCTGAAAGGACAGTAGGGGTGAAGCAGCCTCCACACCCTTGGTGATAAGGAAGGGGCCCCCCCATGGAAAAGTTGTGTCAGTTAGGAAGGGTCTGGTCTCTGTGAGGATCGTCTTTGGAATGTGTGCACAGGCTAAGGTCAGAACTGAAGAGAGACTTTCCCAAATAGCCGCAGTTTCCCTAGGCCCCGAGAGGGGCTGCCATCTAGCCGAGAACAGTGGTATATGTGCCAGGGTATCCTCTCTTTCCCACTCCCATACTCAGCTCTTTAAAAGCAGAGGGTGTCAGACACCTCTCTCTTGTCCCTGTAGATGGTCCTGCACCTCTGAAAGGCGGCTGTGGTCTGAGTTTCCCCAGACTTCCTAGTGACAATACCAGGCCTGGCTTCCTGAGGTATGGAGTGCTATTGGATTATAAATCCTAGTTTTTAGTTCTCACCCATTGCCACCCCCCTTCAGGTGCAGGAGCAAATGTCTATGAGAAAAAGGATGCCAGGATGGGAAAATCCAAGAAGTTCTGATCTAAACAACGAGGCCATGGAGAGGCCGATGCGGTCAGATGCAGGGGAAGGGGCTATTTGGTCAGGCAGAGAGAAAAGGAAACTCCACCCACTCCCCCAACACCCCCTTAATACTTTATCATCTTCCCACACCTCAGAGGCGCCTCTTCACTTACTGATTCTTATGGTGCTTCCTTTAGAAGCCATGTACAGAGTCAAGGAGAGGGGCTTGGAGTAAGGCAGGGCTTTATCATTAGAGAAAAATTCTGGATCAACTTCAGTTCTTGGAGGCTCATTTTCTGGAATGAGGGAAGACTGTCTTGGCTTGCAGAATTTGATTGGAGAAGGAGGAATAAGTATGAAGGACATTTCTCATATTCTATTTCTCTCCTCACCAATTTGCTGCCAGCCAGCCTGGTATCCTTCCATCTCTGGAGAACTGTAAGCCCCGCTGATCCCAACTTCTGTTCACCCATCTGTTTAGTGCGTGCCTTAAACTTCACCTTCCATCCTCTCTTCTTTCTTTCATCCTACTTCTTCTCTTACCATTTTCTTTTTTCTAGAATACTCCAAGGCCTCTTGGGGTGACTCCACGTGGTCTGGTCCCAACAGAGCCCTTCCTGCCAGGATTTCGTTGTATATTGAATCAACTTTTGTCTTTCTTTAGGAAGAATTCTATTTCTCACTTTAGGTGACCCCCTTCCCTATATAATAGAGAGGAAGAAGGCATGGCTGTTGGAAAGAGCCATGGTCACAGGATGCAGGGTCCCAAACTGGCCATCTCACACATCAGGCTCCTCATCATCTTTGTGGTTTTTCTTCGAATCCACGTTAGTGCTCCTTCCATGCTGCTTATGGAAGACACAGTTGGCTGCATAAATTGACAATCCAGCAAAGACTTTGAGGAAGGGGATATGCAAACTTATTTTAGGAGAATGTTAGACTCTCTATTGGGGCGGGGGGGAGTGGGGGAGAGGCAGGCAGAGGTGATGGAAACTCTTCTGGTGAGACAGAACCAAGGGCTTCACCGTGAAGGGAGTAAAATCTTTCAGCAGTAGATTCCCAGCTCCTGCTGTCGATCACCTGGGCACATCTTACAAGCAGACATCCCATGCCAGGAGGCTTCGGGATGGAAGAAATCATGATCTGGGTGGAGGGAGGTGAGAATGCCAAGGACACAGATGGGGTGCTTCATGTAATGTTCCCCCTCCCTGGTGGAACATAGTCTAGCAGTCATCTGGGGCCTTTGATGCTCACAGCCCCAGTTTTAATATTAATGGAACAAATTTTTAAAAATCAACATCTGTTGATTATTTAAACAGATGTGGAAGTTTTGTTTTGTTTAGAGACAACCAGGACACTTCATTTTACCGTCCACCGTGAGCCTTTTGGCATCTTTTATCAAGCAGTCTTTTTTTTTTTTTTTTCCTGTAAATAGAGAGAAGAGAAAAAAGGAATCTGTGAAAAGTTGGGCAAGTCTAGGGCTGGCCAGCAGCCAGGGGCTGTGGTTCTGAAAGAGTCACTTTATTATTTAAAGCGTGCATTCTAGTTTAGATGGCTCATTAACAGTATTGTTTGTTTGAGTTGTTTCTTTATGTTCTGTTTTCTTTTTCTAAGTCGTCCTTTCATTTCAATCTTTTTCCAGCTTCATCCCCATATTTGCCTCTGGACCCTTGGCTTTGGGGGGAAAGGTTGCCCGTTGAATGTTGGAGTGTGCCAACATGTGTGTGTAACACATGCTCGAGTGTACATGGGTGCCTGTGAAACAAATAAGGTGCTTGGGGGGGAAGGGGAGGTCCCACCTTTGGGTCCTGGAGTGCAAGGTGACCCCTGAGCTTCAGGAGAGGCCTCTAGCAGTCAGTCTCTGTGCTTGCTGGCCCTGGCATGTCGTTTTGGGGTTTCTTCCTCAAAAATAAAACCCCAAATACCACCCTGCCCCACCCCAGTCAACCCCAGCTATGACTCATTCTTGTTGCTGGCCTTACTTCCCCAGCACTGAGTGAGGGGTTCCCTTCTCCTCACCCTCCCAATATAGATGGAACCATTCATCAAAAAATTGGGGTTTTTGAGCACTGTAGGGGGAGTAGGAGGAGAGAGAAGTGAGCAAATGAATGAACTGGCTAAGATTCCACCCAGGATATTGTCACTGCGGGGTGAAGAGTCATACAGGTACCACCCTGCCCTCCTACCACCTCCTTGTCTTTGCCATTTGTGGTCTGAGCCGAGTGCCTTGGCGAGCCCAAGATGGCTCATCTGAGTTGTCAAAGGTGGAAAGGGATCCACTCTAGGTGTCCCTGACCCGTGGCCCATTGCATGAATTCATAGAGTGAGGTGCAGTATTTTTAATTTATTGGTGAAGATTTGGGCCTTCCTTATACCTCACCATCAGAGTCCCCCTTCCAGCCTCTACCATTCTCCAGCTCAGTGCCACAGACCTGGGATCGCCATCCATCTCTCATTTCTTCCCAAGGGGAGTGCTGCCTACAAGGACAGAAAGGCTCAGGGTTCATTGCCTTTCCATACAGAAAGGAGGGGATCTCCTGCCATCTAGGAGTGCCAGGCAGGGGTGGCCCAGGGGCCATGCCTGCCCCTCTAGAGCCTCCCTTCCTCCACACCCCCTCCCCCTGTGTTACATTGTACTATATATCCCCTACTAACCCATCCCAATAGTGACATCTCCCTGCAGACATTTCAAATGTGTAACTTTTATATTAAAGAAAAATAAATGCGGATGAAAGCCCCCAGCCTAACGATCATGTTTACAGTGCATCAGTGCATGCAGCCCTGTGTGCGAGATTAAAGTGACAATCAAACACACCCTCGGGCTGGGCTCGCCTCTTGTGTTCTGTGGCTCTCCTCTCTGGGGGGGACAATTTCGTGCTGGAAGTGTCTGGAAGAACCTCCATTTCTGGGCCTTTGTGAGGGCTCCTGAGGGCAGGTGGGTGAGAACGGCCCAGCCTGGCAAAGATAGAGAGAAGGGAGGGGATGTTACACTTGTGTTTGACCCCAGAAGTCAGAAGTAGGACCCAGGCGCTGAAGCTCAGGGGAAAGAGTTCAGCCTCTTCCTCTTGATCCAGTTTGGAAAGGGTTGCCTTGTAAAGTAGGGAATCCTTTATGGGTAGAAGCCCTCAAGCAGGCTGGACAGACATTTGTTGGGGACATAGTGGGGGGGGGGGATTCAGAGCCCAAGAATGCCCTGTGAAAACGACTCAGAAGTCATCAAATGGGGCTTCTCCAAAAAGTAAACTACAAAACTCTCCCCATCTCTGTCCCTTGTTTCTCCTTTTTCATGGTTCGAAGACCTAACTTCTTGGCTAACTGTGGCCAGGCAGCTCATGGATAGAGTGGTGGGCTGGAGTCAGGAAGAGCGAGTTCCTCCACGGCCTCACAGGCCAGCTGTGTGACCCTGGGCAAGTCACTTCACCTGTTTGCCCTCATTTGCTGGAGAAGGAAACAGCAACTCCGCTGTCTTTGGCAATGTGAGTTCACAAGGAGCCGAATGCAACTAAGTACCAAAGTCATTCCAATATGAGTCTGTTCGTGGAGGTAGGCAGATTCATCTGGGAAGAAGCACAGAGCAGCCGTCCTGGCATTCCCAAGAAACTGCAGAGCACAAGGGGCTTGTATTGATTTTTGGAGAAAGGGAAGAGCATAGGCCTGGCCATCCCCTTGGGAATGAAGCACTAGCCACCCACTAAAGTGGTAGGGAGAGGCCTAGAAGCAATCACCAGACGTTTGGGGGATGGAAATGTATGGAGGGCTTATTGTTTGGTCAGGTTCTGCCTCTGACTGACCGGGCAAATCATTTTCAGGGTTGTGAACAACCCCAAAGACTAGACCCTGCTGAGAAGGAGCTGGCCTGCCTTGGCAGAAACAATTTCCTTTTCCCATACTACAGATGAGAAAACAAACCCAGAGAGGATAAAGTGACTCTCCTAAGGCTATAAAGCTATGAAGGTCTATGGCAGAATTTGAATCCAGGATGCCACCTCCAGCTCTCTATATGCTGTGTTGTCCCACCTCCAGAGTTCCAAAGGGGAAGTTCTCCATGGGCTGGACCATCATGCTCCTTTCTGAGGAGGTGTGACTTAATGAAGGGGGCAGCATCAAAACACACCCATTGAGAGCAGGGAAATGGATGGGAGATAAAAGTCAAAACGGCAGGCCAAAGAGCTGGGATTTCCTCCTATAGGCCAGTGCCCCCCCCCCCCCCCTTGAGCCCTTCCTCTCCAAGACAACCAGTTGACATCCCATGCTTCCAAAGTCCTCCCCCTCCCCCCAAGGCTGCCCTCTTGCCATTTGGTACCTACTGATGCCCCCTCCCCAGAGCGGGGCAGATTACTTGATTAGTGGGAGGGATCCAAAAAAAGTTCTTATTTTGGGGGTCATCAGGCCAGCCCAGGCCCCAGATCAGCAGAGCCAACATGTTAGACCCTGTGTTCTCAGGAGGAGGGGAGGCAGGGGCCACCAGCTCAGCCCCCAGAGACCTCTTCCCTTGGTGAACCCTGGAGCAGATCCAAGTTCTACCTCATGCTCCTCAGAAGGGAGGAGCATTTTATTTTTATACTTTTTTACTTTTATACACTGTGTATTGGCTCCAAGGCAGAACAGTGTAAGGGCTAGACAATGGGGGTTCAGTGACTTGCCCAGGGTCACACAGCTGGGAAGTGTCTGAGATCAAATTTGAAACCAGGACCTCCCCTCTCTAGACCTGGCTCTCCATCGAGAGAGCCACCCAGCTGCCCCCAAGGAAGCATTTCTCAAGCACTATGTGCCAGCTGGGCATTAGTATAGTAAATCCGGAAACATACTATACTGTACTGGGTAGAGTAAATCTGGAGATGAACATTTGTCTTTCCAAGCTTAAAGGGGCAGCTGGTATAATGAGAGAACCACACTGAACGCCAAACAAGGGGAGCTGTTTCCCAAGCCCACATTCTGACTCTGCTCCTCTTCGTGGCCTTAAGAAAACCTTTCACTTCTGAGCCTCGGCTCTTTTCATCTCTAAAATCGGGGCCCCTCGGCTCTAGAACGTGGCTTTCTCAGCAGCTCTCCGCCTCCCACCCCCCACCCCGGGACCCCCCATGACGATTTCCTCTCTTCTCCCCCGGGTGGGAGGGGCCGCCAGCTCCCGGTCCACACTCCAACCCTGGCGTCGTGCCGGGGATCCTCTCTAGCTTCCCGCAGGATAGAGAATGGAGTTAGAGACACTGAGAGAAGTGAAGCGAAGCGGAGGATGAGCGAGCCTCCATCTCTTTCCTTTCATCACCAGGACCCCACGTTTAGCGCCTGCACAATCCAAGCCTGCACAATTCCACTCTGGGAAATGGCGCGGGGAAGGATTCCCATCTGCCCCCGGCCCAGAGACCCCTCAGTCAGGCTCTCTTTCTATGGTCTCTGGCCTGAAGCAAGGATATTTACGGAAGAGAAGCGACAGAATCGGGGTAGAATTCTGGATTCTGGCTGGCCCCGCCCCACCCCCACCCCATTAGACTGTCAGCTCCTTGAGGGCAGGGACTGGAGCGGACGTCTAGAACTCTCCTTTACCTCCTGTGGATCTCCTGGGTTGGGGTGGGACCTCCAGCAAATCCTAGCTACGCGCCCAAGGTGGGGAGGGGGAAAATCGCTTCTTTTCTCTGAGCTTCCGGGTTACTTTAAGGATCAGGTGAGATAATACCCGTGACACTGCAGGGTCTGCAGAGGGCGATGCATTTTCAGAGGAGCGGATTTGGGGGAGTAATGAAAGACTGCCCATACCTGGGCTATATCCAGGGAAACCCGGGATTCCCTAAGGAAGTTGTTGGTGTCAACAGGAAAATGGACCGGACTTAAATCAGCTCAGACTCTCTGAGCGTGGGGCGTCTAGAAGACTCGGTGGATAGAGAGGCAGTGGATAGAGACGGGAGGTCCTAGGTTCAAATGTGGCCTCACATCCTTCCCAGCTGTGTGACCCTGGGCAAGTCACTTCACCCCCATTGCCTAATCCTTACTCTTTTGCCTTGGAACCAATATTTAGTATTGATTCTAAGACAAAAGGCAAAGGTTTTATATATTAAGGAATCCACCAACCTCAGTCTTCCCTCTGGGAAATTAGACATGAGCCATTATATTCAGTGCAACTCCCTCATTTTCAGATGAGGAAACCGGTTTAAGAAGGATAAGTGACTTGGCCAGGTAGTTCCTCATCTGGGAGTTCTCTAAACAACTGAAATCACCTATCCAGTTCCTAGCCTTAGCTGATCTATAAATTACTTAAAGGTGGGAACTATGTAGATTTCACCTTTGTGCTCTTTTTTTTTCATCTTTTTTTTTTTTTAAACCCTTTTCTGTCTTAGAATCAATACTGGAGATTGGTTCTAAGGCAGAAAGGCAGTAAGGGCTAGGCAATGGGGGTTAAGTAACTTGCCCAGGGTCACACAGCTAGAAGTGTCTGAGGTCAGATTTGAACCCAGGACCTCCCGTCTCTGGGCCTGATCCACTGAGTGATCCAGCTGCCCCCTAAAAGCTAACAATAATCACAATAATCACCAGTCAGATCTCCTGAGGACAAGGTTAGCCTTCCTTCTATGGTATCATATTGAATAGAGGCAGCATAGAGGTAGCACAGTGGATAAAGAACCAAGCCTGGAGTCAGGAGGTCCTTGGTTCAAATGTCATCTCAGACACTTCCCAGCTGTGTGACCCTGGACAAGTCACTTAACCCCCATTGCCTAGAGATGCTAAGACAGAAGGTAAGGGTTTAAAAAAAGGATAATTGTTGATTTGTATTAAATTACTCTTTGTTCTTTCCCCCACAGAGCCTGCCACAGCGTAGATATTTTGGAATTTGCCGCTGTGATGACTGAAGTTAATTAAGTGGGGAGGAGAAATAGCATTGTAGAGGCCAAAGACTTCATCTTCACTTTCTCCAGATCTGGCTCCCAGACGCCACCGTGCTTTGAAAGCATCCGTGTCATGTTTCTCTACCACCAGCAGGTGGCGACAGAAGCTCACATATGCGCAGAGAGCCTCTGCGCCCCCCCCACGCCCCCTGGTGGCAGAATGTATGTAAGACACAATTGGCTCTAGACAACATGATCATTTCAGGGCCTCTGGGGCGGGGGTTCTTATCTTCTTTGTGATCTTTATCATCCCTGGGGAGAATATTTTTCAATGCATATAAAATACAAGGGAAATCCATCGTATATAGATGTTATATATATATATATAGTTATCAAAATAATTATAATTATAAATAAAAGATCCTAGATCTCAGAGGAAGAATTCCTATATTAGACCATAAGCTCCCCAAGGGAGGTGGGGGAGCAGCTAGAAGGACAGAATAGCGAACCTGGAGTCAGGAAGCCCTGAGTTCAAATCCTGACTCCACTTCTATCTGCCTCAGTTTTCTCATCTGTAAAAGGAGGATAATAATGGTGCCTGTGTCACAGGGCTGTGGAGAGAATCAAATGAGATCACTGTAAAGAGCTTTGCAAACTTTAAAGGAAGCTCCAGCTGCTTGGCTGACCTCTTCCTTTGTATAGTCATGATAGCAGTTAGCACTTACAGAGCATTTTAAGGTTGCAAATATTTGATTTTTGCATGAATTCTGTGACAAGGGTGCTATTATCATCCCCATTTTACAGCTGAGGAAACTAAGTCGGACAGAGGTTAAGCGTCAGACAAGCTCAGAAGAGCTGCTAGCTCCAGGAGGGCAGTCACTTTAGGCAAGTATCACTAACTGAAGCAACGCCTAACTCAAAGGGAAACAGGGTCAGGGTTAGAAACTGGGGGTCACTATGCCAGGGTGAGGAGAGCCCTGAGAAGGATCCCTACAGGTCATATGTCACCTTGGTTTTGAAAATGTGCCAGCTCCCCACATTTTATTACATTTGTATTTATTAAATATTTCCCAATGACACACTAAGCTGGTTTGGGCCACACCGAGGGCCTCTCCAGGCTACTTGCAGTCCATAAGCCTCTGTTGGAGAACTTTGGCTTGCTAAGTCTGGCTCGTGATGCTCAAAGCAAAGAGAGACTTGGACAGTCAAGCCTAAGCCAACCAGGATATTACCCACACTCTGTTTTGCTTAGGATTTTTATTTATTGACCAAACTTACTCACCTTGTTTCAGGAAGTAAAGGTTTGAGAAAGTCACTGTTAAACCCAGGGCTCTGAGGAGGCCTGGAGGACATGGGGGCAAGACAGGCCAGTCTGGCGGGCAAAGAGGGGAGAGGAGGAGGAAGCCGGGGCTCTGGGATACAGATGAGCTCATCTCTCCAGTGCGGTTGGGGAAATAACAAATACTGATTGGCTCTGCCCTGGGCTCTCCTTGGAGACAGGGATGCAAGAACTGGGGAAAAATTATTATCTTTTTCTAACAGCTTCCTGGAGTTTAAAGAGTCTTAGAGGAAATGGCTAGCTCTCTGGTTGTCGAAAAGATGCTGGTTTTGTTGCTAGAAGCCCTAAAGGGGCCACAGGGCCAACCTGGAGACATCATAGGATATAAATAAAGTCGGAAGGGACCTCTTAGCTACTCCAACCCCAGACTTAGAAAGGAAAAAAAAAAAAGCAGCCCAAGGGTCTCTCTCTCTCTCTCTCTCTCTCTCTCTCTCTCTCTCTCTCTCTCTCTCTCTCTGTCTGTCTCTCTCTCTCTCTTTCTCTCTCTCACACACACACATTTTCATCTTCTGTGCTGGGAAGGCCAATAGAAAGGCAGAGATTAGCCCTGGGTGGGGAGCTCCATCACAGCTCAGAGGGTCCATGCTAAAGCCCCCAACATCTAAGGTGGAGTCCTGGGCCACAGTGAGTTACAGTCAAAGGGCTGGCAACCCAAGTAGCAGAGTCACAGGGACAGAGTGGAGGCAGAGTAGCAGCACTGGAGACCTCGCACTCTCCCTGCAGGGCAGGAGGCAGAGGAGCGAAGAGTCCACAGAAATAAGAGCAGCCTGGATATGCTGGGCGTTTTCATCTTACACGTCCTGGGCAGCAGCCGGGTGTTGCCCTGGGCATCCGGAGGAGAAGTCCCAGAAGAGGCCCCTCAGGGAATGTAGAGCGCCACTATGACATAGATGACCCAGCTGGTAGACACGAAGACCCCAAAAAGCAGGCTGAAGAGCACCAAGGAGCGGGCTTTCTTTGACGCCTGTTCCGCCTGGGCCAGGTCTCCACGGCTCAG
>NC_058131.1:280282072-280290703 GCF_016433145.1 Gracilinanus agilis
AGGGAGGGAGGGAGGGAGGGAAGAAGAAGGGAGGGAAGAAGAAGGGAGGGAAGAAAGGAAAAAGAGAGAGAAGGAAGGAAGGGAGGGAGGGAGGGAAGGACAAGAAGTTTCTGGAGTAAATTTTGTCTCCTTTCCCCACTTCTACCACTTTGATATCAACTTTCCAACTCCCAGAATCAAAGAACAGAGTGCCAAACTGGAAGGAGACCTAGAATACAGAATGTCAGTGGCTCCCAGCCCTTCTTCATCTACAGATGGAGCCTCTTCAGAGAGTGAAAAGACTCACCCAAAGTCACACAGGCAGTAAGGACAGAGCTGGGATTTGAACACAGACCTTCTGGCAGCAAACCCCACACTCTTTCTTACTCATTAATGGGAAAACTGTGGAAGCATAGCTCCCACCATTTATTTATCCTGTATACAACTTGCTTGTACATGTTTGTTTGCTTGTCTTCTCCATTTTATTTGTGTCTCTTTTTGTACCCCTAGCATTTAGCACATCCCTTAGGCACATAGTAGGTGCTTTGCTTTTAAAATAACTAACTGATGGTTCTCTCCTATCCCTTCCTGCTTCACCTCCATCCTTTTTTCCCCTTTAGCCCATACTTTCTGTCTTAGAATCAGTGCTGTGTATTGGTTGCAAGTCAGAATAGCTGTAAGGGCTAGACAATGAGAGTTAAGTGACTTGTCCAGAGTCACACAGCTAGGGAGTGTCTGAGGTCACCTTTGAACCCAGGTCTTCTGGACTCCAGGTCTGCCTATCTATGCACTGAGGCACCTCACTGCCCCCTCCCCTATACCCCTCAGTGGCTCTCTTTCATCTCCACGATCTTCTGTAAAATCCTCAGTTTGGCATTCAAAGCCCTTTAGCTCATGCCCTCCTCCCCACCATAAGCTCCCTTTGATGTTTTATGGATTATTGGCACGAGAGCTGTTTCCATGTTGTGCCACCCGCCTGGGCCTCAGCCCAAGTCCCTAAAGAGGGGGATTATCTTTCACCGTTCTCTGAATCCCCTGTGCCCAGCTCGGTCCCTGGCACTGACAAGCTGGTACCGACTAACCTCGAGGTCTCACAGGGCCTGGCATGTAATACAGGAAGGGCTTATTAAATGTTTACAATTGATTCATGAGTTTGTTGGGTGATCCACTGACTGACTGACCTCAGATGGGCCCTTCCTTGGAGGGCTCTCTCAGTTCCAGCTCTGCTCCCGGCTCTCCCACACCATCGGACTGGACAAGGCAGAGCCAGGTGTCTCCCTCTCCCGTGTAAGTGGGCCTCCTTCTCCCCCAAGCCCCAGTTGTCCTAACGTAAACCACTGCTTCCCCACGGGCCTCAACCAGGCAAATACCAGGCCTGATCAGATCAGATAAGGTTAGGGAAAGTAAATAAATTTCCAAGCCCAGCCTGATAGGGGATATCTTCTGGAAGCCTCTGGGGCCTCAGGTTTCTCCCAAGAGAGCCCCAACTCACCTGATCTTACGTCAGGGGCCAACAGGGCTCAGGCTGGGGCAGGCCCTCAAAGAAAGCAGGGTGCAGGGGAGACATTCAGGCCCCTCTCTGAGAGGAGCCTCAGCTAGCATCTCCTGTCAGGGGACCCACGGCGGGGCAACTAAAGGCCTTTGGTGGGGGGCAGACGGGAGGGTGGAAAGCATCTGTGCTCCCCCTGCAGCCCCCAATCCTCCCCGGATCAAGGCTGCTGACACGGCCCAGTTTTTCTCAACAGAGAGACCTGAGCCTCTCTGGAGCAGGGATAGTGAGTGGGGAAGGGTTCTTCTTCTCTTCCCCACCCCTTCCTCTTTCTTTGCTCCTCCCTTGCCCCATTCACTTTTTCCTCTTCTCTCCCTCTCCCTCTTTTTATTTCTCTCCCTCTCTCTCTCTCTCCCTCCCTCCCTCTTTCTCCCTCTCTCTCCTTCTCCTCCCTCCCTCCTTCTCTTTCTCTCTCTCTCTCTTCCTTTCTCTCTCTGTCTCTCTCTTTGTCTCTCTGTCTCTTTCTCTCTGTTTCTGTCTCTGTCTCTCTCCATTTCTCTGCCTGGCTCTCTAGTCTTTGCCTTTCTGATTCCCTCCATTCTGGGACATTTATTAAATGGCTCCTTTGTGCAGTGTACTCTCCTGGGTCTGAAGCGAATATGAAGATGACCCAGGACCGTCCCTCTCTTGTTGTCTCTAGATCCAGCTCTTTCCCCTAGGCATAGGCCCAGGCTCAGGGACTGGAAAGGGGGAGAGGGAGGAACAGATTCCATCTGTGGCCATTTGCTGGACTCCACTCTGCCCTGTGACCCTGGCATGCCTTCAGAGGGGCCCGGCGCCCTCTGGCCCCGTCCCATCTGTCTTTATCTACTCCCCCATCTCTGACCCCAAAGGGCCTCCTCTCCCCGACTGGGAATCATGTAGCCTTGGTAACCACTGATTTAGCCCAGGGGTAAAGGGTAAGAACGGGATTGAGGTGGGATGGCCTTGGCCCACCTTCCCTCTACCCAGCCTCCCTGGAGAGACAGTGGGTGTCTCTCCTCTGCTCTTCTCTCTCCCATTAACCATTGGCTGCTCCCATACTGGAACTCCAAAACCTTCTTAGATGAACTTAGGCTGAGAAAGAGCTGGGTTTAAATCCTGCCTCAGACACAGATTAGCTTGTGCCTCAGTTTCCACCCCCGCCCAGGAAAATGAGGCAACTGGATTCAGTGGTCTTTAAGGTCCCTTGCAGCTCGAAGTCTATGATGGTCGGATACTTCCTATAGATCCCAAGCTGCCCTGCCCAAATTCTTCCTTCCTTAAATGCTCTTCCTTCTCTGGGCAGCTATATAGTTAGATGGAAAATAATCAGAGCCTTCCAGTTTGGGATAAAAGGTGGGAGGATGAAGACGTCCCCACAAGTCTCTCAGGGACCACAAACTACCTCCTCCTCCCAGCAGTACTCCAGTTCTCTGGGCCTCCTCGAAGCCCAGCAACTGCTGGTCCATTTCTGTGGGCTATAGATAGGGGCCAGGGAGGCCCCAAGAGGGGGCAGGGGGTGAGCGTGGCCCTGGGGTGAGAGCCACAGTGTACTCTGCAGAGCTCCCAAAGAACTTGCGCCGAGAGCCCCTTCTCTCTCTCTCTGGGCAGTTCCAGGGCAAAGGTGGGGGGCTCAGGGGAGCCCTCTTACCTGGCTCCATGGGGAAGCTTCTCCGGCTGGCGGGGGGTGGGCTGCTCAGGCTGCAGGTGTCCCCTCCTCCCTCTAGCTCAGTGCCTCCTCTGGCTGGATTGTCTGAGCAGGACTGTCCCGCCTGCCTGGGGCTCCTCTTTCCTCTCTGGGTTCTAATTTCCTGTTGCCTGACTTCACTTGGTTAATAATTGACAGCCTTGTTTGCAGGCGGCTGTGCCAGCCAGGAGCTCCTCATTCTGGTCCCTCTGTACCAGTATTCCCGGTGCCCCCTCTGCTAGCTGGCAGTGCCCAGCCGGGGCCTCTGGCCAGAGACCCCCCACGTCCCTCGGGCTGGGGGCCAGGGCAGGGGGAAGCAGACCTCCAACCTGCAGTCTGCAAACAGCGTGGGAGCCCAAGTCCGATGCTCTGGAGGGTCCCAAGGTGCCAGATTATCACTGTGCCTCTCACAGGCTGGTGGAGCCCAAGGAAGGGCAGGTCTGGGCCAAGATTTCCATTGTCCCTTTGCTTGGGCCCACTCATTTGGGGGTCATAAGAGAGGCTGCTGGGTTTGCTACGGAAAGGCTCAGTGCACAGAGGGTGCTCAGTCATCGGTGCCTATACAACACTTGGTGTTTCCCAAATGCTTGCACCCGGGATTGCCAGGTGATGCCCCATCCAAGTATTAACTAGGCCTAATTCTGCTTAGCTTCTGAGTTTAGGGATGCTCAGGGGGGGTATGGCCATAGACTTGAACCCTTACCTTCTGTGTCAGTAACAACCCCAAGGCAGAGGGGTAAGGGTTAGGCAGATGGAGTTAAGTGACTTGCCTAGGGTCACCCAGGTAGGAGGTGTCTGAGGCCACATTTGAACCCAGGACCTCCAGTCTCTAGACCCATTGCTGTATTCACTGTGTTACCTAGTCACCCCTGATTTTGAGCTGATTTTATTTTATTTTTTAAAAAACCCTTAACTTCTGTCTTAGAATCAATACTGTGTATTGGTTCCAAGGCAGAAGAGCAGTAAGGACTAGACAATGGGGGTAAAGTGACTTGCCCAGGGTCACACAGCTGGGAAGTGTCTGAGGTCAGACTTGGACCCAGGACTTCCCGTCTCTGGACCTGACTCTCAATCCACTGAGCTATCCAGCTTCCCCCTTGAACTGATTTTAAAAAATAAAAGTTGCCTCGTGTCCAGTGGCACATTAAAAGATTGGAGAGGACAGAGAGAAAACTCCAGGGAAGGGGGACAGATAAGAGGAAGAAAACCTGGCTGAGAGGTTAGGGAGCTCTTTGGAACTTGGACAAGTTACAACCTCTCTGAGCCTTAGTTTTCTCATCTACAAGACGGCGATAATAACAATGCTCATTCCTACAGGGCTGTGGAAAGGAAATTATTTCTTTTTTTTTCTTTGAAAAATTTTATTTAATTAGTTGATTTAGAATATTTTTCCATGATTACAAGATTCATGTTCTTTCCCTCCCCTCCTCCCACTCCCCCTCCCATAGCCAACACGTAGTTCCACTGGGTTTTACATATATTGTTGATCAGGACCTATTTCCATATTAATATTTGCACCAGGGTGATCATTTAGAGTCTACATCCCCAACCATATCAACCCAATTGAACCATGAGATCAAGCAATTGTTTTTCTTCTGTGTTTCTCCTCCTAGTTCTTTCTCTGGATGTGGATAGTGTTCTTTCTCATAAGTCCCTCAGAATTGTCCTGAATCAATATTATTGGGGATGTAGACACTAAACGATAACTCTAGTGCAACTATCAATAATATGGAATTAGGTCTTGATCAATGATACATATAAAACCCAGTGGAATTGTGCTACAGGGGGGTGAGGGAGGTTTGGGGGAGAGGGAAAGAACATGAAACATGTAACTATGGGAAAATATTCAAAATTTAAATTTAAATTTGTCCTGCTAGTATAGAAGTCCATTACATTCGATTTTACCACAGTGTATCAGTCTCTGTGTATAAAGTTCTCCTGATTCTGCTCCTTCACTCTGCATCAATTCCTGGAGGTTGTTCTAGTTCACATGGAATAAGAAAAGTATTTCTTGAACATTAAAGCATTATGGAAATATGAATAGAAATTTAGCAATTGGAAGACACCAAATGGATGAAGAATGTCTGTTTCCCAGATTTCAGTGGGCAGAGCCTGTATCTGGAACAGGGAAGGCAAATGGACAATGAGCTGGGCCCAGAGTTGGAGGGGAAGAAGAAAGCAGCTTGGATTGTTTTGGGGAAACTGCACAGCCTGTTTACTGACCTAAAGCTTCCCAGAAAAGAAAAGTCCATTTTTTCAACATAAACTCTGAATATAAAATCTTACTGCATGGAAGTGTTGTGGGAAAAACACACCCAAGTTTGTAGCAGGGTCTCACCCCAAGAATGGGAGGCCCAAACTCCCTTTAATCCAGAAGCAAGAAAAGAATTTTATTTGAAGGAGAAGAGGTTTTTAGAGTATATAATAGCTCAGGCTGGTGAAATAATCTAGTCTAGAGCAGTGATGGGCAAACTTTTTAAAGAGGGGCCAAAGGAAAGGAAATGCTCATCTGTCAGTCTGTTTCTAAGGCAACTCTTTCGAAGCTTCATTGTACTGTATCCTACTTATTGTATTTGTCAGATTAGGAATAATATCACGCTTCTGCTGGATAGAACATTTTAGGGGGCCACATCTGGCCCGCTGGCAGAGGGCTGTAGTTTGCCCATCACTGGTGGAATGGTGGGGGGATGATGGAGTAACCCCTCTTGCCCTGGACTCATGGAATAGGAGCTCTTCAGATGTGGAGTAGCAGTCCTCCAGGATAGATCAGGGTTTGCATGTTTAGGGAGGATCTGGGGGCTTGTCACCTCCCATTCCAGGGAAATCTCCACCTTTTCCCAGAAGAGCCCACCCCTGGGCTTTACCAGGTGTTAGAAGTGTGGTTTGGGGTCTGACACATCATGGGTGAACCTAGGGACACCAGAAAGGGAATAAGGAACATGTGCAGGTGGGGGGGGGGTCCCCTGGACTGCCAGAGTCCTTGGTTCACATACCCCTATGTTCCCCCCCATTTGACAGTGTGGGAAGAAGTCTCACTACCCTTCTGGCAAAGACTTTAACTTTTCAGAACTAAGTTAAATACTGAACAATACAAGCAATTAGTAATACTGAGTGGCACAAAGCTGGTAACAGTATAGCCTAACAAACAGTTCAGAGCTGGTACATAGAAGAGAACGGAAGAGAACCATGAACATTTATTAGCTGTGTGACGGTGGGTAAGTCACATACCTTCTTGCCTACCTCAGTTTCTTCATTTACGAAACAGGGTCAATTAATGGTAGAATGGGCACCTGCCTCCCAGAGTGGTTCTGAGACTCAAATAGGAGAATATTTGTAAAAAGTACTTTGGCACTAAGTTTTCCTCCACTACTATTTAGCATTTACATAGTGCAAAACACTTTATCAGTATTATCTTATTCTTACAACAACTCTGGGAGGTAAATGCTATGATTATCCCCATTTTGCAGATGAGCAAAGCTCAGAAAAAAAGAGGTTTAGTGATTTATCCTGGGTCACACAGCTAGTAAGAATCTGAGGTTGGATTTGAATTTATAAGCTATGCTACCATCCACTCCTCCACCAAGGTGCCAGCTAGACATGAGGACCACACAGAAGTCAGTGAAGAACTACAGAGTGAGTGTGAACAGGCTACAACCCATGACCAATGAAGATCCAAAGGGGAGCAAAGGATGTCAATCAAAGAATTAATTGTATGACGGAAAGAGAAGCTGGCCTGCTTGAAGGATGAGAGATAAACAGCTGGATTGCTGCATAAGAACCTTTCCTCTCAATGGTGGGAGAAATCAAAGAAGGTCTCCAGCACATTGGAGGAAGAGATTTGTAGGCATTCACTAAAAGGAATTCCTGAAACAATGACATCACAAATTCATTTGAGTATTTGAAAGGGAATTCCCTCAGAGGAAACTTTCTGCCAAAAGAGATGTCAATTGTTCTGTGACTTACAGTTTTAGAGAATTGCCTGAGAATTGAGAAGTCAAGAGACATAGCCAGTAATATGTAAAAGAATGACTTGAATACAGTGCTTCCTGATGTGGTATTAACTCTTTTTAAAATTTTATTTATTTTTTTAAACATTCCCTTTTATTACTATGAACTTGATAAGCAACAAACATGAACATTTCCACATTCAAAGAACAGAAAAAAAGAGGACCACATATGAAATTGTGAATCTCCATAGTGTTGGTAATTCCAACACCACTTTGCTCATCTGTGTTGAATTCTGCATTTTCTTTTGCTCTTTTTATATTTCTTTTCTTTTTTTTTAAACCCTTGTACTTCGGTGTATTGTCTCATAGGTGGAAGATTGGTAAGGGTGGGCAATGGGGGTCAAGTGACTTGCCCAGGGTCATACAGCTGGGAAGTGGCTGAGGCCGGGTTTGAACCTAGGACCTCCTGTCTCTAGGCCTGACTCTCACTCCACTGAGCTACCCAGCTGCCCCCCCTTCTTTTGCTCTTTTATTTATTGTTGTTGTTGTTGTTTTAAACCCTTACCTTCCATCTTAGAATCAATATTGTATATTAGTTCCAAGGCAGAAGAGCTGTACAGGCTAAACAATAGGGGTTAAGTGACTTGCCCAGAATCAGACAACTAGAAAGTGTCTGAGGCCAGACTTGAAGTCAGATCTTCCTATCTCCAGGCCTGGCTCCCAATTCACTGAGCCACCTACTGCCCCCTCTTATTTGTATTTGTATTTAAAAAAATTTTTTTTTTAATTTTTAGAAAAATTTTCCATGGTTACATGATTCATGTTTTTACTTTCCCCTTCACCCCCTCAAACTCCCCCCCCCCCATAGCCAATGCGCATTTCCACTGGTTCTAACATGTGTCATCAATCAAGACTCATTTACATATTATTGATAGTTGCATTGGTGTGGTCCTTTCTGTCTACATCCCTAATCATGTCTGCATCAACCCAAGTGTTCAAGCAGTTGTTTTTCTTCTGTTTCCTCTCCTGTAGTTCTTCCTCTGAATGTGGGTAGCGTTCTTTCCCTTAAATCGCTCAGAATTGCATTAGTCCTTAGAAGTCCATTACATTTTATTTTACCACAGTGTCAGTCTCTGTGTACAATGTTCTTTTGGCTCTGCTCCTTTCACTCTGCATCAATTCCTGGAGGTCTTTCCAGTTCACATGGAATTCCTCCAGTTTATTATTCCTTTGAGCACAGTAGTATTCCCTCACCAACATATACCACAATTTGTTCAGCCATTCCCCAATTGAAAGGCATACCCTCAACAAAAAAATTATTTGTATTTTTTAATGATTCATGGATGTCTTTCTTTCTTTCCTTCTTCCTTTCCTCCTTTCCTCCTTCCTTCCTTCCTTTCTTTTTTCTTTCTTTCTTTTTCTCTTCCTTCCTTCCTTTCTTCCTTCCTTTCTTTCTTTCTCTTTCTTTCCTTTCTTTCTCTTTCTTTCTTTCTTTCTTTCTTTCTTTC
>NC_058131.1:280293673-280314571 GCF_016433145.1 Gracilinanus agilis
CTTTCTTTCTTTCTTTCTTTCTTTCTTTCTTCCTTCCTTCCTTTCTCTCTTCTTTCCTTCCCTTCTTACTTTTCAAAACCCTCCTATTCAACAAGAAACATAATTTAAAAAAAAATTTCCCTCTCTCCTACCCCTCTTCTCCCTCCCCTCCCCAAAAAGGCAGGCTTGAACATAAGGTTGTACGTATATCATCATATAATACATCTTTCGTATTGTGAAACAAGACACATATTGCTTACACTAAAGAAATTCCTGGAGGAAATAAAATGAAGCATGGTTTGTTACAAGCTGCATTTGGACTATGACTGCACCTTCCATGGGGTTGGATATCCTTTTTTGTCATGAATCCCTTGGAGTTATTCTGGATCATTGCCTTGTTGATAATTCATTTATTCCAAACTGATCATTATACACTACTGTTATTACTTTGTACGAGGTTCTCCTGGTTCTGCTCACTTCACTTTGTATCACTTCACATAAGTCTTTTCAGAATTTTTTTTTTTTTTTTTGGCCATCATCTTGTTTGTCATTTCTCCTGGCACGATAAGATCTTATTTATTTATCTTATTTCTAGAAAGCGGCTAAGCTCTTTGAAAACAGGAGGCTTTGGTTCGGTTTGTTCTACATTTATCTATCTAGTTCGGAGCACAAGGAAGGGAATGAAGTGGGGAGAGGTTTGCCTCTACTTATCTTCAGGTCCCACCAGTGAGCGGTTATGTTGACATACACACCGGCTCCCCATCCCCTGAGCAAACTATAATCTCACTGAGGATAAGTTTCTTAGCAACCGTGTGGGCAGAACAGGCATCTTGGGAGTAGCCCAGGTTGAGAGGAGATCCTGATGGCGGTGCTTTCTTAATGCAATATTTAGGCTGTGAGTGCGGGATTAAATAATATTGTTCTTTTCTCAGAGCGGCCCACAGACTTCAAAGTCAGGGAAGGAGTAGTAACTCTTCAACAGCTCCGCCACCAAGGAAAGGCTGGAGTCTGGCGAAAGGGACATTTAACAATCTCGAGCATGCGCTCTACCCTCTGGCTTTAGCCAACTACAACTCCCGCGTCGCTCTGCGGCGCCGCGGGGACCCCTTGGCAACTAGAACCCGCGCGTGGTGTCCGTCGGGAGTTGTAGTCTCGGGGGTTGCCTCTGACCTCTGTTCTGGGGGCGGTCGGGCCAGCTAGAGCTGGGAAAGGAGGGGAAGCCGATGCAGGGAAGGCAAACTGGCTATGGCCTCGGATAGCGGCGGCGGCGGGGCGGCCGCTGCGGAGCAGGAGCGCCCTCACCAGCGACCCTTCCTGATCGGGGTGAGCGGCGGCACGGCCAGCGGGAAGGTGAGAATTCGGAGTGGGGGGTGGGGGTGGCAGAAGGAAGCCACCCTGGGGAGCCAGGGGAGCCCGTCCCGCGCCCTAGAGCGGAGCCCCTTCTCGGGGCCCGAGCCGAGGCTGCGGGGTTGGCGGCACAATCCACTGGGGGAGCAGGGGACCCGGCCCCGGGGACGAGCTAGTCTATCGGCAGAGAGCTGGGGCAGCGGCTGGGCCTGGCAGGGTTGGGGCTGCTTGAGCCCTCTCAATCACCCCCAAGTAGGAAGGCGGCACCCCGCCTCCACCTGTGGCGGGGCAGGACTCGAGTGCGGAGCGAGCTCTCGGCACCGGGCCTTGCGGGGGTCAGGGAGAGGCAGCGACCGTTCCATTCCGAGGGGCTTGAGGCAGGGGTCCTCCTGGCTTTCTCCCAGTCCACAGTGTGCGAGAAGATCATGGAACTGCTGGGCCAGCATGAAGTGGACCACCGACAGCGCAAGCTGGTCATCTTAAGCCAGGACAGGTTCTATAAGGTCCTGACCACCGAGCAGAAGGCCAAGGCATTGAAGGGCCAGTACAACTTTGACCACCCAGGTAGAGCTGGAAACCTGGGGGTGGGGCGGGGCGGGGTCAGCGAGATAACAGCAATAACGGTTCCCGATACCAAATAGATGTCTTAATTTACAGAGCACCTCCTTACAACCAGCCTGTGAGGTAGGTAGTGGAAATATCCCCATTTGACAGATGAGGAATCTGAGGCTCAGAGCTTGCAGTCATGTGACCAATAAGTGGCAGAGCCAGGACTCAAAGCAGATCTTTGAATCTAACAGTGCTGGAAGCACCAATCTAGGCTCCTCCTCCCCCATTTCTTTCTCTCTTTGCCTTGGTCTGGGGCAGTCCTGGGGAGACTGAGGTGGTTCTGTGAACTAATCCTAAACTCCTGCCACAAAGTGGACTGCACAGCGTTAAGCTGAGGACCTTGTCAGAGCTGTCCAAGCCAAAGTTCCCTTTGTTGGCACAAAGCCAATCAGGAAGGCTTATTCCATGAGGATGCCAGCTCCTCCAGGCCTTCAAGCAGAGCGCCCTGCAGGATCCCTGCACTGCAACGACTATCCTGTGGGTCTTTTTTCATCTAGATGTTTTCAAGGGCCCACTATACAAAAATAGGGTCTTCCCTTTCATTCCCTGAAGGACAGTGACTGAATATTCCCTTATTAGTCTTAAGGGTAGAGGTTCTGCAGAGGATCTAAAGGTATCTGTGTGAACGATAGCCAGTATGTAGTCCTGAGATTCCAGCTCCTGAGTCAACTACCAAGAGTCAAGTGAAGAGAGAGAGGTCTGATGTTCTAGTAATTAGATCAAGGTGATGCTCAGACTATTCAACTTTTATGGCTGTCCCATCATCCTCCTTGACCCTCTTCTAGAAAAAGAAACATTGCCCTAGTAAACTTATCCTTAAAATGGCTCTGCCCTAGAAATATAGAACCTGATCCTTCCTTGTCTCCTGGAAAGAATTCTGAGAATGCCAAATAGTGCCTTGCACATAGTAGGTCTTTAATGTGTAATTTTCTGGTTAAAACCAACTTCCTGGTGGAGAGAACAATTTAGGTACTGGTTATTACCAGATAGCTATCTGTATGAACTTGTTCAGCTTGTGATCTACAGAATTTTTAAAGGTTGCATGCCTGCTAGATATTAGTTATAGTTCAGTTCTGTAAGTAGCATTGTTGATTTTTTAAAATGGCCATAGGCCATACCCACGGCAACCAGATCTTTATTTACATCCCCTCTGTAAGAACAGCTGGGATCGTCTTGCCTTTTGTTCCATCTCTGCAGATGCTTTTGATAATGATTTGATGCGCATGACCCTGAAACACATTGTGGAGGGCAAAACCGTTGAGGTCCCGATCTATGATTTTGTGACCCATTCAAGGTAAGCAGGTGGTTTCTGGGAGGGCAGAGGAGGGCTGTGCACTTCAAGCCCATTAGATCTTCCTCTCAAGTGCTTACAGCAAGGACTTCCCTGCAGCAGGCCCTGCCCCCAGTCGGTTTCTGTGGACTCTTCGTGATCTGCCCCTTCCAAGGATTCAGTGCCCCCAGGACTGAAGCTGGTTGTGCAGACTGCCCTGGTGACCCTCTCTCTCCTGCAGTGTCCCATTTCCTCGCCTCTGCCTCGCAGGTTACTGGAGACAACTGTGGTTTACCCTGCGGATGTGGTTCTGTTTGAGGGCATTTTGGTATTCTATAGTCAAGAGATCCGGGACATGTTTCATCTTCGACTCTTTGTTGACACCGACTCAGATGTGAGGCTGTCTCGTAGAGGTAAGGGGGATGCAGGCCTTTTTGACCTCTGACCACTCAGTTACACGTGTGGTGGGCTAAGGACCAAAATGTTACTATTTCAGTTCTCCGAGATATGAACCGAGGGAGAGATTTGGAACAGATCCTAACACAGTACACCACCTTTGTCAAACCTGCCTTTGAGGAATTCTGCCTACCGGTACCACCTCTGAGTTTGTTAACACTTTTTAATGATTTTTACATCATAGTTATTGCCTTCAAAAGGTTGTGCTGGCCAGTTTCAGTAGGATGCTGAGTCTTAAATGAAGCTTAATTTATATGTAAAGAAAGATCTGTATGTAATTTATGTGGAGGGAAGAATTCACATGTAATTTATATGTAGGAAAGAATTTATATATGCAGGGAAGGATTTATGTCATTTTAGACATAGGGAAGAATTTACATGCAGGGAAAAATTTATATGTACTTTATTTAAAAAAATTTTTTTTTTTAATCCTTAACTTCTGTGTATTGGCTCCTAGGTGGAAGAGTGGTAAGGGTGGGCAATGGGGGTCAAGTGACTTGCCCAGGGTCACACAGCTGGGAAAGTGTCTGAGGCCGGCTTTGAACCTAGGACCTCCTATCTCTAGGACTCTCAATCCACTGAGTTACCCAGCTGCCCCTTATATGTACTTTATAATTTATATGTGGGGAAAGATTTAGTTGGCCATTATCCTAAATCCTCTAAATCATTCCTCTCTTTCTCCATACTGATTTTGGCTAAGCCTCTAAGGTGCCCAATTCCCTTGAATATTTAAGGTATTAACTTAGAAAACTTTTTACATTTCAAAATTAATGCAATGGCTAGCACTGCTCCCTAATTTAGAAATACTGAAAGCATAGAGAGGTGATTTATACTGGAAATCCTTTTCCCCCTCCAGATGCATGATTTCATCAGGGTGGGAACCTTTATGCTTATCCCTAGAAGGTGACATCCTTCTAGGGATAAACATCCCCTCCCAGTGTAATGTAGTCACTAGTTCTACAACTTAGAATGGTTAAGAATTTCCTGAGGGCACTAAGAGGTTAAGTGATTTGCCCAGGATTTCATAGTAATGTCAGAGAAATGACCTGATCCCACATCTTCCTGATCCCCAGTCTGGCTTTTAAACATTACACCACATTGCCTCTCAGGTAAAACTTTATGGTGTTCACCAGAGTGACTTTCTAAGATGTCACCTTCTAGGGATAAGCATAAAGGCACCAAAATTCCTGCTAAGGAAACTTTGCTATAGTGGGGGGAAAAGGTCTTATATAGTCCAAGTAATCCTATGCTTAGATTCTCAGTTTCTAGAAATTTATTTGGCATCAATAACTCAGCAGTTCCAGCCTTTCATAATCACATAAACAGACTCAATAAGTCAGCTGATTAATATTAAGGGTTTAGTTGGCCAGAACTGGCCAGGTTGTCTGAGCAGAGCTGTCATGTGATATTTCCCATGTCACAAGTTACTCATGATGCTACGAGACTATCCTGTAGCAAGGCTCACTTCTTCCCTGTTCCATGCTTGAGAATTTATCCACATTTGCTTCCTAGCTCCTGGTAGGGTCAGAGAGCTGGTGGATCAGAGTGGAAGAAAGTCATGGATTGCTAGGAGATGAATCTGGAGACTTCCTATCTTACTTGGCTCACCTTTGCCTGAAGCTGGCTCTGTAGTACAGAGAGATGGGCCATACAGGTTATTCTTCATAAGAAACATGAAAATTGTAGAAAGTCATTGGATAAAGCCATTTCTTTTGCCTTCCTACACCTGTTCAATTTGCCTTATTCTGTGTGGTATAGTGATGGGCAATTCACATGAATCACCCTGTCCATTTCTGAGACAAATACTGGGTGCTCCCACCCAATATTTCAAGCTCAAAGTAGGATGAATTCCATTGAAAATTGCAATCATTCTAGAAAAAGCTGCTTAAGAGAACTATTATTTTGTCTTATAGACTAAGAAGTATGCTGATGTGATCATCCCTCGAGGGGTTGACAACATGGGTAAGAAATGTCTGACCTCACTTATTCCTCAGAGAGCCTGCAATTTCTATCTAAAAGCTACATTTGGGTCTTAACTTTTCATTGTAATTTGATGCAAGGGCCCCTAAACACTCATTCCCATGCACTTTTGGTATATCTTCCACTTGCCATAGTTCTGTATCTTCTTTAAAATTATGTTTTAAAACTTAAAAAATTGGAAAGAAATTTCTTACTACTAGAGAATTTTAGTTACTTTTCAGATATTAACATGAAGCCAAGATAAAGTGCCAAGTGGGTAGATTTTACAGAGCTCATTTATTGATTCAAATTGTTTTTACCTGGTGGGTTTTGACACCAATTCATTGCCAATGAGTGCCAAGAGCTGTTTCAATGAGTAATTACTGGTTATAAAATTGAAACAGGCATCAGTGTCCCAAGACTGGTGGGGATTAAGTTCAGTGAGTTAATAACACCATTAATTTCCTCAGCTCTTTGGTTGAGGGAGTTAGGCTGATTTTTGCTTCCCACTGCTACTTTGTGGTTCTCCTTCTACTTCCATCACTCGGTAACCTTTCTTCCTTTGAGTTTCATGCTATTCCTATTTACCAGTAACCCAATCAAAATCCTGGTTGCTGTTTACAGACTCCAAGTTGCTCCCCTTCATTCCTTAGTGAGTTCTGTATGTGGCTCACTATTATTCTCTCTTCTTAAACTCTTGTCTCATTCCAGGGGACTTCAGCATACATACGGATTCTCCTTCAAATATCCCAACTGCTCACTTCCCTTGAGCTACTCTTCTACCTCACCATAACCACACAAATATGGTCATACCCTTGAGGTTTCCATCACCTACACATGTACCAACTCTGTGTTCGAGAACTCCAAAATCCCCTCATCTGATCATAATTTCTTGGCTTTTCACCACTCCTTCTGCCTTCCTTTACAGTTCGTACTTCTACTCTTGGTCTGTACCAGGATCTCCAATCCCTTGACCCCCTCAATTTTGAGGCCATCACCCCATGCACTAGCCACACTCTCTTTTTCCACCCAGAACCAATTCAGTTCTGCACTATCATACTCTGTTGAATTCCCAGCCCTCTTATATCCTGATTGTGTTCAGCCACACCTCAACCTTGAATGACTCCCATCATTTGCTGTATTCCCTCTTACACATGCACCGCTGAACAAAGGTGGAGAAAATAATGCAACTGTTCCCATTATGTTATACAACATTGACTGGGTCCTCACTGCTGATAGGCAATTCTTCAGTTACTGCTAACTCCTTATAAATCTCACTCTCCCTATTCTTCCAAACCTTTTCAGCCCTTCTTAAATTTCTCATGACTTCCCCACTCCCTCAGCTGAGAACCATGCCTCATGTTTTACAGGAAAAAAACTGAAGCCATTCACTGTAAGCTCCCTCTTCTCCTGACTTCCTCTTATTACTCATATGCCTTCTGCCACTCTCTTCCATCCGTCTCAACAGATGAAGTGGCCTTTCTTCTTATCAAGGCTAACCCTTTTGCTGATTCAATTGATCCCATTCCATCCTGTTTTCTCCAACAGACTGTCCTGTCATCCCCACTCTCCCACTTATTTTCTATTGGCCTATTTCCTACTTCCTACATTCTCATGTCTCCCCCATCCTGAAAAACATCTTCACTTGATCCTTCTATCCCTGTTATCATCCTATATCTCTTCTGTCCTTTGCAGCTCAATTTTTAGAAAAGGCCATCTGAATAGGTGTTTTCATTTTCACTCTTCTTAACCCCCTACCACCTGGATTCTAACCTTATCATTCCATTGAAACTACTCTCTTCAAAGTTGCCAGTGGTTTCTTAGCTACCTAATCCAATAACCTTTTCTCACTTCTTATTCTCCTTGACCTTTCTGCAGCCTTTGAGACTGCTGATCACTCTCCTCCTTGATATTCTCTTTTAAGTTTTTAGGATGTCACTGTCTCCTAGTTCTACCTTAGAGCCTGCTGGTGGGTCTTCCTGCATCATTACTCCAATTCATCCTCCGTTCAACCACCAGTTACTTTCTAAAAGCACAGATCTGATTAAGTCACCCCTACTACCCTCTATCCATTCAGTAAACTCCAGTGGCTTCCCTACTGCCTCTAGAAGCAAATACAAAATGCTATGTTTGACATTCAAAGCCCTTCCTAACCTATTTCTCTTCCTTTCCATTCTTCTTGCTCTTTACTTCCCAAACCATACTCTTTGATTCAATGACATTAGCCTCCTTGTTGTTACTTAAACAAGACACTCCATCTTTCAACTTCAGGAATTTTTCTCTGGCTGTCCCCCATGCCTGGAATTTTCTTCCTCATCTCTACCTGACCTCCCTGACTTCTTCCAAGTCCCAACTAAAATCTCATCTTTTATAGGAAGCCTTTCTCAACTTTTCTTAATTCTAGTGCCAGTAATCACTTCCTATTTGTTTCTATGTATTTGTTTGCAGTTAGATTCTCGTTAGATTGTAAAGTCCCTGAGGCCAGGAACTGTCTTCTGCTTCTTTTTGTATGCTTAGCAGAGTGCCTAACACATAGTAGGCTTAATAAATGTTATTGATTGATTGATTGCCATCTCTGGTGAATCGGGACCACAATTGCTCTATTATCTTTTGCAGTTGCCATCAACCTGATTGTACAACATATTCAAGACATTTTGAATGGTGACATCTGCAAATGGCAGCGGGGAGTTCCAAATGGGAGGAGCTACAAGAGGACATTTTCTGAGCCTGGAGACCCTACAGTTGTGCTGACATCTGGTAAACGATCCCACCTGGAGTCTAGAAGCAGACCTCACTGAGGAGCTGGAGGCTGTTACTTAGCTTCTAGGGCAGATCTTCCTTGATGACATCTGTATAATGAAGGGGTCTGGAGTTACCTTTTTTCTTTTCTTTTTTTTTTTAAAACAAAAATCCCATGCCCCAAGCCCTTTAAAAATAATCTCTTAGCATTTGTTACAAAATAATTCTAGGATAAAATTATTTAACAATTTAGGAATAGAGAAATTGTTAATCTTATTCAATCTTAAATGTGGGAAATACTGAAAGGACCTTCTTGATTGTTTTTATCTTCCATGTATTCAAGAGGCTTCTGAAATCTCTTTGGGCTATCTGAAAAATGCCCAACACCTGCATGAGTGAACCTACTATACTTGCTCCCAGAAATAATTCTAGCAACACATTTGAAAAATAAATTGGGGATCTGGGCCCTTGCTCTGTGGCTATTACGACCTTCATAGGAACCGTGTAGAAATATCTTCTATCCTCCTGGGTTATATATAGGGCAATAAGCAGAGTTGGGAATGGTGATAAGCACTTTAAAAAGGAAAAACACAAAAAACTACTATTAAACCTAAAGGAGAGAGTCTCCTATATTGGATGTGTTTACAGACAACCTAAAAGGTTCACATATGCCTGACAGGTTACTGCAGAATCAAGATTTGCCACAATAGAAGTCAATCAAATAGTTCTGGTGTTTGTGTGGTTCTGACTTGAATACAGCTATATGATACCCAAACAAACAGTTCCACTCGAGGCTATTGGCTCTGTTCTTCTATACCTAGAAATTGCCAAGTCAAGGCTTACCTGTCCTGGGATCTAGGACACATGCTGCCTACTGCCAAACAGTTCACATTATTACTCATTGCCATGTCTGATGCATGCTTTCCTTAGAGCTAAATTACATGGTAGATTCTAGGGGTTCAAAATTAATGTTATTGCACAAATCAGCCCTCCAAGTTGCTGTACCACTTATCATATATGGCCTAGCACTGAATTACGTATATGAGAATGTTTTGGTCTATATGGTTCTATTTAACCTTTCCTCTTAACTAGTGTTCAGTACCCTCTACATAATATATATGTACATTTTATATATATATATATATATATACATATATATATAAAAGATATATAGAGAGAGCTGTTTTATAATCAATCTCATGTATAGCCACTTATAATTCTCTTCTATCCGGCATAAGTCATTATAGTTATTATGAGATACAGAAGGCAAGGAACTTTGTTCAGGTCCTTTGGTTTTCTAAACTGTAATTACCTAAAATCTTTGTTATGCTTAATGTACTGTTTCGGGACTAATAAACAAATTCCAAATATTAGTGTTCATTTGTCTCTTAAAAAATGTTTTTATGTGTAATCATAAATGAAATTTCAGAAAGCAGAATTATAGAGATGACACTAACACCTTTCAGTCAGAGATGGTGTTCACTTAACAGAAAGCCACCCCAGCGATTTTTAAAAAATATACTACAAGACAGTACAAGGCTGCTATAGGCTTTTTTATCTTGTAGTCAGAGAACTGAATTGAAGCCAAAGTCACTTACCTTCCCATCATACAGACTGGGAAAATGGAATCATTCAAGAATGACTTCTAGAAGGTCCTACTACCAAAGATGAATACTCAGCTGTTTCTCTGGTACAGTAGGTTTTGGAAGAATGCATGGCAGTATGAGTCTAGCCACAGGAGGAACTGAGGATAACAGTCCTTAGGATTCACAGCAACCTCTTCTAGTTAAAAACCTGGACTATAGTGTCATTGTGGACTCTCAAGTTCTTTTGGCCTACCTAATTTCATCTCCATTAGGCTGCAGGGTACGACTACATTAATCAGTTAAATGAAAGGGAGTTTTGTTCAGTTACGGGCCACATGAGTCAGTGGAAACAGTCTGCTCTCTAGTTTCCAGGAAAAGACTTGTCCTCGCTTAAAATGTAGTTATCTTTTAAATGGCCTTCTCATTGGTGAAATGAAACAAATTAAACAAGATGTGAAGTTTTCGGTTACTTCTTCCTATAGTTAAAGGCCAGGCACCCATCGGTTCCTGGAGAACAGACGCTCTTTCAATCTCAAAGTAGCTTTGCTTGTTAATAAACAAGCGTGTGAAAGAAACAAAATAAGATTTCTTCCATCTTATCCAGCCCACTATCTCATATTTCCACTAGTTTATTCTTCTTTTTCCATTAATGTTTTCTGATCAGGATATCCCAGCTAGACTTCCAACGAAGGGCCTTGAGTTCGTTTGTTGAAAGAGATTGATCCCCATAGGTTATTGGGCTGAAAGTGTGATAAACCAGATACACAGAGGAAAACCATACTATAATTAAGGAGTTGAACATGTTTTTCTGGAGCTGGGATCTGTGGGATCAGAAGACAAAAGTATGTGAGAGATTAAGAACACAGGTATACACATAGAAAACCAATTAGCATTTATAGATTTTACAGCTTCCAAAATATTTCTGCATATATGATTTCATTGGAGGTTCTCAAAAATCCTATGAAGTACATGAGAAACAAGTTCAGGGATAAGTAATTTGTTCAATTCATCACAACTGGTGGCAGACTAGGCAGTATACAAAAACAAGTGTTATACTCTTTTTCTACTGCCTCTCCAAAAAGAGTATTGCATTCTTCCTCTATTCTGCTACCCCAAGAGTAAGTATTGCTTTTTGTTGTTTGAGTCTGGGTCTCCCTATTTCACCCTAGCTGGCAGTGCAGTGGTCATTCATAGTTTCAATCTCACTGTGCCAGCTTTGACCTGTTCTGTTTCTGACCTGGGTTGGTTGCCCCTCCTTAGGCAGCTGCCTGGTGATGTTAGTTCAGAACTTCTAAGCTCAACCCACTAGCCTCGGTCTCTCCAGTCACAGGGATTATGGATGTATGTGTACACTACAACTGGCTGGAACTAATTAACTGCACCTGAACCCATATTCCTCCTGACTATTAATTCTGATAACTACTATCATCTTCCCAGTCATCCCGGCTCAACACTTTGGAATCATCTCCAACTTCTTACTATCGCTCACATTACATCAGATCTGTCTCCGAATTATTCTTCACAATTATAACTTCACAATCTCTGGTATAGGCAGGTTTCTTCTTCTGAACTCCAACTGCTACCATGTTAGTCTAGCCTCTCACTTAAATCTCATCTCACTATCCATTATCAGTCTCCCCCTAGCCAATCTATATTGAAAAGAATCTGCCAGATTTATTTTTTGGAAAGGCAGCTCTGTTCATTTCTTTTATAGTCAGCAAAGAAAGTCTAAATTCCTAAGTCTGGCTGCAAGGGCTCCAGGAAGACTGGACCCCAGCCTGCTTTCTGGCATCATCTCCTCATACCTTCCTACTTAGACACACCCCCTGCATCTAAATAAATTGGATTACTTACTTTTCCTTGCACCAACTTTTTGCTTTCCTGCTCCTGTAACTTAGCTCATGCCTCCTGCAATTATTCTTCCCCCATCTCAAGCTCCCTGAACCATTCTGGAACTTTGTAGTTCTGTTCTGCAGGTCTCACATTTCCTATAATGTATCATAGTTATTAGTACAGAATGTACCTGAACATTTCTACTAGACTAAGTTCCTTGAGTGCAAGGATCATATTTTATTCGTTTCTGTAAGCTCCATGGGGCCTTGCATACAACAGGTACACAATAAAAATGTTTGTTGAATGAAAAGGAAAACTTCATTCTTATTTTTAAAACTTTCCAGCTTAGAATCAATACTATGTATTGGTTCCAAGGCAGAAGAGTGGTAAGGGCTAGGCAATGGGGGTTAAGTGACTTGCCCAGGATCACACAGCTAGGATGTATCTGAGGGTACATTAGAACTCAGGACCTCCTGTCTCTAGTCCTGGCTCTCTGTCCACTGAGCCACCTAGCTACCCTACCCCTAAACTCACTCATTCTTACAGTCCCCCCAAACCAGTGTTATTGCAGTGACCCCCAATACCTGCAGAGGTGCTCACTCATATGCTGCAGCACAATTGGGAGTAGGATGATCTGGAAGGTTAGAGCCGGCAGGTAGTGGTAAAGGAATAATGTCTTCTCCATCATAAAGAAGGGGAGGTAGTTCACAGCCCAACCCCCACAACACACAGTCCCAGCTAATACCCAGCTTGACCAGGAATCTGAGGGAGAAGATCAAGGGGGGGAATCTTAAACTTGTGCCACAGACAAGAAAATGCTGATTCTGGCTATCATTTTTAAGTTTAGTTTAGCCTACTAGATTTAAATACAAACAAAGTAATTTCTTAATTTATTTCATTTTCCTTCCCACATTCTCTGTGGAGAAGGAGTGGGATGTTGTGTGCCAGGCTTCCTTGCATTGAGGAAGCATGATCTTGAGCCCGAATGCTACCAAGTGCCTGAGAGAACTCGTCCTGCCCTTCCTCCCCTGCACTATGGCAGAGAAACCTGCAACCAAAGGTGGGGAATTAATTGCTAAATGACCATCTGGAAAATAAAAATAACCTGTTTCCTCTTCATAGAAACAGAAAATTCACAGGAATGAGGGGATTCCTGATAACATTAATATTCACCATCTCCTGATTTGGGGCTCATTCTAACAAAGATACCATGCTGTCTCCTCAAGGTAGACCAAACTCACTAGAATGAAAACTAAATAACAGATAAATGAGAAAAAAATACCAAAAAGTACCTACCTTCAGGGATGTCACAAACATTTCTTCTCCGTCTGAGCAGATACCAGAAAAACAGAAGCACACAGGCCAAAGTGGCGAAGTTGGCTGAAGACCAGGTCAAAGCATTTCCAAGTAGGTGGATCTGAGCCTATAAACACATGGGTCAATTACCTGGGCTATTTGACCATATTCATACAAGGTGGAAAAAAATGATCAAATTTTAAAATCCACTTTTTTAAACCCCTATTTTCTGTCTTAGTAACAACTCTAAGATAGGCAAATAAGGTGAAGTGACTTACCCAGGGTAACACAGCGGAAGAGTCCAAGGCCAGATTGGAAGCCAGGTCCTCCTGCCTCCAGGCCTAGAGCGCTATCCACTGGGCCACTTAGTTGCCCTTATTTTTTTTTTTTTTTTAAACCCTTAACTTCTGTGTATTGGCTCCTTGGTAGAAGAGTGGTAAGGGTGGGCAATGGGGGTCAAGTGACTTGCCCATCTTCCAGGGTTGTTGTGAGAATCAAATGAGATAATTTTAAAGCACCTAGCATAATGCCTAGCACATCGGAAAGACTTAATAAATGCTTGTTTCCTTACTTCCTAGTCACTTAGCTTTTCTAAGTCTCAGTTCCCTCAACTGTAAAATGAGGATAATAATAGTACTTTCCTCTAGGGTATGAGGATTAAGTAAGATAATATTTGTTGGGATTTTTTTTGAAAGATAATTTTATTTTCCCAATTTCATGCAATAATTTTTCATATAAGTTTTCTGAAGTTAAATGGTCCAAATTGTGTTCCTCTCGTTTTTTCCCTCCCCCTTCCTGGAGCTGTTAGGCAATTTGGTCTGGGTTATACATGTATTATCATGCAAAACATATTTCCATAAGTATAGTTGGAGGGTCAGATTAATAATAAAAATAAAGAAATGTGGTATAAGAATAAAAGGCATCAATAAAGCTCTTAAGATGAAAAAAAAATAATGAAAAAAACCCATTCCGTGTTTAGTGGGAATTGTTCATTCTTTGTTACCCAAGCTTGTGCATTAAAGAGAGCTATAAACTTTTGCTTTTAAGAACTATAAGTTCTGAGAAAGAACTGTGGGAGTAGAAACAGAAGAAAAAACATTTCCTTGATCCCATGGTTGAGGATGTAGATTCTAAATGATCACTCTAATTCAAATATTAATAATATGAAAATAGGTTTTGATCAATGATATATGTAAAACGCAGTTGAATTGCTTGTTGGCTATGGGAGGGGAAAGAATACAAATCATATAACCATGGGAAAAATTCTAAATTCATTAAATAATTAAATGGAAAATAAACTCTGAACACAATACTCAACCCACAATGGAGTTCTAAAATATGTAGCACTAAAATATTCATATAATTTGCTAAAACTCTGCATCCAGTGTCCCTTCCATTCTCCCACTTACGCTGGTCCTAGGATGTAGCCAGTAGGCGACATTTGTCTCCAGCATGAGCCATTCCAGGGGTGAGGAGCTGTACTTGTGTTCGGTTTCTTCACTCCTCAATGTAAGCATCTTCCACTAGAATAAAGCAGGTCTGCTAGTTCCTTGATTCAAAATTATAATTTAATTACTATCATAATGGCCAAGAAATTGTTCACAGATATCCTGGATCATTTTTTACTAGTTAAATCTTTTATTTTATTTTTAATCCTTACCTTCCGTCTTGGAGTCAAATACTGTATGATAAGGGCTAGGCAATGGGGGGTCAAGTGACATGCCCAGGGTCACACAGCTAGGAAGTGTCTCAGGCCAGATTTGAACCTAGGACTTCCCACCTCTAGGTCTAGCTCTCAATCCACTGAACCACCCAGCTTCCCATACTAGTTAGATCTTTTAAAGGTGTACCGGGTACATGTTTGCTATTCACATGGGTTTAAAGTTCATTCTAGACCAGAGGTGTTCAAACTCAAAACTCCTGAGTGGAGTCAGAAACAAATTAAAATGTAAATGAGGCATGTTTAACAATGTATTTTAAAATACAATAGAGATAATTTCAATTTATGTTTTCTAAATTAGTATGTGCCAGCAGGAATCCATTTCTAGATTACACAAAAGGAATAGGCAACATGGAGCATTAGGCAGAGTAAGGAGCATTAAAGAATTCTAGACATGTTGGTTCTAGACCCAATTATGTCCATGAACAAGCTGTAAGTCGCTTAACATCTAGGAACCTAGGTTTCTTATCTATAAACGGAGGAGAATGAATAGACTGATGATGTCTAAGAGGTCCTTTTCACCTCTCACATTCCATAATTTTGGAATTTTAATCATTTCATCAGTTGAAAGAGCTCAAACACGCCCTTTGGAAAGTGTACTAATTATGGCACACTTGTAATAAATCTCCCTTCTTAACTATATTGTAAATCCTAGCTGCAGAAGCTCAAAGAATCTGTGCAGCAGAATTCAATTGATGGAACAACAAAGGTTCTGCTCTCTACTTCTAATTAAAAGGAAAGGGGAAGACTTGGAACTTCTGGATCTTCAGTTCACAGCTTACAAGACAACAAGTTATTTAAACAAGGCACAGAAAGTAATGTAAATGTAAAAAAAGAGCCAGAATTAGTTGGTACACAACAAACAGATGATGTTTCCCCAAGAGCACCATAGGTTATTTACCTGTAGTTCTGTGAATCTGGCCATAAAACTGAGGTTTTTGCTGATGTCAATCTGAGTGGGAGAGTGCAACTCCAGTTCCCTCTCCTTTTGCTCCTGGCCTGAAGTTATAAAAAATGGTTAAGGTCAGTCATCTATGAAAAGAAGCTGTTAATGTTCCCTTTCTAAAAAGCTCACCTCAAAGAATTGGAAATTGAGGGGATGTCTATCAACTGGGGAATGGCTGAACAAATTGTGGTATATGTTGGTGATGGAATACTATTGTGCTATAAGAAATGATGAGCAAGATGATTTCAGAAAAAGCTGGAAAGAGCTACATGAACTGATGCAGAGTGAAATAAGCAGAACCAGGAAAACAAGTGTTCACAGTAACAGCAATATTATAGGATGATCAACTGTGAAAGTCTTAGCTACTCTCAGGAATACAATGATGCAGGATAAATCTGAAGAATTTATGACAAAGAATGCTCTCCACCTCCAGAGAAAGAACTGTTAGTCACATGCAAATCAAAGCATACTATTTTTCACATTAGTTTATGGCTTTATTTTAGGGTTTTGTTTCTACATGAGTATTCTCTTACAACAATGACCAATATGGAAGTATGTTTTGCATGATTTTATACACATATAATCCAGATCAAATTGCTTACCATTCCCAAGAGAGGGGAGGGAAGAAAGGGAGATAATTTGGATCTTATAATTTCAGAAGATGTTATGTGGGAAACTTATTATTTGTAATTGGGAAAATAAAATATAATACCTTTTGGATAAAAAAAGGAAAATTGTAATTATTAAAATAAAATTTCTTTTTTAAAGCCCACCTCCCTTGGCTTCCAAATAACTAGTGAGTCAGCCTTGGACAAAGCTGCATCATTCAAGGTAAACTCCCCTCTGGTAAATTAACAACTGAAAAAACCATTAATTTATATTTCACTCATGCTTAAAACCCATCTGGTATGGAAAGAAATCAAGTGCCCTCCCAATGATAATTAAAAAGACCTCAAGTTATTTATGGTTTTGGTTCTCTTTTGTTGAACACAAATGTTCTGAGATTTAAGTAAAGATAATGGAAAAAAGATTTATGTGGTGAGAGCAAAGAAAAAGCAAGCAGAGAGTCAGGCCTAGAGACAGGAGGTCCTAGGTTCAAACCCGGCCTCAGCCACTTCCCAGCTGTGTGACCCTGGGCAAGTCACTTGACCCCCATTGCCCACCCTTACTAATCTTTCACCTATGAGACAATACACCGAAGTACAAGGGTTTAAAAAAAAAAAAAAAAAAAGCAAGCAGAACTCCCAATGGAATGTAAGCATTCAGCTTTCCTTTTTTCTTTTCTTTCTTTTTTTTTAAGTACCAAGTCCTGTATAACTAAAGATACAGAATTTTCCTAAATCAGGTTAACTGAAATAAGGCTTTCATTACAAAGATAAATAAAGTCATGTCAACACAGAATTCATAACTCACTCAGGCCTTACTTTTCCCATATCGGTGTTCTTCTACATTCCATACCATACTCTGGTGATAGCCTCTGGACAGTTTTTCACCAATGATCTCCAGCTGCCGATAACCC
Organism: Gracilinanus agilis; assembly: GCF_016433145.1. Classification (NCBI taxonomy): domain Eukaryota; kingdom Metazoa; phylum Chordata; class Mammalia; order Didelphimorphia; family Didelphidae; genus Gracilinanus; species Gracilinanus agilis. The sequence goes on from NC_058131.1 coordinate 280,310,933, forward strand.
CAATCAGGTAATGATGCCCCACTCAGCTGGAGGGGGGGTGGGAAGGGAGTGGGAAATAAAAATAAAAGAAGGTACTAGAAAAGTTTCACAAATTTGCCACAATTAGGCTAAAGTATCATTTCTTCCCAAAAGAGTGTTTCTTATTTTTTACTATCATGTCCTTATCTTAGAATTATTTGAATTAATGCCATTACTTCAGTTAAACTACAGTATTAGCATCATTAAAAAGTTAATTTTGCCAGTCAATTGGCAAAGATGACAAAAGAAAAAATAGTCGATATTGGAGAAACTGTGAGACAATAGACACATTAACAATAATGGTACAACTGTGAAATGTTCCAAACATTCTGGAAAAAAATATGGAATTATGTCAAAAAGTTAACTAAAATGTCCAGATCCTTTGACCCAGAGCCCCCACTACTAAGGACATATCTTAAGGAGATCAAAGCCAGAGAGTAAGGTATACTTATATACCAATATTTATAGAAATTGTTTTTTATCTGTGTGTGGCGGGGGCGGGCAGCAAAGAAATGGAAACAGTAGTTATCTAATGAGTGGAATATGGCTAAATAAACCATGGAACAGTACTAAACTGTAAGAATGATACATATGAAGAATTCAGAGAAGCAGAGAAACACTTAGATGAACTGATTCAGAGAAAAATAGGCAAAACCAGGAAAATATACACATGAAGCAAATGCTAAGGGCAAAAGACAGAAACTAACTTTGTAAAAATATAATGATCATGCTTGGTCCTGAAGAAGTGAGGAAATGTACTTCTCTTTTTTATAGAGATTCTGAGGACTATGAGTGTATAATGTCCAACTTAGTTGATATTCTGGTTCAATAATATGGAACTGCTTTTTCTCTTTTAAAATCTCTGTTATAGGGGGCAGCTGGGTAGCTCAGTGGATTGAGAGCCAGGCCTAGAGACGGGAGGTCCTGGGTTCAAATCTGGCCTCAGACACTTCCCAGCCATGTGACCCTGGGCAAAGTCACTTGACCCCCATTGCCTACCCTTACCACTCTTCTGCCTTGGAGCCAATACACAGTATTGACTCCAAGACGGAAGGTAAGGGTTTAAAAAAAAAAATCTCTGTTATATGGGAAGACTGTATAGGGGAGGAGTAAGGGAATGCATTCAGAAATAAAGGATAGGGGCAGCTGGGTAGCTCAGTGGATTGAGAGCCAGGCCTAGAGATGGGAGGTCCTAGGTTCAAACCCGGCCTCAGCCACTTCCCAGCTGTGTGACCCTGGGCAAGTCACTTGACCCCCATTGCTTACCCTTACCACTCTTCCACCTATGAGACAATACACCGAAGTACAAGGGTTTAAAAAAAAAAAAGAAATAAAGGATGACATATAAAAATGAAACATTTAATTAAATTTTTTAAAAAAAAAGAAACAGCCATCTTCAATTTCACAGAGGGAAGAAAGAAATCTTGGCAAAGTCTTCCCTTATTTGTATCTGCTCTATGCTTTTTTAGCCTTTTAAAGTCTTTTCAGCCTGAAAAGTTAAGGAAGTAGAAATAGAATACCTCCAGCTTGGGGAAAAAAGAGAAGCCCTTCAACTATGGAACTCTTACCTTCAGTACTGCTGAAGTGTTCACGTGTACAAACCGAACTTCTGACAATATGGTCTTCCATATATCTGAATCTGACTCACGGTTTACAATATCCTAGGAAAACCAGAATTTATTGCATTACCTTTGTTTCTCTTCTTTATAGGTATTGAGTGATTTTTATAAGCAGTAGGCTAAAAGGCAATGAGACATGCTAGAGAGGGAACCAACCTCAGAGTCAAGAAGACTGAAGGGTGTAAGGCTTTCTGCCTTGCACCAGATGTGTGACTAAGTAAGACTCTGACTCTCTCAGTGTCCCTAGCAACTTCCTCAGACCATAAGTTTCAAAGCGGTCACTGTTCTGCAAAATTAGAGGAAGTTTCCTTCTCAGGAGTTTTCTGTATTAATCAAATGTTCAGTATTTTTAAATAAAGGCTAAAAGCTAATAATCATCAGATCCCAGAACCAGGACCCAATGAAAGACAACAGGTCATTCTTTTTGCTACCACTAACATTAATCCTTCTACAAATGACAATACAAATCATTCAGAAGTGACAATTCTCAATGGCTGTACAAAGTATCCCATGGCCCACTTTGGAGAGCATAGAAAAGAACATTTTAAAGGTCCCCCCCATTTTACATTTTCTGTAGTATCTTTTCCCAAATGGAGCTCAAAGTGCTGAGTCATTTTAAGAAATTAAACATTTTTAAGTGCAGAAGAGGGAGTAGCAAAAATCTAGGTCAGTTGCTATCAATGTTTACAAGTCTAAAAGAGTAGCACAATGATTCCTGAAGTTGGATTTAACTAGTTACTTAAGTAGATGAGCATTTGGCAAGAGAGAAAATATTCTGTCCCTTTATCAACTCAATTCTCCAAATGCCTCAAAAGATAAAGTAAAATAAACATACTTCATGAATTAATTTATGAGTTTTCAGGTAAATGAGTCCAACTTTTTTTTCTTTTTTTTTTTTTAACATTTATTAATAATCATTTTTAACATGGTTACATGATTCATGCTGCTACTTTCCCCTTCACCCCCCGCAATCCCCCCTCCCATGGCCGACGCACATTTCCACTGGTTTTGTCATGTGTCCTTGATCAAGACCTATTTCCAAATTGTTGGTGGTTGCATTGGTGTGGTAGTTTCGAGTCCACATCCCCAATCATGTCCACCCGGACCCGTACGTTCAAGCAGTTGCTTTTCTTATATGTTTCCTCTCCTGCAGTCCTTCCTCTGAATGTGGGTAGTTTTCTTTACCATAAATCCCTCAGAGCTGTCCTGGGTCATTGTATTGCTGCTGGTACAGAGGTCCATTACATTCGATTTTACCACAGTGTATCAGTCTCTGTGTACAGTGTTCTTCTGGCTCTGCTCCTTTCGCTCTGCATCAGTTCCCGGAGGTCTCTCCAGTTCGCCTGGAACTTCTCCAGTTTGTTATTCCTTTTAGCACAATAGTATTCCATCACCAGCATATACCACAGTTTGTTCAGCCATTCCCCAATTGAAGGACGTACCCTCCTTTTCCAGTTTGTTGCCACCACAAAAAGCGCAGCTATAAATATTTTCGTACAAGTCTGTTTATCTATGATCTCTTTGGGGTACAAACCCAGCAATGGTATGGCTGGATCAAAGGGCAGGCAATCTTTTATAGCCCTTTGAGCATGATTCCAAATTGCCAGCCAGAATGGTTGGATCAGTTCACAACTCCACCAGCAATGCATTAATGTCCCAATTTTGCCACATCCCCTCCAACATTCATTACTCTCCCCTTCTTTCATTTTAGCCAATCTGCTAGGTGTGAGGTGATACCTCAGAGTTGTTTTGATTTGCATTTCTCTAATTATTAGATTTGGAACACTTTCTCATGTACTTATTGATACTTTTGATTTCTTTACCTGAAAATTGCCTATTCATGTCTCTTGCCCATTTATCAATTGGGGAATGGCTTGATTTTTTATACAATTGCTTTAACTCCTTGTATATTTGAGTAATTAGACCCCTGTCAGAGTTTTTCGTTATATTTTTTCCCAGTTTGTTGTTTCCCTCCTGATTTTGACTACATTGTTTGTTTTTG
>NC_058131.1:280314663-280315157 GCF_016433145.1 Gracilinanus agilis
TCTTTGGGTTTATCATATACTGTCTTGCTGATGTCATTTACCCCAAGTCTATTCCATTGATCCTCCTCTCTGTCTCTTAGCCAGTACCACACTGTTTTGATGGCTGCTGCTTTATAGTATAGTTTAATATCTGGTACTGCTAGGCCCCCTTCCTTCACATTTTTTTTCATTATTTCCCTTGATATTCTTGATCTTTTGTTATTCCAAATGAAATTTGTTATAGTTTTTTCTAATTCAGTAAAGAAGTTTTTTGGTAGCTTGATAGGTATGGCGCTAAATAGCTAAATTAATTTGGGTAGAACTGTCATTTTTATTATGTTAGCTTGACCTACCCATGAGCAATCAATGGCTTTCCAATTGTTTAGATCCAGTTTTATTCGTTTGGAAAGTGTTTTGTAGTTGTTTTCATATAATTGCTGTGTTTGTTTTGGTAGATAGATTCCCAAGTATTTTATATTGTCTAGGGTGATTTTAAATGGTGTTTCTCTTTCTAC
>NC_058131.1:280320143-280448738 GCF_016433145.1 Gracilinanus agilis
TGTTTGTTAGACTGTTGATATGGTCAATTATGTGGATGGTTTTCCTAATGTTGAACCAACCTTGCATTCCTGGTATAAATCCCACCTGATCATGGTGGATGATCTTCTTAATTACTTGCTGGAGTCTCTTTGCTAGTATTCTATTTAAGATTTTTGCATCTATGTTCATTAGGGAGATTGGTCTGTAGTTTTCTTTCTCTGTTTTTGATCTCCCTGCCTTTGGAATCAGTACCATATTTGTGTCATAAAAGGAATTTGGTAGGACTCCTTCTTTGCTTATCATATCAAATAATTTGTATAGTATTGGGGTTAGTTGTTCTTTGAATGTCTGATAGAATTCACTTGTGAATCCATCAGGCCCTGGTGATTTTTTCTTGGGGAGTTCTTTGATGGCTTGTTCAATTTCTTTTTCTGATATGGGATTATTTAGGTATTCTATTTCTTCTGCTGCTGTTAATCTAGGCAGTTTATATTTTTGTAAATATTCATCCATATCTCCTAAATTGTTATATTTATTGCCATATAATTGGGCAAAATAGTTTTTAATGATTGCCTTAATTTCCTCTTCATTAGAGGTGAGGTTTCCCTTTTCATCTTTGATACTGTCAATTTGGTTTTCTTCTTTCCTTTTTTTTATTAGATTGACTAGTACTTTATCTATTTTATCTGTTTTTTCAAAGTACCAGCTTCTAGTCTTATTTATTAATTCAATAGTTCTTTTACTTTTGATTTTATTAATCTCTCCCTTGATTTTTAGTTTTTCTAATTTAGTTTCCATCTGGGGGTTTTTAATTTGCTCGCTTTCTAATTTTTTGAGTTGCATGCCCAATTCATTAATCTCTGCCCTCCCTAATTTGTTAATATATGCACTCAAGGATATAAATTTCCCCCTGAGTACTGCCTTGGCCGCATCCCACAGAGTTTGGTAGGATGTCTCATCATTGTCATTTTCTTCAATGAAATTATTATTTCTATGATTCCTTCTTTGACAAATTGGTTTTGGAGAATCATATTATTTAATTTCCAATTAGTTTTTGATTTTCCTGTCCAGGTGCCCTTACTAATTATTATTTTTATTGCATTATGATCTGAGAAGGTTACATTTATTATTTCTGCTCTTTTGCATTTGTTTGCAATGATTCTATGCCCTATAACATGGTCAATCTTTGTGAATGTGCCATGTGCAGCTGAAAAGAAGGTGTATTCCTTTTTGTCCCTATTTATTTTCCTCCACATATCAATTAGATCTAATTTTTCTAGGACTTCATTCACCTCTCTTACCTCTTTCTTATTTATTTTTCGGTTTGATTTATCTAGATCTGACAGAGGAATATTTAGATCTCCCACTAGTATGGTTTTACTATCTATTTCCTTCTTGAGCTCTGCCAGTTTCTCCTTTATGAATTTGGGTGCTATGCCACTTGGTGCATACATATTGAGCAGTGTTATTTCCTCATTGTTTATACTGCCTTTAATCAGGATGTAATGACCTTCCCTGTCTTTTTTAATCATATCTATTTTTACTTTGGCTTTGTCAGAAATCATAACAGCCACTCCTGCCTTCTTTTTCTCATTTGACGCCCAAAAGATTTTGCTCAAACCCTGAACCTTAAACTTGTGTATGTTCACCCGCCTCATATGTGTTTCTTGTAGACAACATATGGTGGGATTTTGGTTTCTAATCCACTCTGCTATTTGCTTCTGTTTTATGAGCGAGTTCATCCCATTCACATTGAGTTATAATCATCAGTTGTACATTTGCTGACATTTTCAAATCCTACCCCATTCCTATCCCTTCTCCTTAAACTATTTCCTTTAAAACCAGTGGTTTGCTATTAAGACCCTATCCCTTATCCCCTCCCTTGATTAACTTCCCTTTCTACCCCCTCTCCCTTATTTTCCCCCCCTCTTTTTGTTTTTAAAGGCCTTATGAATTCCCTCCCCCTTCTCCCCTCCCTTTTTTTATCCTCCCCACTCCCCTGCTCCCCTTGGTTTATCCCTTCTAACTTTCTCAGAAGGGTTAGATAAGAGTTTTATGTCCCAATGGATAGTATAGCTACTCTTCCCTCTCCGGGTTGATTACACTGAGAGTAAGGTTTGATTATTACCTCTTTATGCTCTCTTCCTCTCCTTCTTATAGTAGTATTTGTCCCCTCTCCCTCCCATGCCCTCTTTGTGTGTAATAGAATATCCTATTTTCTTATTCACTCAAGTTTCTCTTGGTGTCCCCTGCTATTCACCCCCTCTTTCCCATCCCCCATGCCATCTTAGATTATTTAGTGTTCCACCCTCACCCTGTGAATTATTCTTCTGATTACTATAATAGTGAATATTATAATAGTGAATAGAGTTCACTACAGAGAATTAAACATAACATTTCTCTACATAGGGATACAGATAATTAGATCTCACTAAGGCCCTTAAAAAGGCAATTTAAAAATTATAAGTTTTCTTTCCTCTGTATCTTATTTACCTTTTCAGGTTTCTCTCGGTTTTTGTGGTTGGATATCAAACTTTCCATTTAGCCCTGGTCTTTTCTGTGCAAATACCTGGAATTCTTCAATTTTGTTGAATGCCCATACTTTCCCCTAGAAATATGTAGTCAATTTTGATGGGTAGTTGATCCGTGGTTGCAGGCCCAGCTCTCTTGCCTTTCTGAATATCGTATTCCAAGCCTTGCGATCTTTTAGTGTGGAGGCTGCCAGATCCTGTGTGATCCTGATTGGTGCTCCTTGATATTTGAATTGTTTCTTTCTGGCTTCTTGTAAGATTTTTTCTTTTGCTTGGAAACTCTTGAATTTGGCAATGATATTTCTGGGTGTTTTCCTTTCTTGATCGAATGTCGCAGGTGTTCTATGAATCCTTTCAATGTCTATATTGCCCTCTTGTTGTACGACTTCAGGGCAATTTTGCTGAATTATTTCTGTTAGTATGGAGTCCAGGTTTCTATTAATTTCTGGTTTTTCTGGAAGACCAATTATTCTCAAATTGTCTCTTCTAGACCGGTTTTCTTGGTCTGTCACTCTCTCATTGAGATATTTCATGTTTCCTTCTATTTTTTCAGTCTTTTGACTTTGTTTTATTTGTTCTTGTTGTCTTGAGAGATTATTAGCTTCTAACTGCTCAATTCTAGCCTTTAGAGACTGGTTTTCAGCTATGATCTTTTGGTTTTCTTTTTCAATCTTGTTCAATTTGCTTATCAGTTCATTTGATTTCTGAGCCTCGCTTTCCAATTGCAAGATTTTACCTTTTAAACTGTTATTTTCTTGCCAGATCTCTTCCATCTTCCTCAGAATCTCAGTTTTGAACTCTTCCATAGTTTGTGAGGAGTTTTCCTTATTTCTGGAGGGTCCGGATGCTTGTTTGTTTTCCTCCTCTGTTTGCTCGGTTGTCTGGATTTTCTCTGTGTAAAAGTTGTCGAGTGTTAAAGACTTCTTTTTCTTGTTGTTATTCTTTCTCTTCTGAGCTTCCTGAGACTGGGTAGCCATCATTAGCCCAGCAGCTTCTCAGGTTTATCCTCGCGCTCAGTGTCTGTCCGCGGTCTATTGGCTTCTGAGGTCTGAGTTCTGGTTTTTTCCAAGGTCAAGCCCCCTGGTGGACCCCCTTGCTTGATCCTCTGCGGGAGGTTCCTTTACAAGTCTCAGGGCTCTGCTTCCACAGTCGTATACCCGTCCACGCTGGTTCCCCACTCAGGCTTTAGTTCCTGGCTGTGTCTGCCTCCACCCACGCCTCCGCAGTGCCTGCGCTCTCAGCCCGCGCTCTGCGTCCTGCATCCACTCTCTGCTCCCGCGCTCAGATTTCGCGTGCGTTTTTTGGCTTATTGGGGTCCTAAATCTTGCTGCTCTCAGGAACAGGCCCCGGAGCTGCCAATGACTCGATGGGTGCCCCAAACTTGCTCTATTTCTTTTTAGCTGGCTTCGGCGCTATAGATGTGTGTGGAGGGGGTGGGGGTGGGGTGGTTGCTCAGCCCGCGATTGAGTGAGAGCTGTTTCACCCCTTTATAGCATGGAAATGCCTCGATTCCACGTACCTTCCACGCTGTGCCCTGTTGTGGGGTTCCTCCGTTCGTCTGGACTTGTTTTTATGTCCCCTTGAGGAGTTTTGTGTGTTTCGGTCAGGAGAGGTTAAGAGCTGCTTCTTACTCTGCCGCCATCTTAACCCGGAACCGCCAAATGAGTCCAACTTTTAATTAGAACCATCAATCAGAATTCTTCTTTGTATATAGCTCACATATCATATAACACTTTAAGGTTGGCAAAGACCTTTCTTCAGAATAATACAATGGTGCAGTTAAGGAAAGTATTATTATTCCCACTTTACAGATGAAAAAATTGAAGCTCTAAGAAATCTAGTGACTTTCCAAGGCTCACACAGCTCATGTGTTAGACAAAATTTGGACCCAAGTCTTTTGATTCTAAGTCCAGTGCATTTTCTACATACCAAGCTGCCCCTCCAAGGTGGGTTCAAGTATGTTATTCAACATAATTAATAAAATATTTACTGAGTGCTCACTCTCTGCCAGGCACTGGGCATTGAGGATACAGAAATAAAACTGAAACAGTCTCTCTCCCTTTGAGAAACTTATCATCTACTGGGGAAAACAAAATGTATACAAATCAACATACACTAGAACAAATACAATTTATAATTGGGGGAAGCGGGTAAGGTACCTGTAGAAGGTGGCCCAAGGGTAGCCTTGAAGGAAACTGGGATTCTATAAGATGAATGAAGAGTATTTCAGGCATGAGGGATGGCTTGTTCAAAGGCCCAAACATAGGAATATTGTTTCCTGGGGATCCAAAAGGCGACTTTGGGGAGAGCATAAGTGCATGGGAAGGAATGGGAAATCTATCTAGAAAACAGAGTGAAGCCAAACTGTGAAGGGCTTCACATTCAAACATGATTTTTGTATTTAATTCTAGAATAAGAAAGCATTGGTTTTTGAAAGTACTATTACCTTTAATAACAATTTTATTAATCTATCAACAAAATACACTTATTTGATATAGTAGAAAGAGCCCTGGGCAGGAAGTCAAAACATTACCACAAGTGTAATTCAAGACCTGGTGATGTCTCTACCTCATTTAGTGGTTTGGGGCAAATCTCTAGGCCCTAGTTTCTTCATGTGCAAAACAAAGAGGGTAGATTAGATGCTATCTGATGCCTTTTTCCCTTTAACCATTCAAGAAAATTCTATTTCAACTCACCACTCTCCAAAGGTTCTGTGCTGGCATGGAAATATTATAGTCGATGTAACAGGAAATTTCTTGAGAATGTGGACTCAGAGGTGCAGCAACGTCATGCCTGAATCAATGAAGACAATACTTAATGGTAAAATTCCTCAGTACTGCTTTTGATGGTCTTTTGCCTATTTTAAAATAACTCTGGGGAACATCTGAGATGTAAGAAAAAAAAAATCTGATTTTCAATGACAAAGAATTAGCCTCAGGAAAAGCAAATAAGCTGCCTCTATTGTACTCTGTTCTGAGGGTTGGTAAAGAAGGCAGTATAGGAAGTTTGAGAGAAGAGATATGCAATGGCCACTGTGGAGAGTGGGATTGAGAATCAATTAAGGGATAAAAGTCTGACTTGCTTCAGTGAGGACCCAGTTGAAGTTAGTAATGTGTATGTAATAGCTCCAGGTTGCACAATTATAGGATCTCCTCTATCTCCGATTAATAGCACTTAAGTAGGAGGAGAAGTAAATGGTGGGAGTAATCCAGAGTTGGTGTTTGTTAAGTCACAAGGGTCAGTAAGGCAAGGGGGATCATTACAAGGTTAGGAAGGAAAGAAAATGAAGCCAGAACAAGTGTGATGGCCTGGGAAAGTCCTAAAGGCAAAAAGGATTATCTGTCATGATGAGAACAAAGAACAGATTTATGAAGAGTGAGATATAATGAGAGTTAGAATGTCAGAAGGCTATGGTCAAATAGGGGAATACCAGAAGACTGTTTTCCCCCATGATATAAGGTTGGGAACTGATAATGATAATAAAATCAAAAGACATCAATAGGTCATTTGAATCAATAAAGTTCAAAATAAGAATATAACAAAAGAGAGTCAAATGTTTTATTAAAATATAGGTAAATTATGTCACTAATATAAATTACATAATCGATAACAGTCTCAAGACTTGCCCAATCTAGTCATTATTTTTAAAAAAAGGAAACAAAGTCAACTTTGATATGACCTGTCCTCAATGAGCTATGCTGGCTCCTTGTTTTTAAACGTAATGATACATTTTGTTTTGACACATATATTTCCCAATGAATATCCAAACAACTGCAACTACAAAACATACTCCCTGAAAATAGTTAGATTATGAACAGAAAGGATGTGTCCTTTTACTTTGATAGTAAATGATACTCACACTGAATCTGACCAGTTTTGTTGTCTTTCAAAGCTGACTTTAATCACACAGTTGTAGACACCAGATTATATATGTATTTTTCTTAAACCCTTTCCTTCTTAAAATCATTGTGTATTGTGTATTGATTCTAAAGTAGAAGGGTGGTAAGGGCTAGGCAATGAGGGTTAAGTGACTTATCCAAGGGTCATACAGTTAGGAAGTGTCTGAGGTCACATTTGAACCCAGGCCTTCCTATCTCTACATCTGGCTTTCCATCCACTGAGTCACCTAGCTGCCCCCACTTGTATGTAGTTTTGGCTTTGCTTTCATCATACTCCATCATGTATACAAGTTGGTTTTTTTTGTTGTTGTTGCTTTAATTTCATAACAAAGCACAAAACAAGAAACACCTGTGAGATGCCTTTCCAACCCCTTACCCACACCCAAAACTAGAGGACAAGGCAAATAATTAAGGGCCAGAGAAGCACAGGAGTCTGTTATCCTAGGAATGGGAATGAAGTCCCCCAAAGCGAAAACTTCAAGGAGGAAGCACCCATTGTCCCCTCTGTCAAGTCACCCCAGCATCTTGGCTCTGTTTGGGAGGTGGCTGCCAGGAATAATGCTGGGGCATCCTCTCATGTCATACCAATTGCTTCTTGGATTTTGGGATCAAATCAAGTGTAGTATCTCATGTCACACCAAAGCCTGCTAAACAGAGCCAGCTCCTCAGTCATCTCCATTCTTGATCAGAAACCACCTTCTCTTGTGGATTCTTGGGGTCTCAGGAACCTGGGTCAGAATCTTTGTTTTTTATTTTATCCTCCTCCTGCCTCCATCACTATGTAGTAGTTGTAGCTTCTGGAGTCCAGAATTTTATAGCTCCTTTCCAGCTTCTCCTTCTGGTGACCCTATATCAATCTTTCATTTTTTGGCTGACACAAGATACCCTGTGGCATGAACAGGCTTCTCTTTCCTAGGCCCTTGCTGTTGGAAATCAAGCCTAAGAGTTTACAGACTTCATTGTCTTTCATGTTGTTAAAATCAAGATATTTGTCCCTCTCTAGTCCTGCTTTTTCAGAGATCATGGACAAAGGCTTGGCAATTACATCCCCCAGTTTTTTCAGTACTTGCAGTTTCAGGTCCCTTGGGTCAAATGGCATGAATAGATAAGCGGCATCTAGGTATTCTCCTTTTATCTCCTTATTTATCTTGGTTATTGACTTATTACCGATTTTTGTATGTGCCTGTTTCAGTACAAAGATCATTCTCTTCAACACAGAAAATAGAAAAAAATGAGAGCTGAGCAGTTTTCTACTTTCTCTTCAACAACCATTATCCATGAACCATCTGTTCTGAGCTACCATTCATCCTATCCTTTTCTTTCACCTTATTTCCTTCAATGAAAACTTAAAAGCCCATTATGTTCTCCTTAGCTTTCATCACCAGCCTTTGCTCCTCCAGGATCAAATATTAAATCCTCTGTTAGACTTTTAAAGCAGTTCAAAATCCAACTCTTGCTTTCAACACAGCAATACTGGCCGGAGGCTGTTCCTCAAACAAGATGCTCCATCTCTTGACTCTGGACGTTTTTACTGGCTGTTCCTCATGCTGGGAACTTTCTACCTCCTCATCTGGTAACTATGGCTTCCTGACAGTTTCAGTTAAGTCCTATCTCTTAAAAGAACCCTCACCCAGTCTTCTTTAATCTTAGTCTTTTTCCTCGGAGATTGTCCCCAATTTAGCCTCTTTGTATATTATTATTATTATTTTTAAAAACCCTTACCTTCCATCTTGGAGGCTCCAAGGCAGAAGAGGGGTAAGGGTAGGCAATGGGGGTCAAGTGACTTGCCCAGGGTCACACGGCTCTTTGTATATTATTAAAAAAACATTTTTTTTAAACCTTTACCTTCTGCCTTCGAATTGATATCAGAGTTCCAAGGCAAAAGAGCTGGAACTGCTAGGCAACTGGTTTGAAGTGACTTGCTCAAGGTCACTCATCTAGGAAGTGTCTGAGGTCAGGTTTCAACCCAGGAGGTTCCATCTCTAGGCCTGGCTCACTATCCACTGAATCACCTTGCTGCCCCAGAAATAGCTTATACTTTAAGCAGAAATATTCACCTGTCTGTGGCAGAAATGCAAAATATTATATACAATACAGAACATAGCAAAATTCTCCTTGTTTTCTTTCAGGAGCTGAGATCCTTAGTCCTTTGTCTTTATTGCTAGTAGCCCAACCCTTTTCAGAGGTCAGCTGCAGCATCTATCCAAGATACACTACTAGCTTAATGAGTTGTCCACCCAACTGTATGCCATAGTCTGAGTAATAGGTATTCTCCATCTTTTTGTTTTTTCCTTTGTGGATTATAAGGTCAATTTCTTTTGGGTGGCCATGTCTTGGTGCATCATCACAGTATCACTCATAAATGGGATCATTAAACACTCCCTTTCTTATTTAGACTTTGTATAGGATATCTTCCATAACAGTGGAAAACAGCTTTGACAGAAAAAGGCAGGAAGGTCACAGCAGATTGTGCACCATACCCGAGTTCAAATCCAGCCTCAGACACTTCCTACATACCTGACCCTGGATTAGTCATTTAATCCCTGTTTGCCTCAGTTTCTTCATCTATAAGATGGGGATAATTGATTGTTTTAGGGATCAAATGAGATAATAATTATAAAGAAATTAACATAGTACCTGACACATAATAAGAACTATATAAATATTAGCTATTATTTGTAGTTAGAAGAGATCCTTAAATAAAGTTATCTCTGTAGTTACATCTAGATGAAAGCATTTAAGGTTGGGTTTCACCCTCCTGGTCATGTTTTAGGCTAAGGAGTAGAATGCTAAAAATAGTCTACCTTTCCCATATGTAATAGTAAAACAAAACAAAATTTCTTTAAAGATTTAGTTGCCCTCCTTGATATGAACCTCAAAAGATTAGGAAAATCTCTTTAAATTCCTTTAGCTTTATAAAACAAATGTTTGCCCTTTTTGAACCCATGTAATATTTCAAGATTGGCAAGTGCCCATTTCACTTCTTCAGTCATTGTTCAGTTGTGTCTGATTCTTTATGACCCCATCTGGGATTTTCTTGGCAGAGATACTAGAGTGGTTTGACATTTTTTCCTCTAGCTCACTTTAAAGATGAGGAAACTGAGGCCAACAGGGTAATATGAGGCCAAATCTGAACTCAGGATGATGTGTCTTTTTGGCTTCAAACTGAGTATCCAATTCACTGTACCACCTAGCTATCCATTTCACTACATGCTACATAAAGCAGAACTTTCCTTTGTCTAAAAAGCGTCTTTTTCAAAATTCAAAGGATACTCTGTAGTTCTAATAGTCTTGGAGCTGTCAAACAACTAATATAAACATGTTATAATTTTATATACTTTAATCATACCTATTTCTAGACTGAAGAGTCCTAATCTGATTATGCAAATGAAAGGTAGGTGCAACAACTGGGAAAATTAAGAAGCCTGAAGCTGCAATTTCTTCCAACTAATCTAATTATATCTGAGCAAAAAGTGAACCTGGAGAGAAACAACTAAGAAGAGAATGGGTCGGGAATGGTAAGAACACTTACGTATTGAGGAAACGAGTGGTGATTCCATGGACCAGCTGCACAATATCCCCATGTCGTACAGGCCGAGGAGGATTGTTCACCACCAACTGATGCCTAGTTAACAGAAAAAATATTTGTCTCTCTGCCCAGAAGTGGAAGTAAAGTGTCATCATCGAAATTATGGTAAACTGAGGCACAGAGTTTCAAACAATTTATTGGTAAGTCTGGCAATTATCAGTCAGCCACAAGATCACAAGGTAGGGTTTACTAGCCTTCATGTAGTTTTAGAAAGTATTAGACAACAAAAGAACAGGCAGTATCACATATGGACAAGAATATGAGTTGTTACAAAGTCTGAAGCACCATGGGCAGCAAGAACAATAGGAAAGGTTGACTGATAGAATCCATCTGCTCACTGGTTGAAAAGAAATGACAGATTTCTTGATGCTCACCTGCATTCTGTAAGAGCTATTAATGGGATTATAGCTCTCCTTTAATTGTAAATGGGTATACAAAGATGTGGAGGAAGTAAGGTGGCTCAGTGGATAGAGCACTGGGCCTCCTGGAAGTAAGAAAGACCTGAGTTCAAGTCCAGCTTTGGATACTTACTAGCTACGTGACCCTGAGCAAATCACTTAACTTCTATTTGTCTTCATATGCTAAAGAAGGAAATGGTAAACCACTCTAGTATCCTTGCCAAGAAAACCTTGTGGAAACAAAGAATTGGATAGGATTGAATGACTGAACAACAACATGTAAAGCTGTACAGAGATAACATATTTCTTTGAGCTAAGGTGATCTATAGGCAACTGAATTTTAAACTAACTCAGAGGGAGAACTGAATTTCTGGACTCAGGAACTTCTGAACTTAAGTCAGAGACAAAGCAATATGGTTCAGCTAGTCACAGAACAGAATCAATTTCAGAATGGAATCACATATAAAATAGGAAATCAATAGTTTGTTTTCTCAGAAGTTAGTTATAGAAATAAATGCACATAAATCATCAGCATTTCTATATATTTTCAACACATCACAGCAGCAAGAGGTAGAAAGAGAAACACCATTTAAAATCACCCTAGACAATATAAAATACTTAGGAATATATCTACCAAAACAAACACAGGAATTATATGAAAACAACTACAAAACACTTTCCAAACAATTAAAACTAGATCTAAACAATTGGAAAAACATTGATTGCTCATGGGTAGGACGAGCTAACATAATAAAAATGACCACTCTACCCAAATTAACTTACCTATTTAGCCCCATACCTATCAAGCTACCAAAAAACTTTTTCACTGAAATTAGGAAAAACTATAACAAAGTTCATTTGGAATAACAAAAGATCAAGAATATCAAGGGAAATAATGAAAAAAAACATGAAGGAAGGGGGCCTAGCAGTACCAGATATTAAACTATACTATAAAGCAGCAGTCATCAAAACAGTGTGGTACTGGCTAAGAGACAGAAGGGAGGATCAGTGGAATAGACTTGGGGTAAGTGACGTCAGCAAGACAGTATATGATAAACCCAAAGAGCCCAATTTTGGGGACAAAAATCCACTATTTGACAAAAACTGTTGGGAAATTTGGAAAACAATATGGGAGAGATTAGGTTTAGATCAACATCTCACACCCTACACCAAGATAAATTCAGAATGGGTGAATGACTTGAATATAAAGAGGGAAATTATAAATAAGTTAAGTGAACACAGAATAGTATACTTGTCAGATCTCTGGGAAAGGAAAGATTTTAAAACCAAGCAAGAGTTAGAGAAAATTACAAAATGTAAAATAAATTATTTTGATTATATAAAACTAAAAAGCTTTTGTACAAACAAAAACAATGTAGCCAAGATCAGAAGGGAAACAACAAATTGGGAAAAAAATCTTTATAACAAAAAACTCTGACAAGGGTCTAATTACTCAAATATATGAGGAGTTAAATCAATTGTATAAAAAATCAAGCCATTCCCCAACTGATAAATGAGCAAGAGAAATGAATAGGCAATTTTCAGGTAAAGAAATCAAAAGTATCAATAAGCACATGAGAAAGTGTTCTAAATCTCTAATAATTAGAGAAATGCAAATCAAAACAACTCTGAGGTATCACCTCACACCTAGCAGAATGGCTAAAATGAAAGAAGGGGAGAGTAATGAATGTTGAAGGGGATGTGGCAAAATTGGGACATTAATGCATTGCTGGTGGAGCTGTGAACTGATCCAACCATTCTGGATGGCAATTTGGAACTATGCTCAAAGGGCTATAAAAGAATGCCTGCCCTTTGATCCAGCCATACCATTGTTGGGTTTGTACCCCAACGAGATCATAGATAAACAGACTTGCACGAAAATATTTATGTGGTGGCAAAAAACTGGAAAATGAGGGCATGCCCTTCAATTGGGGAATGGCTGAACAAATTGTGGTATATGCTGATGATGGAATACTATTGTGCTAAAAGGAATAATATTAACTAGAGGAGTTCCAGGTGAACTGGAAAGACCTCCAGGAATTGATGCAGAGTGAAAGGAGCAGAGCCAGAAGAACATTGTACACAGAGACTATACTATGGTAAAATCGAATGTAATGGACTTCTGTACCAGCAGCAATGCAATGACACAAGACAGCTCTGAGGGATTTATGGTAAAGAACGCTGCCCACATTCAGAGGAAGGACTGCAGGAGAGGAAACATATAAGAAAAACAACTGCTTGAACACATGGGTTGATGAGGACATGATAGGGGATCGAAACTATCACACCAATGCAACTATCAACAATTTGGAAATAGGTCTTGATTAATGACATATGTTAAAACCAGTGGAAATGTGTATCAGCTACAGGAGGGGGTTGTGGGAGAGGAGAGGGAAAGAACATGAATCTTGTAACCATTGAAAAATATTCTCAATTAATTAATTAACATTAAAAAAAAAAAAAAAGGGGGACAGCTGGGTAGCTCAGTGAATTGAGAGCCAGGCCTAGAGACGGGAGATCCTAGGTTCAAATCTGGCCTCATATACTTCCCAGTTGTAACCCTGGGCAAATCACTTGAACCCCATTGCCTAGTCCATAACACTCTTTTGCCTTGGAGCCAGACACAGTATTGGCTCCAAGACAAAATGTAAGGGTTTAAATAAATTTTAAAAAAAACCCTCAAATTAGATTCCTCATATCAAATGAGGACCATTTTGCTTCACATTTTCAAGATGAAAGAACACTAGATATGGAGTGAAAGATCATGAGTTCCAATGTTTCCTTTGCCTTTCATTACTTGTGCTGGGCCTGGGTTTCAACATCTATAAAATGAAGGCATTTGACTATATAACCTTTAACATTTCCCTTAGCACTCTGATATTTTTCTGTTTTCTGGGATCTGCATCTCCTCCTACCAATCCAGCAGAAACAGAATTTTCCATTACTAAAATATATATTATGATTATCAAGAAACTATTTTTATGGCTACCAGATCAAAAATTTTTAATTATGTCTATTGTAAAGAGATGTTAATTACTATAGAGGTTCAAGCACTTGGTGGTGCCCCTGTGAGAGTTTCCTTCAATGTACTCACTTCCCGGGATCTTTTACAATCCACCAGTTATTGACATCTTTGAATGGATAACAGGTCACCTGTTGCTGGTGGGAGCTGCCTCGGCCATTCTCATACCTAGAGAGAGAAGAATGAACACCAGAGCAATTGGATTTTAACCAAATTAGCAGCCAAGCTCCCTATTTTCTCATTTTCTTTAAATGTTAGTCAACTAACTCTTTCCTATTGTTCTACACAAATATAAAGGAAAATCTCATTTGTATTAAAAGGTATCCAAGGCATTCAGGTTTAACTTTATTTCACATATTTTCTCCATGGATAGGATAAATTAATAATATAAACAATGTTTTAGTATTTGAGAATAAAGTGCTTCGAAGAATCCTGGATCCTGACTTTCTGGACTTCAAAATCATGCCTCTAATGTGTAATGCAGGGAAATGCTATCTCATCCAGGAACTTCCCACAGAGCCTAGGGCCTCCTCACTCTGTAACATTTTACCATCCTCTTGGCCTGCTTATCCTAGACTATCCCTCTGTAAGGCCTGTTCCTTCTTCTCCCATCAGTGTGTTCCTCTGAAAGCCTCTATTTTTGTGAAGGAGTTCAGGCTAACCTACCCTTATTTCATTCTTGGCCTCATTCCAGATTTTTTGGTCTTTAAAAATCACCTTCTCCAAACTCCTGCTACTTTTTGGTTTCCCTTTATGTGTTATCTTCCTCCGTTAGAATGTAAGCTCTTTGATGCTAGAGACTGTCTTTTCTTTTGCTTTTATTTGTATCATCAGGACCTATTAGCACAGAGCCTGGTATATCATAAGCACCTTATAAATGCTTCTTTCCTTCCTTTAGCTCTCTATAGGCAACCTTTCACACATAAAAGATTGCTATAGAGCAGTGATTTCCAAAGTGGGTGCTACCGCCCCTTGGTGGGTGCTGCAGCGTTCCAGGAGAGCAGCGATGGCCACAGGTGCATTTGTCTTTCCTATTAATTGCTATTAAAATTAAAAAAATTAATTTCCAGGGGGCTAAGTAATATTTTTTCTGGAAAGGGGGCAGTAGGCCAAAAAAGTTTGGGAACTACTGCTATAGAGAGAATCCTTGAGTGGAAGGAGACTCTTCCTCAATGAGTTCTTCTTTCATTTTACAGATGAAGGAAATGATGCCTAGGGACTTTAAATATGCTCATTAAAATTCATCCTTATTTTATTCATTCAGAATAAATCTAGCAGAATGTCTACCAGGCAAGACTTTGGTGGATCATTTTAAACATAAAGCAAAGTCTACTTCAGACTAAACACCCAATTAGCCAAATGAGTGAGCTTTTTTTTTTAATTAAAAAAAAACAAAAACTCTTTCCTTCTGTCTTAGAATCAATACTAAGTATAGGTTCCAAGGCAGAAGAGTAGTGAAGGCTAGGGAATTGGGGTCAAGTGACTTGCCCCAGGATCACATAGCTAGGAAGTATCTGAGGCCAGATTTAAACCCAGGTCTTCCAGACTCTAGACCAGTGATTCCCAAAGTGGGCACCCCCCCCCATGGGTGCTGCAGCAATGGGGGGGAGGGGGCCCACAATGATGGCCACAGGTACATTTGGGGGCGGTGAATAACTGTAAGGGGGCGATGATAGTATGTAACAGGGGGTGCTGAGTAATATTTTTTCTGGAAAGGGGGCGGTAGGCCAAAAAAGTTTGGGATTCAACTGAGCAACCTAACAGTCCCCAAATGAATATGTTTTAATATATGTAGAGATGACTTTTTTACTTGTCAATTTTAATCCCTACTAGGTTTTCTGACAGAGACCATCAGTTAATTCAATAAATCCCTCTGCAAAATTCATAGCAGAAAAGGCAATGCTGATATTTCCTAGCTGTGTGACCCTGGGCAAGTCACTTAACCCCAACTGCTTAGCTCTTTCTACTCTTCTGCCTTGGAACCAATACTTAATATCAGTTCTAAAAGAACTGTGGGAGTAGAAACACAGAAGAAAAACAACTGCCTGATCACATGGGTTGATGGGGATATAATTGGGGATGTAGACTCTAAACAATCAGCCTAGTGCAAATATCAATAATATGGAAATAGGTCTGGATTAATGACACATGTAAAACTCAATGGAATTGCTCATTGGCTATTGGAGGGGAGTAAGGAGAGGGGAGGGAAAAAACACGAATCATGTAACCATGGAAGAATATTATAAATTAAATAAACTTAATTTTTAAAATATAGCAATTCTAAGACAAAAAGTAAGGGTTTAAAAAAATTCATAGCAGAGCTGGAATTTTTTGTCAGTCACCAAGCTCTATAAGGCAAATCTTCTCAAAAGCATTTCTGAGATGTTTCTCTATCTCGAGCTGTAAAATGGACATTTGTTACCTGATAGGGTAGGTATTCTTATGTGAATGAAGCCAGCAGGGCATGGGTTTACCCAAAACATTTCTCAAAGTGATCTGGGAGCCATAGGCTACTTCTAGAGGCTGCCCTTGTGTGATGCGAGCTAATCCACCCTGAAAAAGAAAAGGAAAAATTTCAGCCAGAGATAGAAATTACTTTGTAAAAGAGGCTTACAAAGTCATTCATTTGTAACTAGCTGAGATATTATGAGAGGCTGAAGGATATCTTCTTGGATTAATTTTATCAATTATTTCTGAGGAAATTAGAGTAGTAAGATTTTGTGCATCCATACATTTCTGATATTTATCAATAAGTTCTGTTCTGTGGAATCAAATGCTTTAAAAAAAAAAAAAAACAACCTTTCCTTTTGTCTTAGAATCAATACTGTGTATTGGTTCTAAGGCAGAAGAGTGGTAAGGGTAGGCAATGGGGGTGAAATGACTTGTCCAGGGTCACACGGCTAGAAGTATCTGAGGTCAGATTTGAACCCAGGACCTTCCATCTCCAGGCCTAGCTCTCAATCCACTGAGCCACCCAGCATCCCTAAAACAAATGCTTTTTTAAAGTAATCAATAAATAGTGAGCACATGACTATGCATATTTGTTGTAAAGGCTTTGCTATTCTCTTTTTTTAGTAGGAGAGGTAGGAGGAGGAGAAAACAAATGCTTGTTAATTTTTAAAGAATTTTAAAATAAAAAATAAAAACAATGGGATATTGTTAATTCTACCTCCTTCAAGTCAATTATAAAATACAAAAGCTGTGGTTTGTTGTGGAAGACTGCCTATGAAAAAGTCTGTTTTTTTCCTTTAATACATATTATTAATGCATGTGAAAGTGATGCTCAAAAAAAATTTTCATGACTATTTGCACATCTACAAGATGAGTCTAAAGTATGAGTGAATATAGAACAATATGGTATAAAGATAAAAAAAAAACTCCAAAAGAAAGATTAGAAGCATCATATCCTGAAATTGCCCAAAGCAGCTACAGAACAGAACATCTAAAAAGAGTCTTGTCCTTTACTCCTATGCCAATCAGAATGCTTTAGAAATAAAAATGGAGAAGTTCCTATCAAGATGGGTGCCCTGAAAAGAAGGCAAATCACTCAATTCTTATGTATCTACTCCAGCAAAACCCTAAAGTTTATATCAGATTAAATAATTATCAAGAAATCCAGTGAGAAACTACAATAAAGGATTTGTTCCACTTCAGAACTGCATAAAAAGCGGGGTGGGGAGGAGTGGGAAAGGAGAGACAAGCATTGAGTAGCCCTCCATCACAACCAGGGAAGATCAGAGATATGCTTCATGGAGGTGGCAAGAGCAGAAGGCTCTTGAGGGCAGAGCAGTCTCAGGGTGGTCACAAAGCCCCCAAGTGGGGTTTGCAAACAATGGGTAGCTCTCATGGTCCTCAAAAAAGATATCCCAGGCTCAGGAGCCTTAACATCCCTAGCACTGTGTTCTGAGATACCAGAAAAGGTCCTAAAGATCCAGCACTTGGTACTTCAAGGATCCAGAGGGAGAGAACCCTTGGAGGCAGAGATCAGCCCAGTAATCCAAGAGACCCAGTGCAAAACCAAACAGAGCTGACTACTTCGCCTAAAAGCATAGCAGGGAGAGGAACTAGCTGTAGCACACAGCCCTAATGCAAGACCTAAAACTGGAAAAATAAGTAAATCAAAGAAACACCACTCAATAGCAAAAATGATTGCAAATCTAACTCTATTATCAGTTGCAAGAGCCTCAATCAAAGGAAAAAAATCAATTTTTCCCAAGGATGATGCCTAAAAGAAATGAAGAAAGAGATTAAAAAAAAATTGCAGTAAAGAACTATAAAGAGAATAAATAGATAAGCAGAGAATGTGGTGAACCTCAAACAAGAAATGGAATCCTTGGAGGCAGCTGGGTGGCTCAGTGAATTCTCAGTGGATTCTGGTCTCGGACCCTTCCTAGCTGTGAGACCCTGGGCAAGTCACTTAACCCCCATTGCCTAGCCCTTACCACTCTTCTGCCTTAAAACCAATACACAGTATTGATTCTAAGATGAAAGAAAAGGGTTTAAAAAACAAAAGAGAGATGGAATCCTTGAAAACCAGAATAAACACCAAACCAATCAATTATTCCCTGAGATTCCAAGGAATATTAAAATGAAATTTAAAAATTGAAGAATAGAAGAAAATATATGATAGCTGCTATCAAAAACAACTGAAAAAAAAAAGGAGAAAGAATTCTAAAATCAGTAGATTACTTCACAGCCTTGATTGTTAATGGGTCTGGACATAATATTTCAAGAAATTGTAAATGAAAATTACTCAGGACTATTGAAATCAGGATTATTATATCATTATATATATTAAATATAAGGAATTCAATGACTTTCTCTTTTTTAAAAAAAAACAACCAAAAGGAACAATTCCAGGAATGTCATAGCCAAAACCTAGACGCCTTCTATGTCAAAGGAAAAAACACAGCTGGTCTCTGGAAAGAAGGAGCTCAAGTACAGAAACCATAGCCACAATCACAAAAGAAACTGGGCAACCTTTATTAAAAATAAGAAGAGATCTTGTAATACAATATTCCAACAGGCTTACTACCAAAAATAATTTATCTTACAAAGCTGGGTAGAATCCTGGGGGGTGGGGGGAGAAGATGGACCTTTAATTGAATTGGGGACTTTCAAACATTTCTGGTACAAAGACCACAGCTGAGTATTTACTTTGAAATACAAACATAATAGTCTGGAAAAACCTAGGAATAGAATAAGAACTTTAATGTCTTCAAAAGGTACTAAGATAGATAGGGAAGAGAGTGGAGAAAGGGAGAGAATTTGGAACAGAAAATACATGCTTAAAAAATGTATTAAGTGAGTTAAACAAGAAAAACAGAGGTCTGGAGGTAGAGTGGTTGTTAAAAGGCTTTAAGAGTGGGATGAGAAAGGAGGGTAAAAAGAGAAATATACTAGTATAAGAAGGAAGAATAGAAACATGAAGGAAGTTGTGAGGGGAAGTGGGCATCAGATGAACTTCATTCTTAGCTGAAATAAACAAAAAGGAGGGTTGAACACACACATGGTTTGATGTAGAAATAATATCAAACTCAATAGGAAGCCAGTGAGAATAAAGAGAAATGTAGTTAGGAAGGATTATATCATGGAGGTAAAAGGCACAAGCAAAATGGATTTCCTGATTGTGAAAAGAGGGACTAAAAGGGTTAAAAAAAAAAAAAGAAATGGTACAGATTACCAATATTATATGAATTTTCACAACAAATTATCATTTAATAAAATATGTATGTGCAAATCACTTTGCAAACCTTAAAATGCTATATAAATGTTAGTTATTATATAAGTGATGGCTCCACAGGAAAAATTTCTGGACTGTTATTTTAATTATAGTACTATTCCTTATTTTCACTTCTTACCTCCAAGCTGGCTTGGAAAGCACTAGACATAATTTGATCATGGGGTCCAGAGCGGTATAGTACAATCAGATGAACATAGAAGAAAGATAAATACATAACTGCTGGTACAATCAACAAAGCTACTCCTCTGGCTAGCAAATGACAGAATACACAAGCCTGTCGGAAGATTTAAAAACACATAATTACTTCTTCTTGTCAAAGTTAAACTTTGAATTTCTACTTTATCTATTAATTGCATTCTCCATTTGGGAAATATAAAAAGCATCAACTTTATTTAATTAAAAAAATATATATATAGACCATTAAACTGCTGCACTATCAAAATGCTGATATATTTTTGTGATACTATGTTTTCTAGCCAATAAATGTGTGATACCAATGGATTTTTATTACCTACATTTGATAACGCTTGGTCTCCAATCAAGTGCCAGGCATGGACTGAAGCAATGGTAAGTAGCAGTATATAAGTGAAAAGGCCCATATATTTTACCCTGAAAATATATCATAAAGAAATAAAACTGGGATATAAAAAACAAAGTGGGGGAGGCAAACCACATCTACCCAAAAGAACTGAACTTACCCAACTGCACAAGAACAAGAAACTCCAGTCAATATTAGCCAAAACCACCAGCTCACAGAAAATGAGCTAGGATGAGAAAACAGAACATAAAAATAGTACTCAAACTGCAGCATTATCAGTTACATAAAGATCAAAGATGATACAGAGGGGGATTTCTCTGGATTAGTAAATAGAAATTAACATCAGATAAAACAAATACTTCACATCAGTCAATAAGAACATGATAAAGGGTGTCTCAAAAGTCTTAGTGTATTTTAAAGTTGTAATAACTTTAGAAGTATAAACAGCACAAACTTACAAAAAAAAACTTTTGAAAGGTTATTTCAAAATACTGTTGCTGGGGCAGTTGGGTAGCTCAGTGGATTGAGAGCTAGGCCTAGAGACGGGAGGTCCTAGGTTCAAATCTGGGTTCAGACACTTCCCAGCTGTGTGACCCTGGGCAAGTCACTTGACCCCCATATTGCCTACCCTTACCACTCTTCCACCTATAAGTCAATACAGAAGTTAAGGGTTTAAAATTAAAAAAAAAAATAAAAAAAAAATAATGTTGCTTCTTAATAAAATTCAATATAATCACCATTTTGTGATATGCATCACACACTAGTCAATTCTGGTCTTTGTAAAAATTTTCAGCAACTGCTGCTCAATGACAAGATTATTTGTAATCCTAGCCTTAAGAGCATCTGAAGAACAATGCTCTGATGCAAACATGACAGTTTTGACATGACACCATGAGAAAAAGTCTCTTGGAGATAGATCAAGGAAGAAGACCTCCTCTACTAATTCACTAATCTGAGAAAATGTCATCCAGAAACTGTCATACATGCAATGCATAATAACAAGATGCTACATCTTGTTAAAATTAAAAAATCATTATTTGAAATACATAAAACTAAATAGAAATTTTAAATAATTAAACTTTCAAATTATGTTTTTTGTAGGTTTGCAGGATTTAGACTTTTGAAGATATTAGTGCTTAAAACTGCACTAAGATTTTAGGGAGAGAGAGATTGTGAGTGGGAGCGTGCATGCGCACGCGTGTGTATATGTGTGTGTGTTCTAAAGGGACACCCATATACAAATAAACACATAGGGTATGGTTAGCACATGGGCTAAGTTTGGAAGGTGTAAATAATGTGCGCTATAAAAGAAAGAAAAAATATGCATATAAATAATGTTGTCATCCAGTCTTGTCTGACTCTTTGTGATCTGTGGAACAAACTGTCCATTGGGTTTTCAAAGTAAAGAGTGGTTTCAAAGTAAAAAGTTTTGCCTTTTTCCTTCTTCAGTTTTTATGCAGGCAAGGGTCAAGTAACTCGCCCAGGGTCACATAGCTAGGTAAGTATCTGAGGTCAGATATGAACTTGTCTTTCTGACTCCAGGCCTGGTGCTCCATCTTCTATACCACTTAGCAGCCCTTATACAAATAACATTAATTTTAGCTAGCATGCTCTCAAAATTCAAGACATAAAAGTCCAAATGGAAAAAGCAACATGTGGATTATTTCTATTAAGGAAGGATTCATCAAAGTAGCCTTACCTGTTTTTTTGGGAATTTGAGAATTTCAGGTAGGACAATACAGCCAGGAGATTAAAAAAAATTAATAATGACTCCAATAGCATCAGCCTAGACTGAGTAATCAAAGAATTCTCTGTTATAAGGAGAAAAATGAACAAAAGGTGAGCCATGACCAAATTTATGGAAATGAGTTAAAAACATCTGGGATTCTTTTATTTTTCTTAATTGTCTCACAATCCCATTCATGACAGTGGTTTTTGTAAACCTTTTTATTGCTTCTCAAATCTTCCATGTTTCTTCCTTATCCCAGACTCCCAGCTGAGAAAACTGCCTCCTATTTCATCAACAGAATTGAGGCAATTAGCTGAGGGCTCCTTTTCCTCCCTTCTTCCTCATCCCAAGTCAGTCAGATGCTTTTCTGCCACTAACTATGCTTTGATCCCTATCTCATATGAAAAGATGACCCTTCTCCTTGCCAACGCAAATCTCCCTACCTACACAAGTGATCTCATTCCATCTTATCTCCTCCAACAGAATGACTCCTTACCATCCCCACTCTTAATTATCTTCAATTATTCCTTGTCTACTGGCTGCTTTCCTATTGCCTACATATATATGGTTCATATCTTACCTAGCTTCAAAAAATTCAATTTATCTATCCCTTGCTGTCATCTCATTTGTTTCCTCCATTTTGTGGTTAAACTCCTTGAGAAAGCTGTCTACAATGGATGCATCACTTTCCTTTCCTCTTACTCTCTTTTTAATAATCTATAATATGACTTCTGACTTTGTCATTCAACTAAAATTGCTCTCTCCAAAATGATCAATGTGCTCTTTATGGTCAATGGCCTGAAACCAAGATGGGGGAGTAGCAGGAAGAAATAGAATGAGCTCCCTACAATTCTTCACTACCCTCTGTTCTATAACTCCTCCAAACAGATCTAGAAAACATATTAACCTGAATCCTGATTGAGAAATTTAAAAAAAATTATAGTGAGTCATTTTTCCAAACCAAGTTGGCAAAGGCTTAGGGACCCAGAGAAGTCTTCTGACATTGGGGACAGGGTCTGGCCAGGAGAATGCCAGCGTAGGGAAAGGGGATATATGCACTTAGGCTAGAAGAGGCTCCAGATCCAATATAGAGACATAAAAGTGAATGGAGTATAGGGACAGGTAGCAACTAGTAGTTCGGCCACTCACTAGCCAGTTCCAGTTCCAGATTGAGTGTGGACAGAGAAGGTAGTCTGCATCTAGGGAATACACTGCAGGGGGAGGAACAGTCACTAGCCCTAGTACTCATTGATTGACTGACTTTAATAAGGAAACAAAACTGTATTTCATTTGTGAATAGATTTAAGATGATTTAGAAAACATTAAAAGAAAGGCTTTATGAGAAGTGTTTGTTCATTTATTACTCTATATAGGGAGATTTTGATTAAGGCAAATTTCATCATAGACATTAAAATGCTGAGATCTGATGGACATTCCTATTTGTGCCTTATAACTTGCCTTCTAGGCACCATCAAACCACTGCATTAGCCTTCTGTGATTCCTCTGTTTGTTGATTGTGAAGTGCAGCAATCCCCAATTTCTACTCCCAAAAGTTAGAAAATTAAACCATTAGCTCATCTATTACGTGCTTGAGGTCAAATAATTCTTTGGGCTTGTGTGTCAAACATTTTGGAAACAAGTAGATGGTGTTACAGGGCAAACGTGAATGAATAGAACCTATCCATAGTATGCCTCGTTTCAAGCTGCTGAGTTCCCTTTGGAAATGTAATAATGTGCTATCTAGAATGATGCAAGATATCATTCTTACCCATTAGAATCAAAAGTGCAGCTCCAAGAGCAGTGTAGTGGGAAAAGTTGAGTTCCAATACAATTTGGTAAGCCAAAGGGACACAAAGAGCCCCTGCTAGAGCTGGCAACAGGCGCAAGGACCACACTGGCACATTATTACTGTATTCTAGAAAAGATAATCAACTATCAGCACGGAGAATATAGCACAAATGACCTTAAAATATAGCAGGCATGTTTTCAAATGGAACAAGGGCTGAGTATACGCAAAAGCCAAAAGACAACTCATAGTCCTCATACAATAGAATAAATTCTCATGACAGAAGGAAGATGACTAGGGATCCTAATATCATTTACTATGCCTTTTCAGGAATACTCTCAATACTTCAGATTAACATTTCACTTAGCAAAAAACCCACATTGTCAAGTTTGAAAAAAGTTATCACCACTCCATTTTAGTTTGAGGAACATTTAATAAAGAATAAGCTGAAAATGAAAATTAGCCTTTACCTGCTCCAATTCTGTTCCATAAAAAATTTCCATCAAATCCTCCCAAATAACCTAAAATATAAGGATAATCCACCAATAAATATTTATTATTATTAAACATAATAATTGGAACTTATATAACACTTTGAAAAGTTTGCAAAGTATATGCACTGACTTGAAACTCATAACAACTATCTGAAGTATTACTTCAATTTTACAGATAAGGAAACTAAGTCACCTGAATTGTCTATTATCCAAGGTCTTAACAACTTGGTAATATCAGCAAACTTATGAGTGTGTATTCCCATGTATCCTCTATCACATAGTCTGGTCATCCAAATCCCAGAAGAAATTAAGCCCTGGTGATTTCTTTTTCCAGAGCATTCTAAATTACAATGAAAACTAAAATCAACATTATCTTTTCCTGTATGTTTTCTAATTAAGCATTTAGATATACAAACTTTAAAAACCACTAAGGATGCTCTTCTATTTGGCTTGTTACTAAACATTTATATTTTGTGGAAGAGGTTAAAGATAAATTATAGGTCTTATTTTGTCTTATAAATCTAGGCCCATGTTTTCTCTAGTGAAATCTTATAATCAAAATTGACAGCCCAGTGATTCCAAGGAGTTCTTTGATAAGATTTTTTTTTTTTTGTACTAGAAACAAAAGCTTTTAACTAACTTTTTACTCTCAGTTATTTTAATTTGTAAAAAGTCAATGTTTCAGAAGTAATGAATGGAGCATCTCCAGACCACTCTGACTCGTACTCCAACTTACTGGAATCTTTAAAAAGTATAGTGCATTTGNCTTTCCATCACTTCCCAATTAGAAATAGATTTTCCAGGTTGCTTCAATTGTGGAAGTGCCACACTAATTGTCATTTTTGTAATTGGCTTGAGGTACAATCCATATAAACTACAAAGTTCAACTGCTTCAGATGTATCATGAACTATCGTAGCAGCCGCCATAGCCAAAAGTTAAACCTGCTCTAGGAGTCTCTGACTCAGACTCTTCGGCAGTCGGAGGTTTGCTCCCCTGCATTCAACCCTCCCCCTGCCCCCCCAACCCTCCCCCAGAAACCGGGAGCGGCCCCACCCCCCGCCCCCCCAACAACACTTCCC
This sequence comes from Gracilinanus agilis, assembly GCF_016433145.1. Lineage (NCBI taxonomy): Eukaryota > Metazoa > Chordata > Mammalia > Didelphimorphia > Didelphidae > Gracilinanus > Gracilinanus agilis. Next base: position 280,344,933 of record NC_058131.1, read on the forward strand.
TTTTCCCTTCCTTTAGCCACAGTTCTTCTTTGATAAGATTTTATAGGATATAAACCCTATCTCTCAGCTGTAACTCTGCCTTCAACCCTCAATTTTAAGGAAATAAGCTATCAGCTTCGAACTAATTTAAATTATTTAAATGAAAGGTTCTCAATTTATTTTACTGAAAGTGAAACACAGAATATTTCTTCCTTAACAAGAGAAAACTTGAGAAAGAAAAGCTTCAACTTTTTCTTAGATTCCAATATCAACAGATATTTTAAAACTATTGTCAAGGCTTACCTCCAAAAGCAAGCAACATGTGGCCAAGTGGAGGTCCACTACCATCCACAAAGAATACCTGCTTCATGTAAAGAGATACGAATTGCCCATAGTAGACTTCATCAAAACTGGAAAAATAAATTAAGAATTTTAATATTATATTAACCAGAAATCTCAAACTTATCTCATAATGTATTTGCACAATACAAAGTTTTGATGATGCTAGCTCCTCAATTATCGCTTATATTCATTCCATTCTATTTATACTATAACTAATCTAGTTAAGGCCCACATCGTCTTTTGACTAGATTACCTTAATAGTGTCCTAATTAATTTCTGTCTTCAGTCTCTATCCTCTCAACTGCCAAAATGAGGTTCCTGATACACTTCCTTGTATCAAAAAGCTTCACTGGCTTCCAATTACACTGAGGAGAAAATGCAAATTCCTGCTTGGCATTTAGAGTCCTTTACATTTTGGATCCAGTGCAGGAACTAGAACACCCCATGGTCTTCTTGAAATCCATGAAATTCACAGCTGTCTACAGACTTCTAAGACACTTCTTTTCTTTTCTCAGTGAATCAAAACCTGACTCACAGTCTATCTCTCCTTCTCTATTACTATCCTCAATACAAGGAGATTCCAACACACATCAATACTCCCTCAAATACCCTAACCTTTCAATTTTTCAGCTTACTTATTTCCTATAACCTACTCCTTTACTCCATTCTCAGCCACACAAAGACAGTCAAATACCTTTGATCTTATCATCACACAAATGTACCCACTCCATGTTCATAAAATATCTTCTGAAATATACTTCTCTGATAACATTCTATTAATTTTCCATCTCTTCTTCTGTCTTCTAATACCAAATTCTGCTCTTTGTTCACACCTTGATCCCCAATCCCTTTACCCTTCAGTTCTCTCCCAGACCCTTGCACTAACCATAATTCCCTCCTTTTCCCGTCTTGACCACTTACTTAGTGAACCAGTTCACACCACAGTGTTCTCTTCTCTTGAGTTCCCTGTCTTATTGTCAATTGTGTCCTGCCAAGCCCCAGCCTTAGATTTGTTACCTTCACTCCTACATATATGCTGCTAAAGAAAGGTAGGGACATTCTAACTGGGACCACTACAAATTTATAGCACATAAACTCAACTGGGCCTTTGCCATTCTTCTACATCTTCCTAATCAACTCACTCTCCCACTCTCCCTTCTCTTCTCTACATTTTTTTTATTCCCCTTAACCTCCCATGGCTCTCACCATTTTACTGAAAAAATTGGGGCCATTTCCTGTGAGCTCCTTCTTCTTTCCTCCTCATATTATCATATTATTCTGATACTTTCTACCACTCGCTACACTTTCATCCCTCTCAAATAAAGAGGTAGCTCTTCCTGACAAGGCTAATCCCTCTATCTATGCAAGTGATCCCATTCCATCTCTTCTCCTCTGCAGTTGTCATTCCCACTTTCGATTGTCTTCAGCCTTTCTCTTTCTATTGACCACTCACCTAGAGGCATGCCCAGGTCTCTCCAAACTTCAAAAAGGTCCTACTTAGACCAACCTCACTAACTATAGTCCCACATCTCTCCTGCCTTTTGTGACTACACTCCTGAAGCAGACCATCTATAATAGGTACCACTACCTCCTCTCTTAATTCGCTTCATTCTGGCTTCCAACTTCATCATTCAACTGAAATAGCTCTCTCAGAAATTACTAATTATCTCTTAATTGCCAAATCCAATGGCCTTTTCTTAATCCTCCTCCTTCTTGACCTTTCTGCTGCCTTGACTATTGTGGATCATCCTCTTCTCTTTGATAGTCTCTTCTTTCTAGGTTTTCAAGATACTAGTCTCTCCTATTTTACTGTTCCTTCTCAGGCTCCTATGCTGGATCTTCATCTAGGTCACATCTACTATCCATGAGAGTCCTAGAGGGCTCTGACCTAGGACCTCTTCTTTTCTCCTTCTATACTGCTTCATTAGTGATTTAATCAGTTCCCATGAATTCAATTATCTTCTCTATGCCAGTGATTCTCAAAGCATCAAATCCCTAACCTCTTTGTTGACCTCCAGGCTAGCTGGCAGACATCTTAAAATTCAACATGTTTGAAACTGAACTCATCTTCCCCCCCAAAACCTCTCTCCTCCCAAACGTATCTAACATTGTTGAAATAACTCAAGGTTCTAAATTTAGCTGTCATCCTTGACTCCTCATCATCTCTCATGCCATTCATATTCAATCTGTTGCCCAAGGCCTGCAGATTTCACCTTTGCAACATCTCTCATCTCTTTCTACCTTCTCTGATATTGCCATCATCCTGGAAGAGGTTCTCATTTCCTAACTCCTGAACTACTACAACAGACTACTGATTAAGAAGGAGTTAGATCAAGAGAAGGAAGTGATATAGAGAGGGAGGGAAAGAAGTAGAGGGAGAGGTAGGAAAGGGCAGAGCAGAGAAGAAAAGAGAGGGGTGGGTGAAAGGGTGAGAGGGGAAAGAGAGAAAGAATATGTTTGATGGAGGAATTAGTCAAAAAAGACTAGAGGATGAAATTAATTGAACATGTAAAAGAGCTAACCTTGGGTAATGGTCACCATAATAATAAACTAGAGAAAAGGAACAAAGAATAGAACATAATGGGTACTTAATAAATACTTCCTGAATGAAAGTAAATAAAATACTCTTGGATAAGGCTATTTTCTTTCCCATACTTAGAACTGTGCTGTGCTGAATTTTACACATTCTTGTTCTATATTTACAAAGTCTAGCTTATAGAACTAAACAGTTACTTCCTTAGGAATAAACCTATTGGTTTACTGTTATATAGCTGGACTAGGATTGTTTTAAAATTTTCAGTATGGGGGCAGCTGGGTAGCTCAGTGGATTGAGAGCCAGGCCTAGAGATGGGAAGACCTAGGTTCAAAACTGACCTCAGACATTTCCCGGCTGTGTGACCTTGGCCAAGTCACTTGACCCCTATTTCCTGCCCTTACCACTCTTCTGCTTTGGAGCCAATACACAGTATTGACTCCAAGATGGAAGGTAAGGGTTTAAAAAAAATTTTTTTTTTCAGTATACCTGCAAAAATGATACAATGACAAGTATAGTAATTTCCCATTATGAGGAACCCACCTTATGAATAATTTAATAAAAATCACTTCCAATAAAACAATAATCAGGAATAGTGGGGCCTTTGCTCAAAATAATAAAAAATATATATTTAAAACTGTCAACAAGTTAGCATCTGCAATGGTGATAAGTTAGAAGCCTTCCCAATAAGATCAGGAGTGAAGCAAGGATGCCCGTTACCACCAACTATTATTTAATATTGTACTAGAAACACTAGTGGTAGCAATTAGAGAAGAAAAAGAAATTGAAGGGATTTTAAAGTAGACAATGAGGAAACTAAACTGTCATTCTTTGCAGATGATACGATGGTATACTTAAAGAATACTAGAAAATCTACTAAAAAGCTAGTGGAAATAATAAGTTTAGCAAAGTTGCAGGATACAAAATAAATCATCAGCATTTCTATATATTTCCAACAAAACTCAGCAGCAAAAATTAGAAAGAGAAACTCCATTTAAGATCACTCTAGACAATATTACGTATTTGGGAATCTATTTACCAAGCCAAACACAGGAATTATATGAACACAATTACAAAACACTTTTCACACAAATAAAACTAGATCTAAGCAATTGGAAAAACATTAATTGCTCATGGGTAGAATGAGCTAATATAATAAAAATGGCAATCCTACCTAAATTAATTTCATTATTCAGTGCCATACCTATCAAACTACCCAAAAACTTTTTTATGGAATCAGAAAAAATTATAACAAAGTTCATATGGAAGAACAAAAGATCAAGAATATTAAGGAAGCTAATGAAAAAAAAATGTGAAGGATGGAGGCCAAGTAGTATTACTTCTTAAACTGTACTATATAGCAGTGATCATCAAAACAATATGGTACTGGCTAAGAGACAGAAGCGTGGATCAATGGAATAAACTTGGGGTAAATGACATCAGCAAGCTAGTGTTCAATAAACCAGAAAATCCCAGCTTTTGGGACAAGAACTCATTATATGACCAAAACTGCTGGAAAATTAGAAAACAGTATGGGAAAAATTAGGTTTAGATCAACATCTCACACCCTATACCAAGATAAATTCAAAATGGATAAATGACAAATATAAAGAGTAAAATCATAAATAAATTAGGAGAAATAGAATATTATACAGATCTATGGTAAAGGAAGGAATTTAAGATCAAGCAAGAGACAGAGAACATGTAAAATGTATAAAAGAAGATGCAAAATGAATAATTTTGAGTATATTAAATAAAATTGAGTAAATTAAATTAAAATATTAAATTAAAAATTTTGTACAAACAAAACCAATTCAACCAAAATTAGAAGGGAAGCAACAAACTGGGAAAAAATTTTTATAACAAAACTCTCTGACAAAGGTCTAATTTCCCAAATATATAAGGAACTAAGTAAAATTTACTAAAAAATCAAGCCATTCCCCTTAACACTCTCAATTATGGGATGGCAACCAGAATGCCCAGAAAGATGAAAAAAAATTTTTTTTCAATATATCAAATTCTACTTATCATTGTTCTATATCTATAAGATCTGATCTGAAGAATTGATACTGGCTTATGGACAAACTGGTCCTGATCCTCCCTTCAAAGATATAAACTGAGAATCTTTTCTTCTCTTTAACATTTTTTAAAAAGCATTTTTTGCAAAGTCCTGAAACATATGCAATCTATTTTGGCTAAATTTTGGAAGTTGAGAAATGCAAGAAGTTGGCTTACACTACTGCCCGTGGATAAGACAATTTCCACAGTCGACTCAACAAAGCCATCACCGTCAGAGCCACTAAATTCAAGTTGATCTCTGCAGTTACAACAACAGGGCGCTTCAAAAATATAAACATCCTGTGAGAAAGTAGATTGAACACCCTGTAAAGTAGAAAGAAACAAGCCACAGTCACCAAACTGGAACCTATGACCAAAGGACTGGAACCTAAAGAAAATGTTCTTTAATGGAAACATATATGATTAGTACAATTGTACTAAAAATATAGTACCACAGTGAGAAACATGTCACTTTGGGTATGTCCCTTTCTCTAGCAGTTTCCTACTCTATAAAATATGAAGTTCAACTATCTATAAGGTCCCTTCTAATTCTAAAATTCCATATGCTTTGATTACAGGGTCATACAAAATTGAAATATAGCCTGATGTCATGGATAGAGGGCTGTCGGTGGAGATGGAAAGACATGGGTGAGTCCTACCATTGTCCCTTAACCTCTCAGAGACAGATAAATAAGACTATAAACTTACAAATGAATTTCCATCTGCATTTATGAAGATGCACTGTGTAAAATGTAAAATCCTTTAGGGCTAGAAATGTTTAGCCTTCTCCCTACCAGGATTAGTGCAATGCTGGACACAGAGTAGGAAGTTTGCACATGAGGGATTTCTCCACATGTATGAAATCATTGCTACAAACCAAGGAGAAAAATGACAGGATCAAACAGAAGGAATTGTTACAAAGGAAGGGGCATTTAGGTTAAAAGTCAAAAAATGTGTGTTCTCATTCTGGCTCTGCCACTTAAAATGCTTATATTTCATCAGTATGAATGGCAGATAACTACTTTTATTTCTTTTAGTAGTAGTAGGTGGGTATGAGTTACTATATAGCTAGTCTTCTATTGAGATGATGTCTGCTGGCAAAATAGCTCCTCAGTCAGTTCCTCGCTGATCAATAATTGAGGCATTCCCAGTTTGGTAGGAATTGTCAGAACTTGTGCTTTGCTGGCTTGGCCAGGGTAACCAGTGAGATTATGCACAGGAGTGGGACTTTAATTAAGTCATAACAGCTGATTGCTGTCTTCTATATGTTGTTTTAAAAATACTTTATACAACCCTTGATCCAAAACACCAGCCAGGTAGGGTGTGGTAGGTAGGCTGTGCAAAGATTATTATCCCTATTTTACGGATATAGTCAGATAAAGCCTGAAACAGAGAGCTGACCTCTAATTCCTGCCTCTGACCCTGGGCAAATCACTTAATCTTTCAATGGTTAGACAAAACAGGGATTCTTAAGTGAATGGATATTTCCAGAATTTTGCAACATTAATATTCTATTGGTGACATTTCTGTTTTGTGATTTCCGGTGTTGACAAAGCCACCGACCTTAATAATGAAAGGAAATTCTAAATTTTACTTGGGGGGGGGGGGGGTTTAGTAAAGATAAGGAAACAACTTGGTTCTCCTACCGAACCGCCCCACCACCCGAAACCTATGCAAGACTCAGTGGCCCCAGGTGAAGAACCCCTCCCTGCTCCAATCTTGTCAAGGGCTAGGAAGGTGCCAACCTGCGCTGGTCAAGAGTGTGCCTTCCCCGGGGAGCTCCCTAAGCCAATGAAATCATTAGGTCCCGGTGCCTGCAGATGAGGAAACTGAGGTTCGGAAGTGCCTTGACCCGAGGGATCACCAGCTGGTGAATGGTGGAACCTGCCTCAGACGCTGACGAGCGACAGCTGCTGCCGACTTCCAGCGAGCCTCCGAGCACGCCGCCCCACGGGCTCTTTTGGACCAGGCGTTTCTCCTCTCTGTGCCTCACTTTCCCCCTCTGGTCAGCGAGGGGGTCTGGCTGCAGCGATCTCTACCATCCGAGATGCTGCGACCCTCCGACCGAGTGATTTGGCGCGCAGAGGGCGAGGCTGGCCTTAAAATCAACCGTGAGTACATTTAAAATGAAAATCACCGAGCTAGGAAGGGCCTTAGGCTTGGCTTTGGATTTGACTCCCTGGTCCGCGATCTCGCTAGCTCCACAACGGAACCCCATCAGAGTAGAGGATACACTACACTGGGATCCAGGCTCGATTAGGTGCGCCTGCTATGACGCCCAACCGCAGCGAAGCGACAAGTCACGTGTGCATCGCGCTTTGAGCGTATTCGTTCTGACCCCGCATTTGAGTGGATGTCGTCCATCGCGCATGCACACAGACAGCCAAGTTTCTCACCCTCCAACCTCCTAGATTGGAAGTCGGTTTATTCGTCATCCCGTCCCCGTGACTGGGGAAGAAAGTACATGGCGCATGCCCATGGGAAAGCGGTTGTTTGATGCCTGTCCTTGGGGACGGAAGTTTCCTTTGATTTCTTCCATTGGTTTTCCTTACAGCAGTTTTACAGGCCCGCTTGCAAGTAGGGAAGAAGCCTAACCTCATCTTTGAATTTTTGACAGAGTCCCTGCCTGTAATTTGTACTGTTCTAAGTTTATCTTATTTAAGCTGACCTGATCCGTTAACGACCTAAAGCAACATGCATTCATTGAGCAATCTCTACTGGATGCTAGCTAGGCATGGTGCCAAATTCATTTTCTGAAGAGATCTTACCCCCAATAATTACCACCCTCGCCCCGCGCCCCCCCCCCCCCCAGCTTTGTCCAAAACGTGGCTATTGAGTGCAGGTCAAACGGAAATTGCCATTATTAACAAAGCAGGGAGTGGTTTTATTTTGATCCCTTTTATCTGCTGTAGTGTTGGGTTCCAGGGTAATGCACAACATGAACAGCAGCTGTTCCTATCACTATGTGAACATAAGAAATAGGAACTTTATCCAAGGCCCTAATACTTTTATATTGGCATGAATACAGAATAAATTCATAAGGTTATGTGAGATCCTTCCTATTAGGGATGATACTTTTTTCCCCCATGGAGAGAATTTCATGGCTTGTCTCCCACAGTGAAGTAAAAATCCTTTGTTTTACTGTGCTGAAAGTAAAAGCTAACCAAACACAAGTATACATGATTTTCTCTTGGCATTTAAATAGATCCCTAAATTCTTAATATGCACAAAGAATTTACAGATCAGCCACTGAAGGGACTTAAAGGAAAAAATCAAGCTGTCTCACCAAGCAAAAATACCAAAACAAATTACACAAAATTTGAGAAAGCAAATATGCTTTATTTTTAAAATTTTTTTATTTAAATAAGGAGAATTCTTTCATATGGAAAGAGCTAATACAATCACATATTTGAAAGGAGAAACAATAGGTACTGAAACGGAGGGAAAGGGCAAGAGAGTGCCACCACTGGCCTGGTGATTCCGTGATTCTAGTTTCCCATCCAAGTTAAAATAGTTTCCAAAAAATAATATATAAACAGCTTGCACATTACATTTTTATCCATCGTCTGCCCTTTCAAATATCTGGTCTACATGAAAAGACAAAGAGAGGAAAGGCCAAAAAACAAAACAAAAAAAAAAACCCAAACAAAATCTTTTACTATACAGGGCATGAGGTTAAAAGCTTTAAGGAGTACAATATCCCCAATATAAACAGTGAATGTCATCCATTGAACCTAAATGGGTTTCCACTAACAGGTGCCTCCGCATGCTAATGTGACCATAAGTCACTACTACCATTTTCAGGGCCATACTAGGGTTCGTGAGGGAATTTAGGAGAAATGAGGCAACCACTAGATGTTCTGAGGAGCCAGGGAAATCACTGTAGTCATATATACTGCCAGTAAAAGTAGGAACAGCTGGTTAGGTGACCATCAGATTTTCACATACACCATTTTTATCTTTTTGTTCTAAATGAATTAAAATTATTTGAAACGCAAACCAATCCATTTATCCTCGGGTCACACCAATGAGTTGGGAAGGCTCCCTTTCCTGATTACTGTATTTCCCATTCCATTAGAAAATGTAACAAAAGGAAACTTCAGTGTCACTGGCTTTCAGAAGTAAATTACAAAACATTGTATTTGAGCTTACTCAGTGATAAGCGCAAAAAAAAAAAAAAAAAAAAAAAAAAAAAAAAAAAAAGGAAGGGGGAAGAGATGTATGGAATGGGAAGCAAACATGCACCAGCTTCCTTGCTTACTGAGGAAGGAAGCCAGCAAGCAGTGAGGAGTGGCTGGACCACAGGGACCTATTGTGTGCCTGGAAAAACTTGCCACACACTGACAGTGCATTTGTATGTAATTTTTATGACACCCAAGTTTACAATAAACATACACTGTACAACATACTACCTCATTACATACAGCCCATAGCTATAGTAAGAGTCTAAAATTTGCAGTAATCATCTAGAAGGCAGATGTAGGAGTGCAGAAAGGTCAACATCTAGCTGTTGGGCATAATTGATATCCAAATTTTAAAATGATACCTGAAATGTCCTCAAATGTGGCTTGGCAATGGTTGTGAGGAAAAGATCTTTTAGTTTCTGAAAATAGAAACCACATCTTCTGTCTGTACATCTGAGCATATACTATCATCCGTTGTGTTTTTCCCCTAAGATGAAACCTAAAGCCAGAGTTCAGTAATGCCAAACTTAAAAAGAACCTGACAAGAAAGGAAACCAGACTTTATGTAGCTGATAAACAACTAGTCACTGGATGGACAACATACTACAATTACACAAATACATACTCTGGACCTTTGCTTAATCAGGTAGATGACAGAGTGGCAAAACAGGACTTTCTAAGACCACTTGTGGAGCAACCTGGTTTCCCCTTCTCCTCATGCAACCTGCACTTTATCAATAACTGAGGCTCCATGACCAAAGCAACTCTTAATAAGCAAAGATTCAGTGAGTTAATTCTGAACCCTCACCACAGTAGCAAAAAAGTTAAAATCCACAATTACATAAAAGAAACTGTAGTTTTGTTTTGTTATTGTTGTTTTTTTAATGTGTAATCTGCTGTTCCCTCTAGGGAATTGATAAGACCCCAGGAGAAGCCTTTGAATACATCTGCACTAGAAGAATAGGAATTCAAATCACCAGGACTAGAAGTCATATTACCTGGAGCTTTAGCTCTAAAACCACACAACAGGAAGAGGGATATTGCACCTTAAAATGTTTCTGCACTAAAAACCGCTTTCTATCAGACAATGGGACAGGGGAGCAGGGAGGCCTATCACTGTCCCTTAAAAAGTCTGACTTTAAATCTGTATCTTAGAGGAGAAAAGAAACCGCAGCTGAACAGTCACACAGTGGTGGTGAATGCAATGAAATTCACATGCAATTTCTTGGCCTTTCCTGCACAGAATAATTCAGACATTATATATAAATAGAGCAGTGAAACATTTACTTTTTTTTTTTCACCTAGACCTACAACATCAAATACGTATAAATAAATTCTAGTGTTTTAGGGGAGTAAAAGAGAAAAAGGTAGGGGAACAGGTGACCTTGTTGCCTTGCTTTTCCTTTTCTCAAACAGGAAGTACTGTTATTTTGATGGCATTATATGCCTGAGGGATGTAATATTTCAGAGTCAACTCTGTAATAGCATTTAGGACTGTCATGTATAATAGTATATAATGAAAGAATATTTTTTTTCCATTTTGATAAGTAAAAGTAGTAGTGTGCACCTAAATCTGGTGTGAATAGATTTAAACGAAGTCTTTAAATTTGTGTGGCCTTAGCTGACAGCCCTGGAATAAGGGCATCTCAGCATTGACCATGGTCTGGGATAGCAGAGGGAGAAGTAATAAAGGTAGAAGACTCTTCGTATGCTCACACAAGCTCCAAGCATAGGGGAAGAGAAGGAAAAGTAGATGATGTATGTATGGGGCAGGCCAATGCTGGGTTGATCCAACAATAGAGCTTTCTTTGGAGAACAGGCTCCTGGGATAAGGCTGTTGGGAATGAGAGAAAAATAGTCAAGCTGGTGTAAGTAAGATCTGAGAGAGGCAGGTTGGTGAAGGTTATGGAAAAAAGAAAGGATTCTTAACCAAATTTCCCTGCCCCCAGATGTCACTGAGTACAAGACATAATGACACTCCACTATAGTTATAACCATCCTCAAAATAACAAGGAACTGAGAAAGCAATTTAGCAGTTCTGTAAGGGTTTACGTTTTCCTACATTCCATGAGGGACAGAGGAGACGCCATTATTTACTTATGTGGGGAGATGGCGTGAAAAACTATGGCTACTGTATAAACATCCACATTTATACATCTAGCTTGAAACTTCAAATGCATTCCTATAAAACCCTGGAGGACCTAAATCTCATAACACCTGATGGTCTCCTCTGCAATGTACCATCATACAAAAGTCTTCTTAGGGACCACCTGCAAGTATCAGATAGTTGTCACTCCAAATCAGCAAATGGCTGATTGGTCATCGGAAGAGCATGAGAAAAAAAATTTAATTTCCTCTTCCTAACCTGTGGGTGACAGAACCACAGTTTTTTCTCATTGCCTTTAAAAAAAAATAAAAACATAGCTTGCAGAGACATTTAGCTGAAGGTGGTTCAGCTGACTTAAGATATGGTCCAGTTTCCAGAGAATCCCATACTCCCTCTGAGATTAGAAAATCAGCCCTGTAAATCATGCTCAGCTTGAGACCCAGACTCTGGCTGCTAATAGGGGAAAAAAATAGTGATGACCTTTGAGACACTTGCTGTAGAGTCTAGGTTTCATATGATTCAGGAGTAGTCTAGGTCTGCTTTGCTGAGGGAAGAAAAAGACTTACAATTGCCTTGGAGACCATACATTTTTGCTAAAAGACTGAAAAAAAAAATTGTGTACCATTACTGTTATGCAGATCAATTCCCACTGTTTTTTTTTTTTGTTTGTTTGTTTGTTTGTTTTTTAAAGTGACGAGCTCTACAGAGAAGACAGGAAAACACAGAAGGACCAGAGGCCACTTTGGGAGAAGCAGCAAAGGGAGTAGTAAAACTCAGAAAAGAAAGTAAGTGCACGTATATATTAGCCCAGAGGGGCAGGATGATGGAAAGAATTGGCCTACAAAACACCGAGACTGGTACAACTATAAGAAGCTGCCAGAGGAACCTCATGGGTCAGCTCTTCTCATTCATGCATGGGGAAAAGTTTGGATAACTCCAATGAGTTAGGAAATCCATGATTTATCTCTAGCTGTCTTGGGAGGCAGTCTCTCAACTAGATTCAGATGGACTCATGCATCTCCCTCCTGCTGAAAACAGCATCCTGTTTCTCTGGGCAACAAACTTCCTACAGTAACCAGGACAGGAGTCAAGATCTGATCATTCATTACATCAATCCATCTTATGCCTTAGTTAAAATTCATTTCTAGTGAGAATCAAAAATGCCATATTACCAAATGCCTTAAGAGTTCTCCATTTCTTTTTTGCAAATAATCTCAAGGGAAACAAGAAGGGGAAACAATGGTTTTAGAGTCAGTTCTTAAGGTAGCATTGCAACATATAAAGTGAAGGGGAGAGGTTAAAGGAAACTATTTTGATTAGAACTGATGGATGGGAAGGAGCAGAAAGAACATTTAAATGTTTTGTTATACACATAGCTTGTTTTTTTGTTTTTTTCCTTCGTAAAAACCTCAGCTGCCTTTTAAAATGAAAAGCTTCAAACTAAAATGCCCCTGCTATTATCATATTCCTGTGCCTGGGTATCACTCTGCTGCAATAAAGATTTGGGAAGAGAAGGCTGCCACTGCTTAATGAGCTGTATGACAGCACAGAGCAAAGGGAGAGGGGGAACTGGGAGGTGAACCTGCACTGCACAAACAGTTTGAGCCACTCAACAGTCATAGTAGGGAATGAAGGATGGGATGGGGGCAGGGTTGAAGGGATCATTTGCCTGTTTTGTTATTAAAGCAAGCAGGTCAATGTCATATCCATGGTTGGAAGAAAAGGGGATGGGGGGGAGGGAGTGATGGAGGAAGGGAAGGAGATCTGAAGATGTCACTTGAGTCAAGTCAAAGTCAAGTTGTTGGATGATGGATCAGCAAGATCTCCAAGCATCCAGTTGTGTAAGGACAGCGGCGGTGCTGTGTATGAGCTGGCATGGCAGGCATCAACAGGCACTCCTAGGCCTTGCTCTCCTCTACTTTCACCGCCTGAGGTTTGATTGCTCCAGTTCGCTTCATCTGTGTGGCAGAGGCTGACTCCTGCAATTTCACAGTTCCCAGGCTGGGTTTATTTTCATCCACTCGTTTTGCCTTGGGACAATCAAAAAGAGAGGAAATTAAGCTTAATAAGGCGAACTCCTTTTAATTAATATAAAGATCCCACCATCCCCCTTCCTGATGTAGGGCTGCAAAGAAAGAACTAAGTGATCCATACTTGAGCTGAAGTGCTAGATTTAAAAGTACTGGCTGATTACTATCTAGTTCCCTTCCAAAGAACTTTTAGCAGATTGATCTGGGGAGAGTGTAGTGATGAACTGAATTTGTTTTGAGAAATACAGTAAAAAATGAGGTTTTATGAACTGTTGATTTACCAAGCCAACAGCTTCTTTTCAATTCATGACATTATGCATCTCATGCATCCTTCAAAGAGACCTTCTTATACCCCACCAGACTTGTGAACCCCTTTCCACTGTGATTAAGGTGGGAGAGAAAGAAAAAGAAAAGACAATCCAGCCACTGTTAAAAGCAGGCTTACTCAAAGGATCACAAATAAAAGTTGGAAGGGACCTATAGAGGTCATTAAGTCAAGCTCTTTCTTTTTACAGATGAAGAAAATGAGGCCAAGAAAGGTAAAGCAGCTTGTCTAGTGTCACTCAAGTTCCAATGGGCAGACAGAAGATTTGAACACAAATCCTCCAATTGCAAATCCAGCCCTCTTTTACTCTACTATGCTGCCTCTCACGTTTACTCTGAAAGATATTTTCAGCAACACATTTATTACTCCTCAAGCTATATAACCAAGAAGTAACTGTCTAATTTATCAAGTGTACCCCCCAAGGCCAACAGTCAAACAATGAGCCCTCATAATGAATATTCCAGGATTCTAAAGATCTACTTGTAATTCTATTAAAAATATTAGCTAATCTTATATAATTGTAGCTAACCTTAACTATGTCCTCTTCTTATTCCCAAAGAGCAGTTCTTATTGGGGGGGGGGGGGGAAGAAAGCCTAGAAAGTTAATTCTATTCAAACCAAGAGGTTGCTTCAAAACATCTGGTGAAGTGACTAATTTTGTTGTTTTTGTTGTTATTCAGTCATGTCCGATTCTTCATGAGCCCATTTGGGATTTTCTTAGCAAAGATACTGGAATGGTTTGCCATTTCCTTTTCCAGCTCATTCGACAAATGAGGAAACTGAAGCAAAAAGGATTAGGTGACTTGCCCAGAGTCACACAACTAGTATGTGTGTGAGGCTAGATTTGAACTCAGGAAGAGGATTCTTCCTGGGCCATCAATATGTCCATATGAAGGGCCAAATAGGGGTGAATAAAAATCCACACGTGGAATGTTTTCTTGGACTTTCTTTGGTCCTATGTGCTTTAAGAATAATAGTCCAGTATAATGGTAAAAGTAGTAATGTTCTTTTTCTTGCAAAATGGGAAAACTTAATTCCATCTAGTCTTAGCACCCAAACAATGACTGACTCTCTCTGTCTCTGTCTCTCATTCTCTCTCACACACAAAACGTGTGTGCACACACATACACACATGATACCACTAAAGCTGACACACAAATCTAACAGTCTTCCAGAGTGCCTTTCTTCACACAAAGAGCTCTACATACTTATAAACATTATATTTCAATGGCATCACTCTTACAAGAAGGTTTAGCATCTTCCCTTTTTCTGGCAGGGAAGGAAGAGCCTGAGGCCTAGAAAAAGAAGTAGCTCAACCAGTATCAGGGGCAGAGATAGGAAGAGAAGCCAGACACAGCCTGACTACCAATCCCATGTTCGAACCTCCTACACATTCCTCCTTTTAAAAAAGGAGTATTCTCAATAAAATGAAATATTCCCCTCTCTTTGGGCACTTGGAAAAATGCCTAAGAGTACAGGACGAGATCTGGAAAGCCATCTTCTACCTGTTGAACGTAGTGTCCCTGCACAGAGCCCATGTTAACTGCTGGTCCAGATGGCTTCCCACTGGGGCTAGCAGAGCTAGGCCTGAAAAAACCAAAGGGAGTGGTTGAGAATACACAGAGTATCACCACAAAAATGGAACAAAAACCTAGTATATGGAGGAAGCATGAACAAAGGTCCTCTTTGGCCAGGGGCATCTGGACCCATCTGGGCAGTCTGCAGAACACATAGATGAAAAATTTAAGGTCTAAGGCAATAGAATGAATGGTGCTAAAAACCAGAAAAGGTGTTCTAAGGACAGAAAAGGCAGAGAAGCATATGGGCAATAATTCTCAACTAAGGAATTGTAACCTTAGTATCTAAAACAGATCTCAAGAAACTATGAGATATACAAACACACTATGTATATAGAAGTGAAGCTCAACAATAGGACTAATGATTGACATTCCTCTGATGTGTTGTGTAATGGTCTATGTAAACAGAAACATCAGAAGACACCCATTTAAAATGAGGTTTTCTTGGTATTTTTGCTTAACCCAATTACTAAATTAACAATTTCTTGAACTAATGTCTGACAATAGTGAATTTAAGCTACAACAAGTATTGGTGTAGATAACCTTTAACTGAAAAACAAAAACAAGATACCAAAAATTTAATTTAAAGAATGGAATGCTACAGAAATACCTACCTTCTAACTCTACCTAAAGCAACTAAAGGAAGGTAGATAATGAAATAAAAATTTCCAAATACTCCAAAGGAGATACCAGAATGCTATACCTCCAACACAGAAACCAAACAGAAATATATAGGTCCAGCTTAAGATACTCCTTTCCCCCACCTCCAGACATTTACAGAAAGTCAATATATTTGTACTGCTGTACTTTTGTTACCTCCATATGGATCACTCCTCTCTCCCCCTTCACACCCAAGTTAGGGAGTTGTCATAGGTTCAGAAGGAATTAAAAAAGCCAGCTTGCTCTTATTTGGGGATAATTATGCACAATACTCGAAAAAGTGCCCTCCCAGAAGCATAAGTGGTTATTCATGGTAAGAAGATATAAATGAGAGGCAATTCCCCTCTCAGTAAAATAAATCTTCTATTTCTAGACTTCTTATTCTATATATAGACTGTTCCTCACTTTTTAGCAAAAATTAAGCATTTTCCACCTTTACTACCCAAGAAATTCTTCAACTCAATATTATTCTTTTGGATGATCAAACTACTAAGACTTTTCACATCTCTAGTTATGACTGACTAATGCCATCTGAAACACCAATTGTAAAGCACAGAAACTTTATATACAATTTTGTAAAAAAGAAAAAACTCTCAATGAAGGGCATTTTATTAATGCTCTAACTTAACTTCTTCTGGGATCCCAAATACAATATTTAAGCCACCCAGTGTTTTCCCACTAGCTAGTGTTTAATCATACCAGAGTGTTTAGTTGTTCAGGATGTGACAACCATAGCTTCTTTACCTGTAGGTCTGTGGTGATGGAACAGACCCTCCAGAAGGGATGTTCTGTTTACCGTCAGCGAAGTGAAATCCCTTCATCTCCATCTGAGAGGACTAAAGGAGATGGAGAGGTAAGAATCCATCATGTGACAAAACAAGGGAGACAGCTCAGCCCTTGTAGTACTATATCAACAGGGACAGAGAGGGGCTTCTTTGTATACAATAAATACTAGGCTTCCTATAGAGGTCACACTTTGGAGTTAAATGAACATTCATAAACTCTAGGGATTAAAAATTAAAGATTTCTTAGAAACAGGAACAACAATGTAGTTGACACTTAGAAACAAGTAAATGACCAGAAAGCTCAAATCTTAAGATATTTTCTCTACCTGGTCTCAGTTGTTAATAAAATCCAACAATGATATTTTCTCTAAAACCACAGACCACAATCTGATTTAGAGTCATTCTTTACCTCTCTGCTGGTAGGAAGGACAGAAGGCTGGGATCCAGGTGGAAGGATTCTTCGGGGAGCTCCTACAGAGAGATTCTGCCCTTGAGGCAACTGAATGGACTGTGGCAAAATCAATGGCTGCTGACCAGAACCATAGCGAGGCAAAGGTAGCTGAGAGCCAGGCAATGGCATCGTTAACTGCTGAAAAATATTGGGTATTCACTCACAATGGACGGTATTAAAGAGTTAGGTTTAGTATTAATAGTATTAAAATTACTACTGTAGTAATATTAAATATAAATATGTACTTATATGTAATACTATTATTTTTAAGTATTTAAAAATAGCATTAAAAATACTAGAATTGTCTGCTCTTCTTATTAAGCCCGTCTAAAAATGTTTATAAACATACCTGCTGCTTATACATATAGATATAAAATAGCTATAAAAACTGTCTATGTGTATATATTTCCCTTCTTCAGATTTCATTTCTGTTTTCTTTCGTGTAGACTAAGCCTGGTACCACTAACCAATTTCTAATTAGCTGACTGTTCCGATAGAGATATAAAAGCCTCCGTTGCTGGGTCATTAGCAGGGTTTCGCTTCAGTGGCATAAAAATGAGTTAAAATTGGACTCTGGGAATCGATGTTAAGTAAGAGACACTGCAGAAGCATGAAGCATTCTGAAATTCAGTGTGACACTGGCAAATATCCCAAGAAGGGCTGATGGTTTCTGAAAGCTTGGTTTTTTTTTTCCCTTTTATAAACAGAAAATATTACATATGGCTAAATCCTAGAAAGATTTCATCTACTGCTGTATATTCCAACACTAACAATTCAATGAAAATGAACCTGATGGTATGTTAGGTTTCTTTTTAATCAACAATTTCCTGAATCTTATGTAGACATGAAGAATTTTTCTCCTGATATACTGGGGACTATCATGTTTTGCGCCTTTAACCCCAGTGCCTAGCAAAATACCTTGCACACAAATGGATGTTTAATAGATATTTATTGAATCAAATCCTATAATGTCAGGAAATGGTGAGGATGAGATGATAGCAGGGAGAACTAAATGAAGTCCATAGGATGAATAAGAAGCATCTTTGCATATAAAGTACTAAATAAAATCTTGAATTCACTAATATGTACCCAGCTTTTTAATTATGCAAATCAGGTTGTATCATATCCCTCATATCTCAACAATGAAATTTAGCTCCTGTCTTTAATAGTGAAAATGTTGAACGCAAGAATTATCTTAAACTCAGTCATGGGCAGTATAATGGATATAAATAACTATCCTAGGGAATGGTTTTTTAAACTCTGTGATTTCACTGTATAATAAACTGTTGGTAAGGAAACTCACTCTATCCACACCTGTCTATCTATCTACACTGAAAGGGTAACTGACTTTACCAGGTTCACACAACCAGTATATTTGTCATAAATAAGACTTGAACTTACATCTCTAAGGCTTGAACATAGAAACTCTAAAGCTGCCTATAGTATTTACTACACCATGCTACAATTGGAGAATGGTAATTGCAGAAATTAATTCTTTCTTTTCTCTGTTCTGTACCTGTTTTACCTGAGCACTAAAGGATTATAAACCAGATAAAAATACAAAGGGAGAAAAAATCATGCTCTCCTTAATTCTCTGTCAGCTAAAATCGATGGCTATAGAGATGTTACCAAAGCTTTAAAGGCAAACACAAACTAGACAAAATTAAAAAAAAAAAAACAAGTAAAAATTATGTTCCCCTGATGCCAGCTTATTTCTAACCTGTGTTAGCTGGGAGTCCATCATCTGGGAGGCCCCCATTCCAGCTGCCTGATTGAGCTGACTCTCATATACCAGAGCCTGGCTTCCATTCATTGGTTGGTAAGGAGATCCAGACTGAGTCTTGACCATCTCTAAGGGTTGCATGCCCGGAAAAGCAGAATAAGGAGGCTTCAAGGCAGTTCCTCCAGTTAGGACCATGGTGCTAGGCTGGGACAGGCTGGGGTGCATGTACACCTGAGATCTAAAGAAGGAATCTTTTTACCAAAAGGAGTTCATTCTTATATAAAAAAAACAAACTCCCATTCCCACCCCCAAAACCAAGTTTTACCAGGCTGGCTAAGCATTTGAAATGAAATTTATGAAATAACCTAGCTATTGCTACACACAAAGCCTTGAGGTTTTTTTGTCTTTTTTTTTTAAAACCTTATGTTTTAGAATTGATATTAAGTATCAGTTCTAAGGCAAAAGAGCAGTAAGGGCTAGGCAACTAATGTTATGTGATTTGCCCAGTCACATAAGCTAAAAGTGTCTGAGACCAAATTTGAACCCAGGACCTCCCAACTCCAGGTCTGGTTCTCTATCCACTGAGCCACTCTGGCTGCCCCAAAGCCTTAAACAAAATTATCAAATGGATCTGAGACACCTCTAAACAATTATTAATTAGTTCTTTATTAACAAGGAGGGCATATCCGTAACAATGGACAGCGAGGGCAAGATATTTAAGTCAAATTTCATATTCAAGGTCCTACTCATAAACTGACTTGGGAAAGAAATACAGAGAGTCCACAAAAGCCTTTTGGAGACACTGTATATGCATGGTTAGTGTGTAGGACATGTTACCTGAAGGGCTGTATGGAACTGTAGATCTCCTGAGACTGGGAGACAGGAAGTCCACCTCTCAACCCAAGCTGAGCTTGTGCCTGTAGAGATGTATGGAGAGAAATTGGAATCTGTTGGGCAGCCTGAGAGAAAGAGAAGGAAAAAATAAAGCAGGATGATGAGAAACAGGAACAAGGTATATACCAAGCCTTTTAGCACCCTAATTACATTTCCCATGTATTCATCCTGACAACAAAACAACATCCTTATTCAGCCTTATAACTGTCTTGCATATGGTTCTATGGGAAATGAGAGAAAGGCCCACTAACTCAATGGGGCAAGGCTCCAAAAATAATCCTTAGGCATCCAAGATGAAGACCCTCTTGTCAAAATGAGAACAAATTCATTTCTACAATCATAATATAATCATAATAATATAAAATAATTTTACCCTCAGGCAATGTAATAATGGCCAATAGGCCTTCTTTTCTGTCATCACACCATGGAAATAAGAAGGCTAATTTCAAAGGGAGTTATATATTAGAAAAATCTTATATAAGGAAAGAATTAATTAAAAAGCAATGAATCTAGTATTGGTCCTTTATTCTCACACTGTGCTAATCATTAGGTGGTTTTTACCTGTTGGTAGCTCTGCTGTTGAGGTATCGTTTGGGGGACCAGACGAGGCTGACTTGCAAACACATGGCCATCCAGATACAAAGGTGGGATGTGGTTACCTGAAATTAGAAATCAGAAAGTAGAAAATTCTGTAATCTCCCCTTTTTAGTCCATTCCAATTAGACACTTACAAAGTAGGAATAAAAAGAGGTAACTAGGCACCTACAAAATTCAATCTTTTTCTCAAGTGAGAAAATATATTATATATAATATGTTATATATAATGTGCTTTATATACCTTAAAGCAATATACAAATATCTCTTTGGAAACATTCATGCTAGAGATGAGATGCCAGGCCAGCTACCAACTTGTCTAAATATAGTTGGATATCTGTATTTTAGTGGTACCATTCTGGTACTTGAAGAGGGCATAAAGAAGCTACTTTAGCTAATATATAGGAAGACTTGGGCTAAAGCTTTAGGACTTGAGGTGGCAGAAATAAATGTCATAAAAGTAAAAGAATTCAACTCAATCTCAGCCTTCTTCCTTTCTTAGTCCTCATTTTAGCCAGATTTTAGGAGTCTAGCAAAATCCTATTATACATGGTACAATGAAAAATCAAAGCAGCCTTAAGTCTCTCAGGTACTGCCTCTTCATTTCCCTTTTACTGAGTACACATTGAAGGGTCAGAAGGATCTATTGGAATACATCACTGAGACTCAATGCTGGAGGGGAATGAGCTGGGTGGGGCTCAAAATTCCCATGATCTATATTCATAAAAAGCTACTTTTCTGGAATACCAATGTGTAGAACTTTACTACAAATGACCTAGGACTCTCTTATTTGTTAATTGCTTTTGGAAAGGGACTAATAAGCAAGTGATGATCAATTTCATCACAAAATAAAGTTATCTATGACCACTTACACTTTAAAAAATTATTTATAGACTCCAAAAATCAAGGTAAGAAGGGCTTTTGCTATAACAGGTCTCTTTTGGTAATCTAGAAGGAGCACATGAACCTGATTAGAATGAAAAACATGATACCTGGAATAGAAGAAGGTGCTACAGATGCCACAGGCATAGGTGGCATGGAAACTCCACCAAAAGAACTGTAGTTGACCCCACTGGAAGCTCCAACACTGGAAGGAGGCTGGATGCCTGAACCAGCTCCTCCTGGAGAATTCTGCTCAGGCAAACTGGGGGAGTTCTCCCAAGCCTTGCGTGCAGACTCCATCTTTGGAAGGGGGGGGGGGGGGAAGAGGAGAAAAATTACTAGTAGTGATAGAAGATAATGAAAGCAGTTATATATTAATATATAATAATATATATAACNAAAGCCTCTCATAATCTATCCTAAGGCAGTTGCCATGTTCCTGCTCTAAACTGAACCTCAGGCAATAATTGACTTCCAAAAATAAACACGAAACAGGCAATGAAGCGTCTTAACTCAAACAGATCCAGCATGCTTGTTTTCCTCCTCCCCCCAGATGAGCAAGGTAAATGTTTGGAAAAGGAAGCACTGGCTGACCAATCAATGGAGTCACTGTGGGGTTTGAATGTGCGGCAGAACTGCAGGAAGGCAAAGATGGTGAGGGAAGCAGGGAAATAGTGCCTGGATGACATCACTGGCTGCTGAAAGAAAGGCTTCCCTTCAAAAGCCAGTACAATCAGCATTCATTGACCCTAACATCCAAGCCTGGAACACGGCAGTGAAATATTACTTTAATCCAATCAGTTTCTATAAAAACTTGCCTACTCTACCACATTAAACACACACACACACACACACACACACACACACACACACACACACACACATTACCTACTCAGGGAAATTCTGAGGGTTCAAATATGAACAGAAAACCAGGACAGAATAATTGGTCACCCCTACCTCTTTACAATAAATAAGGTTTCAGTCACTCACTCAAACAGTGCCAGAGCCCTTATTACCTTAAGAGTGAGGTCAGCTGTGGGAAAAGACATTGGATTCAGGCTCATGCCCCGCTGAAGGTGATGATCTCGTCGGAGAATGGGAATAGATTGTGTTAACCCTGCCTGAAAAGAGCAAAAAAGGGAAAGTCATGAGTAGAACATGGAAGAAAAAGTCAAAGAAAAAAGAGCTCAAGAGAATAGGAAATTAAGAGAAAGCTTGAATGAATATTAGTTTTTAACTTTTTTGACACATGTCAAGATGATCTACCCTATGGCAAATGGAACATATTAATAGTCAAAGTTGGAGGCAGCTGGGTGACTCAGTGGATTGAGAGCCAGGCCAGGAATGGGAAGTCCCAGGTTCAAATCTGTCCTCAGACACTTCCTAGCTGTGTGACCCTGGGTAAGTCACTTAACACAGTAGTAATTTTAAGACAGAAGGTAAGGATTTAAAAAAATTTTTTTCAATAGTCAAAATCAAAATAAATTTTGTTTTGCTAAGGTTGATATCCTGGAAATAACATTCAATACTCATCAACTCACTTTCTTTAGATCTAATCAACAGTATGTTGGCATCATCAATTAATGGTTGCAATAGCTACAATTCATGATGTTTGAGAGAGATGGGTTTCACCCAAACTCCTAAGGAATAGTGGGCTCAAAGGGTATACGACACAAATACAATACTGCCTGGGCTGCACAAATTTTATCCAAAAATTGGTTTTTGGGAAGGAATGGAAGATTTCACAGATGACTAAATCACAAGCAAACCAATTACTAACATGCTACGTAGACATTGCAATAGGCCTGTATCTATTCCATGATCCAAATCCATTTGTTTCAGATGGAACAGTCTAAAGAGGCCTTTTATAAAAGAAGAGATGATTTTGAAAGCAGTAGTGAAAAACTGAAGGAAAATTCTCTTTAAGGAATCTTCCAAGAAAATAAAGATGCTTTGAATATTCTCTCTGTACTCCTAAACTGAGAGTGGGACTAAGTAGAAGGCAGGATGGGGTTTACACTTACATTACTGGCCAAGGCATCCTGCAGTTTGACAACGGGATTTGCTGAAGTACTGGAAGCAGAGCCAGGGGGCAAGCTAAAATCAGAGTCCTAAAAGAAGGAAACATTCATCCCATTCAGACAATGCACGGTCCATGCACTGGGGATGCTAAAAATATAACTAACTGATCTCCAATCTCAGTAACCCAGAAAATCCACTAAGAAGCATTTAACAAAGAGCCACATATTCAGCCAAACATTCACCCTGTGCTTAGTAAAATGACATGTTTTCCAAAGGCATACATGAAGGTATAGAGTTTAGGAATTTCTACTTTTCCCCATTCCCATTTGTTTTCCGGATGGAAAGTGAATGTTATGTGCTAAATTTATCCTGAGAACCTGGTTTGTATCAGTAATGAAATCTATTAGGCAATTTGATACTACCTAGTATTCATGATATTTGAACTTGATTGTAATCTTTTCTCCCTCTATAACTACCCCCTCATTCCTTTAATTTCCCAAAAGAATACCCTATCTTTTCCCTGCAACAAGTTTAAGCCACTATACTCCCATCCCCAAAATAAGAAATAAAAGTAAAAATAAAATCCTCACTTTAGGATTGACTCCAAATTCAATGGGTGGAACAGGCAGCACAGAATCCACATGAATCTCTACCCCATTAACAGGTGGCACATTCCCTTCCAGTCGCTCTCCACCCTCAGAGCCCTTTCTGTTTTTCAGAGAGCGCTCATTGCCGATGGGTCCAGGCTTGTGCTCCTTGTTCTGTCCTGAACCTTGCTCTGAATCCTTAAGGGGAAAGCAGAAAGACTAAGACAAAAGCTAAAAATGTCCAACCTAGTTATTTTGTCCTCAGATTGGGCTATCAAATGCAGATTACCTTTTTCTCAGATTGTTTCTGAGCCTGTTCCTTCTGACAGTCAGATTTGGGTTCCACCAAGCCAGGCCCATTCATCTCCTCTGGTTTGAGAGTGCCATAGGGAGAACTTCTCTGGGAGGAGGTTGCAGAAGACTCCCGAGATTCTGCACTCAAGTCAATGCCACTATCTCCCTGGCTGCTTTTAAAACCCTGCTATGCAAAGCACAAAATGGGTTAACACTCTCAATACTCCAAGGTTAAAACAAAAGCAAAAACATAGGGGATATATATAAAACTTATAAACAGGATAGAAATCCTTATAATTAACTCCAAACACCTCATGATCCCCCTTCCCTTCTAGCCCACTTAGATCTCTAAAAAAGGAAAAAATGTCTGTCCTGACCTACCATTAGGACCTAGCATCTCCAGATACCAAAGGCACTAATCCTTCTTTATCTTCATAACCAAATGGTCTTTAAACTGACACTACCAAACTTATTTCACTTATGACCCCAAACCAGAAACTCCAGTGCCCTCCAGGAGAGAAGCTGCTTTCCTCACCCAGGTTGATTATTTTTTTCTTTTTATAATTATGCTTTCCCACCATAAGTAGCCACAAGGAAACACTTCTTTAATATGAGAAGCATCACAAATTAAGAATGCAAGGCCACTGCTGAACTCTAGTTTGCTAGAACTTAATTCAATCCAGAATCATCCTCTATTTCAAGAGACACGATTTTGTAAGTGGTAGAGCTCAGTGAGGATTAAACAACTAGATTAAAAGCAGTAGCCTAAATCAGCTGTAACAACACTGATAGCACCAAAGTGCACTGACAAACAATGAGACAGGAAGGGACCACTCACTTCTGTAGAACTGGACTCAGTGCTGGTAAAGGCATTGACAGCTTTACTCCAGGAATCACTGCTGGTGGACTGAACTGGAAGGGCTAAAAAGCAAAGAGGAAACAGGAAATGCAAACCAACAGACCAAAAGAATTTAGGTTTGGGCACCCTCAAGAAGGCTAATACAAGTACATTTCATTAAAGAGGACCAATACACATTATCAATTCCAAGATGGAAGGTAAGGGTTAAAAAAAAAAAGTGGGTACTATTCAGTGAACCTGGTACCATTTCCCCTTAAACCAATATGTTAAATAGAAAAATAAACCTATAGTATCTCTACATTTGATATTTTAAAATTTAAGAATATCATGAGATATTTTTATTATAAGATAAAAATGGGATTTAAAATTTTTTCATTATTAAAAGTCATTCTATGATGTCTCAGAGAGAATTTTTCCCAATGCAGTAAAAGAAGTAGCAATGTAGAATACTATAAAAAGCATTGGATTCAATGTCACAAGGTTCTGGGTCCAAGTCCCACCCCTGCCACTTATGGCTTTTATGTCTCAAATCTTTCATCTACAAAATGAAAGATTAGAATCTGGACATCCATTCTTTTTCAGCTTTAAAATTATGACATCAAGATATTCAGTTATAACAAGTA
Source organism: Gracilinanus agilis (assembly GCF_016433145.1). Lineage (NCBI taxonomy): Eukaryota > Metazoa > Chordata > Mammalia > Didelphimorphia > Didelphidae > Gracilinanus > Gracilinanus agilis. The sequence goes on from NC_058131.1 coordinate 280,370,442, forward strand.
ACATACATACAGATATGTTTTCTAAAGTAAAGTGCACAGAATTTGTTTGCCCTCACATAAAAGAGCTTGGCCAAAAGATGACTGAAAATTACATCTGAAATAGAGCTGAAAAGAGCATATTGTAGGTGCAAAAATGTCAGGATCTTTGACAGACCATAGTAATGTATTTCCCTCCCTTGTTATCAGGATAAAATAAGACAGGTGGAAAAAAAAAATCACTGGCTTAAATCCTATCAAGACTACTAACACATTATGGCGAGAATAGTGGGAAGGAGTTTTCCCAGGTAATAAAGTACCCTTAATAAGCTACTGTTTAATCAAAGTAGCCAAGCAGATTCTGTTTTTGGCCTTTTTTTTTTTTTTAAATCCACCTCCATCTGACTCTTTTATGTACCCCCCAGTAAACAAAGCTAATGTAGCAGGAAGTCTAAACTTGGGCTTTGTCAGGAACTGCTTTTGTTACCAATAGTTGTCCAAACCCTATCTAAATGCATGCAGGAAGAAAGGTAAAACGTGGCCCAACCAGGTGACTTACTGAGCTCACCTTGGCTATTATTCTCCCAGATTTCTGTGCCCAGGCTACTGCCAGGCACTGCTCCATCCCCTTGCTCTAAGCATAGGTTATTGTGCTTCTTAGCAAATCGAGGAGGGATTCGTGATGACAGAGTTCGGCCTTTGGTGGGCGCCTGAGGAAAATTAATAGATAATCAGTCTAAACATTATGCCTGAAATACAAAATTCAAGACATTCCTACCAATTTTATCACCAAACACTCAACTTTGAGAATGCTCAAAGGAGGCCCAGAGGGTCCAGTTATTTGACTCTCTACACAACTCACTCTTGGTCCTGCTTCATCTTTTTCATAAGACTTTAGCAAAAGTCTAATTTGAAAACAAGTAGGTACAACTGCATTCATGCTATTTGATTAACTAAGTAAGAAAGGAAAAGTCCTAGACAAGCTAAGGAATTTCAGCATACACACAAAACAACCTGGGTTTGTTTTTTTTTTTGTTTGTTTGTTTTTTTGCATATATCTGCTAGTATTACCCTGTGCTTTCTCTTACACAGCTGTTTTTCAAAAATGAGTGAAACAAATTAACTTCTTAGGTCCTGCAATAGGGAAGTCCTTGCTCTATTGTCTTATCTAAAATCCCATCATTCACTTCTTCCTCTCTTTCCAATCAGACTACTTGTCTGCCCTATTCCCATCTTCTCATCTCTACTCACCTGGACAGCTTGCTCTTTCTTCCTCCTCTCTTCCTCCATCAGGCGACGTTGCTTTTTAGTTAAAACCTCAATGAAACCTTCACTCACCATGGAACCCACTTCACTTTCCTCTCCAGGATTTGAAACCCGATTGTCTATGATAGTATCTGAGTGGCAGTTTCATGAGAAGGAGGAAAAAATGTTTCCATTAAAGTCAACAAGTATCTTGATAGATTAAAATGCCCTAACATTAGGCTACACTCTTTTTAGACCTCATTTTGCCTGCAAGTATAGACACTAATCCAACAGAGCAGCTCTCTCATCTAGGTAAAAACCTTTCGGCACTTACCCTTGATGAATCAAAGGGACATGATCTCCTCATCTAACATATGCAATACTAAATGAAAAATGATACCTAAGCCTTCTATGAGGGAAAGGAATAAACTACCAGATCCATGATGAGATTTCTTGGTTCTGGCTTTATTTTTGCTTCTTTTTCCTTTTTACTCCCTACTTTCCAAAGACTGATCAAAAACTCACTTCCATAACTTAAGTCAAACTGTGGAAGGGCCTCTCCCTTCTCTCCTGCCCTCTGAACAGCCAACTTGGATTCTTTTTCTGTCTTCTTCCCTGGTGATTCAGTAATGTCAGAGTTGGCGTGGGCAACTCGCTCCAGATTATATGTGGAATGACTGTTCCCACTGTTAGAGTTGCCAAGGCCTCCAGGTAAAGCCTCTTCTGGAGACCTGCAGAGTACAAGTAAGCTCAGATAAAGCCATATGTCAACAGAGGAAGAGAAATAAAAACTTAGTATGTACGTACACCCATGTACACACACACACACACACACACACACACACACACACACACATGCTCTTATAGAGTTCTTTCTAATCAATGTGGATAGGATGGTTATATTTTTGTTTTTCCTTGTGGTTTCCTTTAAAACCTAATGAGCTAACTGAGGCAAGTCTGAAAGTAGTTTGAAACACTTTTTAAACTTTATTTTTTTTGTTTTATTTGTCTTCTCTTTTGCAACATGTACTAATGTGTTTTCCATGTAGGCATATATAAAATCTATATCAAAGTACTTTTCTTCTCAAGGAGAGGGGAGGGTTGGGAAGGAGAAAGGGAATTTAGAACTCAAATTATAAAAATGAATGTTAAATATTAAAAGTTTTTGCATGTAATTGAGAAAAAATATCCTTTAAAAAGCATAATAACCTACTACTAAACATTGATTCAGTGATATCGCATATGTTCATTATACAGGTTCTATTTAAAAAAGATAGTTAGCAAAATGGATAGAGTACTGGACCTGAAATCAGAAGACCTCAGTTCAAATTCAACCTCTCACACTTATTTAGCTGTGTGGCCCTGGGGAAAATCACTTAATTTCTGTCTCAGTCTCTTCATCTCTAAAATGGAGATAATAATAGCACCAACCTCACAGGGTTGTTATATTTGTAACATGTTTTGCAAACCTACAATGTTATATGAATGCTAGTTATTACTGTTATTTCCATGATCACTCCTATTTAAAAAATACTTCTCTTCCCTATGATAGCATGTCAGATTCAGCCTAGATGCACAAGAAGAGATGAAAGAAGCCAAATGCCCCTCTAGTCCTATTTTACAATTCGAAACATAATCTATTCTTGGCTACTCCCTCAAGCAGACCCATATGGAAATAAATACCAGGAAAGGAGCAGAGATCAGAAGTTCTTCCAAGCATCATCAGCTATGGGTATTTAAGGGAGAATGAACCAACATTTGAGAGCATAAACCACACTTTAGGATCTAAATTAATTGTTACTCCACAGATCTCAAGAGTATTAATTTCCTCAATACTATGGAGAGAGGGGATTCAAAGGAAAACAACAATCAAGCCGTTTATAACTTTCCAAACTAGGAGCAGCCTGTAAGTTCTCCCAAGGGAGCAGTAATCCCTGAGAATAGAATATCTACCTCAAAGTTTCTACCAAAGATATACTTAGAGCTATCAGGCAGGCAGTCCAGACTTTGGAGCAACACTGGAGACAACTGACAGTCATTTTCTTTAACCCCTGTCCCTTATTGCACTGAGTTAACATTCCAGAAGGAGAATTCCTTGACTTTCTACTGCTGGGAGGGAGGACTCCTAGAGAAGCTGACTTGGTGCAGCCGGAATGCTACAAAGCTCCCCAAACAGAGCTGCTGACCAGAGAAGGTTCAAGTAGAGAATTCTGGTAGAATAACTATTGCTTATTATCTTGTTACAAAGAAAAATTGTTTTCTTTGCAATGACCCCTTAGCAGGGCTTATAACACCAAGAAGGATGCTAGATTCTCTAGTATACAGGCCAGATGTAAGACAATCCTTTACTTTTATCTTCTGAGCTACAAGAAGAACCATGAACAGAGATTTCAGTAGTTAACCCTCTGGAATGCAACTCTAGACCAAGTTAGGGAGCATCTAACATATGGCAGGGACACAGAGAGAAAGAGAACTATAGCTACCTTTATGCATGAAGTTTTATATGTTTCTTTGTATATATTTTTTTTTAAATTAAAAACAAACAGGGATTTTGTGTTTTGTTACCTTTTGGTTTTCAAAGGTGTCCCATTCTGTTGGGTCTCATATCGGGTAGCAGATCCGCTGCTTCCTTGCCTGACAGACTTCTCCCCATACCCTCCAGGTTCTATCTTGCGGCTCTGCCTGTCCACTAGGGGTCTCTGGCTTGAGAAGCTCCGTTTGGCCAACTCTCTCTTCTCACCCAAACTGGTTCCAGATAGGCTACCATCCAGCTGGGGATCAGCTTCGGCTGTCCCACCTTCTCGCCGCTCTCGCCTTTCACTGAAGTCACTGCTCTCAGATGCAGTCTCCCACTCCTCATTGGCATGATCAGAAGAATTCTGGTAGGAGAGTTCGGGGGTTCTCCGGCCAGAAAGATTGCTCTTCTCTGCCAAAACCAACTTTGGCCTTCCTGGCCACTGACCAGAAAGTAAGTTTGGTCCCTCATCAGAACCCCATTGGCCCAAGGACTCTCGTTCTTGACGGAGGCGCCTAAATCGAGGAGGTTTGTCTTGCCGAGGGGGTCGCCGTCTCCGGAAGGGCCTGTTTTCTACGTTTTCAGAATCTACATAATCATCTTGGAAAAAGGACCTTTTATCATCCAGGTGAATGTCTTCAAAGCCTCTCCCACTGAATGAATCAGAATGTTTATAATTATCTTGGATATAGTCTCGGTCTGTTGGTCGTCGTGCCCCAAAAGTATCTGAGGACATACCATTGTTGTAGTCTTGCCAAGAGCCACCAGTACTTTTGCTCTGCCAATGGGATGATTCCTTTGACACAAAGCTTCTCCGTCCATACCCAGAGTTACTCAGCCTTGGAGGGAGTGCTCGGCCAAAAGCTCGAGGGGCTCTGTTCTTAGTATCCAAACTACTGTGGTCATCTGAATAGATCTTGTTAGATCGCCAGGAATCTTTGTAATCACCTTTCTTCAAGTCACTCTCCTCTCTTTCCAGATGAGACCCATCATTCCCATTCTCTGATCCCCTCTGTCGGCGCCGTTTAGGGAGTTCTTCATATTCAGAGCCCTCACTGTGAGTCTCACTGGCAATTCTGCGTCGAGGCTTGCCTCTAGGGAAATCTTCAGGCTGATTGAACTCACGGAGACTCCGCCCTCGGGTACTTCTTTGGTTGTTATATAGTCCTCTGCTACCAATGATACCACCACTACCACAAACATTGCCACTACTTCCACCAGTACCCCGACCTCGGAAAGTGAATTCTCTGAAACCCCTTCCACGGCTTCTATTCTGACCTCTGCCTCCAAAGGCTTGTTCTTCATCTATGAAAATCCAATTATTCCTCTTTGTTGGAGGAAGATCACTGGAATCCCTTGAAATCTTGGTCTCCCAGGCCCTATCAGGCTTCTCTTCTTCCTCTAACTTCTCATTCTCATGGCCAAAGTTGGTTTGAGAGGAGCCCTTTTGAGTCAGAAGGGGATGTGAAGAGTTAACCAATGGAGAGTCTCCCTCATCAGTCCCATCGTTCTCAGCTTTGTTGAGTGGCTCCTTCTCTTTGGATAGATGGGATTTGTCTTCCCCCACTTCCTGCTTAATTTTCTCCAGTTCCTTCTCCTTTTCTTCAACCTTAAGAGCCTTCAAGACAGGTTTCTTAATAGGACCAGATCTCCGAGTCCTCCCAATTTGTTCCTGTTGCTGGTTATTAGTGTTTCGGTTCTCGGGGACCCATTCTGTCTCTGAGGCAGGCTGTTTGCTGACGCTCCCCTCCTTTTTCCAGGGGTCAGAGTTGAAGGTCTGCTCCTCCCTAGGAGCCTCTTCTAGGTTGTTAGCTGTGTCAGAGGGCTTCTGCTGATGTCCAACATCCCAACTGCTATATTCTGGTTTTTTATCACTTGGGACAAAGTCAGACTCCAATGGGGAGCACCTGAGGTTTGTATGATGAACCCCAGAAGCAACTGCCTCCTGCACATTTTCCTGGGGTGGAAACAAAAGCTCCTGACCTATTCTTTGAGAGGAGACACAGCTGTCAAAGTCTGTTTGGGCCTTCTTGTCAAAAGCATTTAAGTACTCATCCCCTCTCTCCTCAAAGAGATCATGCTGGGCACTTATACCTCCTGACCTTCCAGCTGGGGCAGAGTAAGAGCTTTCATTCCTGAAAAGGAACCAGAAAAAAACCAGTAAATGTGATTGGAATCTGGCTCCAGGTTTCCATTCTGAATATAGAATATAGCTCCAAGAGATGAGAAAAAAAATTGATGTTTTAAATTTTAAGCATCAAGATCATTCTCTATCTTTAAACAAAGCAATCACAAACCCACAAGTCAGACCATCTGACTAATTTAGTGTCTTTAGAGTCCCCAACATTGAGGAATTCATAGCACTGGGAGACACAAATTATCATCCAGAAAAAAGAATGAACTTTGGAGGAAGCAAAGAGAAGCTGCATTCTATTAATCCATTAGGTAATCAGAATAGTCTTCTCTACTTTAACAACTATCAGTCTTGATCCAGCCACTCTGAAAAGGTCTTATGGTCCTATTGTATGAAAATAAGGCAGAACCTGTCAATGCTTCACTTTTGTTACCAGGAATTCCTTGTTGCCCTTCAATTCTGCCTTCAGTTAGAATTCTCTCACAACTAAGTGTTCAAAGAAAAATGCAGATGTCGAAAGCCCTTTATCACCACCCTCTCCTCCCCTAAGTGCACATAAAGAGATCTAATGCACCTCTTCACCTTACTAGCACCTCTTCACTAAGCCCCTTACTTTCATCTTGTAAGCAGGGACTTTCAGAATCAGTCTCAGTTAATCAATAGTAGGTCAGTGGCACCATGTGTCCTCTCACCTGGCATGTACTCCTTCAATTGTCAAAGTTGTGTCATTTTGCTTTGGATTTGGGAGAGTGTACCCTTTGTTTGGAATTGTCACATAGCTCTCTTGGCTCCACACAGGAGCAGGTTCCATTGAAGCTGTTTTCCTTTCTTGGACTGGGGGTGGACAGTTCTGTTCTTCTGAGTGACAGCCAGTCCCATTGATGGAGTCTTGTGGCATCATTGGTTTCATCATTCCTAAAAACAGCAAAGAACTGATAACTATAATCTTGTTCAAAACCCAGCTGCACAGTGGGGACCAGTACAATCTCTTCCTTAAAGCAGAAAAAGGAGGTAGATATAGAAACCTATCAATTAACCAGAGAGAACATTCAAGAAGTAGAAAACAGAAAAAGGAACTGGAATGTTGCCACTGATTAGTTACCAATCTACAGAGCTTATTATTCACAAATAAAATCTATAATACATAAGAGATAACTTTTTAAAATGAAATGATATTATGATAGAGAACTAAAAGGAGTTTTGTATCAGGGGTCTTTCGCTGCTACTGAGCTCAGGAAATTAAAGTCCCAGAAGCTTGCCTATGATAAATTCTATGCCAGTGTGACAATTCCTGAGCTCAATCTCTAGCTATCATCCACCACTAAGGAAATTGGTTCTAAAAACTTGTAAGAGCTTTAAAAAAGTCACAGGATTCCTTCACTTGTAAAAATTAGGGGGGTAAAAGGAAAAGGAAAGATGAGATTTTAAAAAAACTTTGCCTGAGCAGATTAAGCATAAAATCATTGGCCCATAACACATTAATCAATTTGTGTTATATTCACTTGACTTTGGTGGAGCTGAAATTCCTCCTTGTCTTGGGTCAGACAAGACAACTTTCTATGTTTTTGTCCTTTTGGTTCTACAAGTTTATGTAAAAAGCAGTTCTGGGAAACTAAATTTATCTCTCACATCTAAAGCCTACAAGTAAGTGAGAGAAGAGAGGGGAAGCAGGTGCTTTTTCAAAAAAAGTAAAAGAATCTGGCCAGTGGACTAATGCTGACTTAGTTAACAATCAAAAAGCTCTTACCTGAAGGATGTAGAGCTGAAGGGTAAAAATCAACAGGGGTTCGAGCTGGAGGTATTCGTGGATCCATGTAGGGGGGCATCATCATCCATCGGGGATCAAATCCCAGCATCTGAGGGTGATGTGGGTAAAAGGTACGCTGAGGGTGGGAATGGGAAGGTGGAGGATAGACCTGCTGCTGTTGCTGCCAATGCTGTAACTTATACAGCTGTTCCTAATCAAGAAAGAGAATGGATTTATTAAGGTACAGGACTATCCAGGGATGGAAGCACCCACCCACAGATATGTTCTTCCACCTTTGATCAAACAGATGCCACAGTTTTGAGAGATCAAGAACTAAATAAAGCAGCATCCCACCTAACAGGAAAATATAAGCAGGTATCGATTACCAGAGAAAAAAAAACTCAGGTTGGCTAGCCTTCATGGCCATGGTCAGGTTCTGGTGTCTGGTCACAATTTATTTGGGCATAAAAACTTCCCAAAGTAAAAACTGCTTTATATCATCAAACCACAGAAATGAACCTGCCCCAGAGAGAGCTTATTTCTTCTTTATCCTAGCCTGTTCTATAAGCCCAACATGTTATTGGTTAAGAGTTGAAAAAAACAACAAACATACTTGAATCAATTCAACATGCATTTGATCCTAGCTAGTAGAATGTATGTACTAATGCAACATTATTCAGCATGTCTTCAACACACATCTTTTCAAATAAAAACAGAAAAGACCATCTAATCTGCCAGCTAAGATTCTATGAAACTATAGCAGATTTCATATGGAAAAGAAGGTGGCTGAGGGTCAATATGCATAAATAGCATAAATGTAGCAAATCCAAAAGATCCTTGATGCTCTAGTAATATACAGTCTTTAGGCCAACCTGGCAACTGGTGAATGGAATAACTGTAGCAAAGAGATGATAGTTATTTTCTATTTTCTCCCTTTCAAAAATAGAAGCAAGACAAAAGAATTCAGCAGAATTGCTCATGTCCAAACCTCAAATGTCCTTGGAGGATGGATCCAAGCACAGTTTGTTTATAGAATTTATCCAGTTGGTCTGTTTATGGCTTTCAGCTTGGTGCTAGTCCTTTCCACTTCTCAGAGTTAACTTTAGGCACTGTTATTAATGTGCTGTTTAAATGAAGTTATCTAAAATTTTCCAATCAGTAATGACACCTTACTTCATGAATATGCCTTACTGATGAACTACTAATTTCCTAGTCTAAAAGTAAGCTCAATAGGTTAACTGTTCCTGTACAAAGTGTAAGGCTCAGTTGAAAAACTCCTGAAAACTTCAGATTTAAAAAGTTCTGGTTACTTCAAGAGTCCTAAAAACTTAAAAAGCATAATGAGGGTCTGCTCTGGGGTTTGGACACTAATGATTAGTGAAGATGATCAAAAGATTAAAGGGAATACCAAGTGGGTGCTCTAGAACCCAAAAGAAGCTAACATTGACCCAAGAAGTGTTAATCAGAGCCCAAGGAAGATACTCTTTCATTTATATACTGTTAGCCAAGCACATTGCCTTTTAACCACCATGAAAAAAGGAAAAGAGACCAAAAGCTACTTTCTAACAACAAAAGTTTAATCAAAGTCTTCCTTGTTCTCAATAAGTAATATGTATAAAATGATCTACCAATGTCCCTATTTTAATTGCCCAACTCTTAGATTTATTGATTGGCAAAGATAAAGTAGAAAAGGAGAAGAGAATTGGCATTACTGCTTTTTTTGTTGTTGTTGTTCTTTTAAATGCTTACTGTCTTTACCTGCTGCTGTTGCTGTTGGCGCTGAAATCGAGGTGGAAGTGATTTCTGATATTTGTTGAACTCTTGCGCAGGAGATGTGGACTCTCTGAGTTCCTCATCACTGCTACTCTGGGTCACAGCAGGAGGGATAACTGTCTCTTCTTCATTGTAAGTAGTAGGAGATTCCTGGGCATGTAACTCAGGTGTTGCTGCAGAGCAAAAAAATAGAAGGAATTCTATTTTTTGACATGTTGTCATTTGACAAAAGCACAGAAAATGTGATGTTAGGCTCCATCTTTCAACAAGTTCACATTGTGCTGTCCACTTACACTGTTCTCTCTGTTTAGCTGAGGTCATTAAGGAAGAGAGAAATTTTATGACAGATGACTTTTAATAAATTAGGAAGAACTTAAGTATACAAGAGTACTCACATAATCTTTCATCTTTTAGGTTCAAGACTGAACAATACTCATTTGGCCCCTAAAGTACCTTTCCCTTTGCTCCAGGTAGTCACTTAGTGATCACTAGGGAACAATTCTCTTCCAAATACAAAGCAGCTGCCATCAAAGTCAAAGGACACACTGAGAAAAATCCTAGGTGTCCTGAGAACTGGCATCAAATCAAAAAACAAGTATCAATTTCTCCCATCTCTACTAATAAACCATTTAACTAAGCAAGTTTAATTCTCTAGGCAATAGTTTTTCCAATTAAAAACAAAATAAAACACCAGAAACCTAAAATTCTTCCAAACTTTGTTGAAACAATGTTGTGATACAAAAATAGCACTTATAATGTATTCCAAGGTCAACAGATAACATTGTTATGCAATCATAAGAGTATTATATTATTTATAAATCCCACAAAACTACCCTATGAGTGATGAGGTTTTCTGGAGTAGCCTATCCTATCCCAGACATAGTTTGTACCTTTGTGCAAAGCATGGCCATTATCCTGTGGGGAACTCTTCTCAGTGGCTGTGGCTGGGGATCGGGGAACTTCACTGTCTACGTGTTTCTGTGCCTCACTGGCTTTTTGTGCTTGCTTGCACTTTTGATCTAACTGTTTGAGCTTGGCAGCACAGGCAGCCAATCTCTCCTCCCGGGCGCGACGCTCCTCTTCCTCCCGGCGTCTTCGGGCTCTCTCCACAGCCTCAGAGATTTCTGAGGGTACAAACTTCTGCCGTGGGGGAAGTTTGTCCTCTTTGTCTTCCATAGACTGTTGCCGGAGCATGTTACTCATTGAAGACTTCTGCCAAAAGAAGAGAGATGAGATGCCACTTCAAAAGACAACGAAAATCACAATGAAAATCACAAGTCTTACCCGAACAAAGGTTCAGCTCTATGCCCAAGTCAGTTTTGAAAGATAACAAGCCAAGGGTCCCATATTTAGACATCAGTGGACTTAAGATTGCTAGACTATATACTTTTACCATTCTTTAGGTACCATAACCATTCAATTTCTCCAGCCTCTTAAAAATGGGTAATTCACTACCAAGAAAATGGAAAACTAATTTTCACTCATAGAGAAATTTAAGCAACTCCTAATCTATCAAAAGAAACCAAAATCCTAACCAAATCAAGACAGTTACTTGTGAGTTTTGAAGATAAAATATAAAAAGCTGAAGAATTTGCTTTGAAGATGTTGGACTATAGATAAGGTTACAAAGTTTGGCTTTAGAAGGGCAATTAACTGACCTACCTAGGCTCAAATACTGAAAAAAGGCTAATTATTATTTTACCTCTTCTGTTAACATATGGACTAAGATACTCACCACTATCACAGGTTTGGCAAAAAATATTACTTGAGTGGTCATGTTAATTACCCAGAAGATAATAGTATAGTACCTACTCAATTGATGGGAGTAATATCTAACTCAGAGGATTGTTGTAAAGCTCAAAAAACACAATATGTGTAAAACCATTTTGAAAATGCTAAATCACCATGAGCCAACAGTTACTATTATTATTTGAATCTAAAAATTAGTTCAAGTAGGCCACTATAGAATATGGTTGAATATGAGCCTTCTCTTATATTTCTCACATGCAAATTATTAATGAGCTGCTTGCTCATTCGAAGTTAATAAAATATAATAAAATCTTAGACCTATACATAAGATAAAATAAACCCCAATTGTTGTCCAGTTTATAAAAAATATTTATAATTCTTTTATATAGCAAGGACATAAAAAGTGACAAAAATTTACATACTTTTTAGGGGCATACCAATAGTATTCAGTGGAAGTACAATTATGTCTACAATTAGTTAAAGGCCTTGTTTAGCTCTTGCTGTGGCACTATCAATATGCTAAACTATGATTCTTGTCCTAATCAATGAATCGAAGGAGCTTTATATGAATCCTCACCTGAATTCTGACACCTCATAAGCACCCAACACATACCTGATAATCAGGAGTTGGGGTCCAGCTATTCAGCTTCCTAGAAGGGGGTTGAGGCTCTAGCACCTTACGGATAGCCCGAGACATGCCCATAGATTCACTCCAGTTCTTTCCTTCATCCAGGGTATGCTTGACATCAGTACTGTCTGCAGAACTCAGTGACAACTGCCGCTGTCTCCTTGGATCCCAATTGTTCCTATAATGAAATTCCTTTTAGCATTAAATACCTTAATTGTTCTAAACAAATTCTGATACTTCTAACTAGCCTTATATGAGAAGTCCAACAAATTCCTACAAAGTCACTAATATTTTTAGATCATAATGAAGGAGTGACTAAAATCTAATATAAGTAACCAAGATTACTCTTAAGTAATTAGACTTCCACTTAACCATAGAACATTAGAACCTGAGAGGTCATCTAAAATCAGAATTTAGAGCTAGGAAGGCCCTTAGGAGCCAAATCCAACTTCTTTATTTTAAAAAGGAGTAAACAGGTTTGCCCAAATTATAGATGTAATAAATGGAAGCACTATTATTCAAACAAGGTGCTCAGACCCTAAATTCAATATTCTTTTTTTAAAAACACATTTTGTGCTTGGGAATCTGTTATGCAAAGATAAATCATTTCTTCAAGGAGTTTACGGTTCTAAAGCTAGGAGAATAGAAATACAGGAGAAAGCAACACTAAATATTCTTTTTCTGGATGAGGATTTCATCAATTCAAGTTTCCATCATGAAAGATATTGCTTTGAGAAATCTTAGAGGAAAAATAAAAGACAGTAAGTGTGAGGAAACTTTCTACTACTGTTTGTTTCTTTTTCTTTTGAAAAATCGCATGTTTTGATCTGCCTTATGACTCCAACAGTTATTTCTCTGGAGATGGATAGCATTCCCTCGGAATTGTCCTGGATCATTGTACTGCTGAGAGCAGCCAAGTTATTTCACAGTTGATCATAGTACAATATTGCTGCTACTGTGTACAATGTTCTCCTTGTTCTGCTTATTTCACTCTGCATCAATTCGTGTAGCTTTTTCTAAAATCATCCAAACATCATTTCTTATAATACAACAGTAATTCCATTCACCATCATATCCCACAATTTGTTTAGCCATTTGCCAATTCATAGACAACTCCTCATTTTCAATTCTTGCCATTATAAAAAGAGCTGCTATAAAAATCTTTGTACAAGTAGATCCTTTCCCTACCCTTTAAAAAAATCTCTTTGGAATACAGACCTAGCAGTGATATTAAAAGATCAAAGACTATGCACAGTTTTATAGCCCTTTGGACATAGTTTCAAATTGCCCTCCAGAATGGTTGGATCAGTTTACAACTCCACCAACAATGCATTAGTATCCCAATTTTGCCACATCTTCAACTGTTATCATTTTCCTTTACTGTCATATTGGCCAATTTGATAGGTGAGAGGTGGTACCTCAGAGTTGGTTTAATTTGCATTTCTCTAATCAGGAGGAATTTAGAACACAATTTCATATGATTGACAGTTTTGATTTCTTCATCTGAAGATTGTTTGAGCATATCTTTTTGACCATTTGGGGAAATTGGGGAAAGACTTGTATTCTTATATTTGAGAAATGAGACCTTGAGTAAAATTTGTTATAAAATTTTTTCCCTAGTTTGCTGTTTTCCTTCTAATTGGTTTCATTTGTTGGTTCTGTTGGTTTTGGTTATACAAAACTTTTTTGATTTAATATAGTTAAAGTAACATTTTACATCTCTTAACGATTTTGATCTCTTTTTGGTCATAAATTCTTCCCTTCTCCATAGATCTGACAGGTAAATTAGTCTAATGTTCCCGTATAAATTCAATATTTTTCCTATTTGTATTTCCTATTTGAAGTCAGTTTGCTTTGGATCTTGAAATCGGTCTACATATCATATTTTTTAAAAAAGGAATTTTTTTCTTCTTCATATTTTAAGCTAAAAACAAGAGTAATAGAATGAGAATGTTGATATAGGGCCGAAGATGAAAAACCAATGTCACAAAACCAAACTGGGAAATGTTTAACAAAATTAAAAAGGTACAACAGAAATAATGTTAATTTGTGGCTTGTTTGTTTTTTTAAGCCAATATGTAGCTTTCAGGGATGCATTTCTATTTGAGTTTGATACTACTACTGTAGGATCCTAATCCCAATCTTAGGTCACAAATCACCCACCTGTCTATAGAAAGTTGTCAGGATTTTTAAAAGGCTTAAAAAGATAGGGATCTAACTCTGATCAATACAAAGATCCATGACAATTCCAAAGGACTCAATGAAAAACACTATCTACCTCCATAGTGAAAACTGATGGACTCTTGAATAAATACTTTTTTCTTTCATTTTCTTGTTTTTCTTTTTTCCTTGCAATATAGCTAATGTGGAAATGTTTGTATGACTTCATATATAATGATTACATATCTTGACTTTTCAATGAGTAAGGAAAGGATTGAATGAAAAGAAGGTGAAAATTTAGAATTGAAAAAAAATTTTTAAAAATAAGGAGTTAGAAGAAAAGTGGTGTTAAAAACCAAAGCTTTGTTTCTAGGAGAGGTTTGAAATTATTAAAAGGATTGGAAAATTCTACCCCAAGAAGAATAAATAAACTGTGGGAACTATACTACTTAACAATCCAGCCCATATTCCTCCTCCTATCTCGTCATGTTTCTCCTTTCTAAATGTGGACTCCACTCTTATCTTATGTCAGTAACGCATAACAAACATTTTGCATAGTGGAAATTATTTTAAATCTATTTACCCATTCCTAACTGGATAGTTAGGCTAAAATTTTGAGTCTTTTTTAGGAATTTCTGTAATGTTTTGGGTTTGATACAATACAGTGTTGATCACTTTAAAGACTTGATACTCTACAGGGAATCCTTCAAACTAGAAAGATTCTGAGCTGGCCTCTCTCCAGATAGTGGTGATCACCTCTGCTGAGTATATGTCAGTATTGTGCCTCCAGTGACATTAACAATCAGGATCGAAGGGAGCTTGACATTTCAGACGTTAATATTTTTTATGATTTTGACACACATGAGAACCACTTTGTTGGAAAACTACCAAATTGCATGTTCTTTATAGTCAACAAACAGTAAGCATGCATGGTAGTAGCTTATATTCTCTCTATACCTTTAGGTCAGTGTCCTTAAAAATGTGTGGTCTGGTTTCTTAAAAATTTTTACACAGAAAGTAGGCAGATGAGCCAGTAATTACTGATACTCTCATGACTATTTTCTTTAATATGAATAAAACTTTAAACATTCTCCCCTCTCTCCCACCCCTTTGGTTCCCTCAAAGCCCTCCAATTGTGTCACATCCAACATGGACAATCTCTGACAAAAATCCTTGCCCTCAAGGACCTTCTATTTCTATTGAGAGAACACAATAGGTACACAACTAAGTGAACACAAAGAAAATACAGAGAAATTTTGGGAAAAGAGGAGGGAGGAGAGACAAGGAGACAGATACAGACACAGAGAGAGTGCTAATAACTAACTGGGAGCGAGGAAAGAATTATGCTAGTGTCAAAACATGGAAGAAGATATGATGAATGGGAACTATATACTCCATAGGAGGTCGGTGAGACTAAACAAATAAACAAAAAAGAATGGGATAAGAGGCAGCTAAGTGGCTTAATGACAGAATCCAGGACTAGAATCTGACCTTAGACATTTCCTAGCTGTGTGACCTTGGGCATTTAACCTCAAGTGCTCCTCTTTTGCCTTGGAAATAATACCCAGTATCAATTCTGTGAAAATGTCAAGATTGGCCATTCCGAATCTTTCTATTTCACTGACTGCTGCAGGCAAATAATTAAATTCTAAAAGGTCAGGTTAATTAATGGTAATGGCCCTCACCATATTTATATAGGTTGGTCCTCAAAAAAGCAAAATGTAATACTGTTGTTAGGACTTTGGAAGTCTTTCCAAAATAGAAGAACCTGTCAGAGTTTGTAATTTAGTGACACGGCCTTTAAAACTCCTCCATGCCATTATAGGCTTTATAACAGGACCTAAAGTTTATTTTAAATATCTTCAAACCTAGATATCTGTTTAAATTAGAGAAACCAATATTCTATGTAAAGCTGGTCAAGTAGAGAATTCTTACCATTTCTGTCTTCCATCCTTAAGTGCCTCTTCCTCTTCCTCATCTTCACTGAATTTCAATTTCTCTGAGTAATCTACTTCATCATGAAGACCTATAGCAACAGGAGGACCCAAGAAGAAATAACCCAGGAAAAGAGTTTCAACATCTTTCCAACGTGATGGCGGAACTCAAGGCTAGCTCCCCAAATCAGTTGCTAAGTCAAACCATACAGACACCACCAATGCTACAATAAAGTCACATTCTAAAATTTCCCCAATCCTCGGAAATACAATATCCTGTCCACCCCACACACAGAAAAAAAGCCCTCCTGACTTAAAAAACTACCAAAAAAGGCAACGTCTCAAGTTTGATGGCCAATAAAAAAGCACAGTTCTGTTGCCATTAAGATGTAAATCTTCTCTATACCTCTCTTTCACTTCCTCACCAAGGGGGGAAAAATATGCCAAAGAATACAAAAAATTGGTAACAATAGAAAAGAGATGGGAAACACAGGTGAATTACTATTATTCCTACCTTTCCAAGCAGTTGTTTCAAAACTAATTAAGCAATTGAAGTTCATACCTGCCCAACCATCATCAGCATCAATATCAAGTTCATCAAGCCCTTTGAGGTTTTCAGCATTGATAATGGTGGGCCGTGGAGCCCGTTCCCCTAGCTGCCTTAAGGGGCGAGTTGGCCGGGACATTCCCATTCGGTTTTCTTTCCTATTGGGAGGGGGAAGATGAATAATAATACTGTATATGCTAGTCACACAGACTGCAGGAAAATAAACAATTTTCTTTCTTTTTTTCCCTTCAGTTATAAGTCTCCATTATTTAAATGTTCAATATATCTGATGTTTAAAATCACTCCCTTCAATCTTCCTTTTAGCCTATTTTCATATAGGGCAAGGAGGCCCTTTATTTCACTATGTGAGTATTAAGGTCAGCATTCATTATTTCTGGCATTCTGAAGAAACATGTAACATTGGACCAACATACCCAAAGACCTAAAGAGTCTCTTGTCTATTATAGAACTAGCACATCCAAACCCAAAATACCCTTCTACTCTGCTTATAATCTTTCAAATGTCTCCATTCAGTTTACTCTTAAATAAAAACTTACATGAGCCTTATGTCTCTATACATCAAATATAGTAATCTTACCCATCTTGGTCATTCATCTGGTACTGTCTAAAAGGAACTCGAGGTTCTAGACGTAGCTGAGGAAGAGGAAAAGACCCTCGTTCCACTGTACCCTGGGTCTCTGGTGACTGTTGTGAACACATCTGAAACACATTATTGGTAGATAGGTTTTCAAATAACTATATACAAAATAGATGATTCTTTCCAAATCTGACTCACCTAGAAAAGAATATCTGAGGAAGAATACAATAGAGAAGATTTGGCTTTCCTAATTTATCTCCCCCAAACTGAACTAACTCCCACCCTTTCGTTTATTTCCTGATACAAGTTAAAAAATTTAGGAATGAGGCTGTCTTGGGGAATGCTAGCTTTTTTGACACTGAAAAACCAGTGCTGAAATAATTAAATACTAAGAAAATGCAAAAGGGTAGAAACTTCTAAAATTACACATCCGGGTAGAAGGATTTGAATAATGTGAAAAAGACTCAACCATCTGAGCTAAGGTCTGCTGGATACAATCCAACTTCAAGAAAAATTTTACACACTTAGGACTTACAAAAGCAGGAAGCATGTCATGGTATGTAGGTGGGTGGTATACATTTCCCATGAACTGTGAAGCCCCTTTTCGGACAGGCTGAGCCGGGCGGAGAGAAGGCTCCTTAGAATCGCTGGTACATGTCGAGGAGGGGGCTCCATCTCCTGTACTCGAGTTCTTGCTGCCCGGCTCAGTCGGGGAGGCGGTCAGAGATGTGGCAGAGGTTATGTTCCGCCCACCGCCCTCCCTCCAGCTCGTCACATCTGGAAATTAAAAGGGGGCAAAAAAGGAGGGAGGGGGGAAGGAGCAGTGTGAGGTTATGAAGGTCAAAGGGACCCCCTCTTTCATTTAAAAAAAATGTATATAAATTGAAGAATCAAGCTGAATTGGGTCAATCAGAAATCTTTCACCTGAGTATCAACTTCAAGAATAAATGGATCTCCCTAAAGGGCATTTAGGTGGCAAGAGAAAATGAGAAATATGGTCCAATGTCAGGGTCCTGGACCAAACATATAGATCAGCACAGGCCCATAGAACAAAAACTATAAATAAATTAAAGCAGGTATAAAAACAAATTAAGTCTTTGGTCAGTAGTAACTAAAATTAAAAAACAGTGATAATCTATACCATCTTGCTATATATTATGTTGGTAGGGCAGTGTCATCAAATAGCATCACTTATTTTTGCACTAAGAGCTACTGGGAAATAGAACTACAAACTTTCAAAAATTAAATGAGTGAAAAAATTCTTCTTAAATAACTCTCAGACAAGGGTACCACACATGAAAGTTTACTGAATTATTTATTAAAGTCTCAAAAATATGACTTCTCATACCTTAATTGATCCCATAAAGATCATGGGATTTAGAGCTAGAAAGAGTTTTAGAGATCATCTAATCTAACTTTTTATGTTTTACAAGAATCTGAGACCCAAGGAAACACAAGTTACTTGTCCACGGATATACAGATAAAGGCAGGAATCAAATTAAGATCCTTTGATTCCAAATTCATAACTCTTTCCCATTATACCACACTAAACACTAGGTCTTAGACAGAAGCTCCAAAGAGTCTATGTAGCTCTGAAAATAGTCATAGAATCGCTGGGGGAAAAAAACCTAAGACTTGATCATTTAATCCAAACTCTTAATTCATAGGAATCTACTTTATTAGCAGCTAGAGATAAATGGAGTCAGAAAGAAATGAGTTCAAATTTGGTCTCAGATATTTACTAGTTATAAGACTGGTGAAATCACTTAACCTGTCTGTCTCAGTTTCCTCAACTATAAAGTGGGAATAATAATAGCACTCACCTCTTAGAAATGCTATGAGGATCAAATGAGATAATATTTGCAAGCATGCTTAGCACAATTCCTGGCACATAGTAAAGGCCATATATATGCTTATTTCCTTCTCTATTTTACAACAAACAACCAATTGATTGAAAGAACTATTACATCCCAGGCACTATGTTAGGTACTAGAGAAGTACAAAAATGAGATAAACTCTGTCTTTAAGGGGCTTATATTATACATGTCAGTCAAGTATTCACACAGTCTCTGACTTTGAGTGATAAATAAATTTGTGACCTTACAACTTTGGCTAGGGGGAGCACCTTTTATAACAATGGTTAGGGAGAGAATTCTTGACCAAACAAGAAACAGAAGTAAACATTTTTTAAAAGTTATTTGAAAGTTATTTAAAAGTTATTTTTGAATCTGTAAAATTAAAAGGCCTTTTTGCACTAACAAAAATGAATGCAACTAGAATAAGAAACTATTGAATGAGGGAGGGGGGGAAAACCATTGTATCAAATATCTCTAATGAAAAGTCTGCTGTCCAAAACACATTAGGAACTAACATAAATATAAATTTATTTTATATATAAATAGCTCTGTGCAAACCAACACTATCTTTCCAGTAAGTCATTTAATCCTCACTGCCTAGCCCTTACTGCTCTTCTACCATAGAACCAATACAAAGAATTGATTATAAAACTGGATTATAAGGGTTCAATTTAAAAAAAGAAGAAAAGGCCAATTTTAAAAAAGTTTGTGGTCAAAGAATTTTCAAAAGAAAAAATGCAAAAATTTAGGGGGGAAATGCCCCAATTACTAGTAATAACAGGAAACTGATTAATCAAGTAGTTATTAAGCACTTACTCTCTGCCAGAAACTATGCTAAGGCCTAGCTCTGGGGTTTATTGAATGAAGAAATGAATGGTCAGAAAACTTTAGAAGAATCATGCTGGCAGCTATATGGAAGATGGATTGGAGTATGAAGAGAAACGAGGCAAAAGATACCAATGAGAAAGCCACTGGGAATAGAGAGAAGGGGATTCACATAAGAGCTTTTGAAGTAAAAGAAATGAAAATACTTGGCACTGCTTGTATATGTGGGTAGAGGAGAGTGAAGAGTCAAAGGTGACACTTTGGTTCTGAATTCGAGTGATAAGAAGGCTGGTGGTAACCTTAGCAATAATAGAGATCAACAGTAACAAGGAAGACCAGAAAAGGCATGAGTTAGGGGGAAGAGAGAATGAGTTACCTTTTGACCATACTGAGTTTGAAATGCAGTTAATTGGTGACTGAGGATTAGAGAGAAAGAGAAAAATCGGGGCAAGAAGTAGAAATGGAGAGCGCTTAAAGAACAGTACATTATTGGACACAATAATAGAAAAAGAAAATTAACATTAAAAGAGAAAAGAATTCAGATGAGTATGATTTCATTCCTATGGATAAAGGCCTGAATCCTGCATATGCTGTCAGATATGGCTGACATATCAGTTGGTTTGCTTAACTGTATACGTCTTTGTTAAGGGAGTAGGAAGTTGGGGGTGGGGGGCAGGGTAATTAGGAAGTGACAGTGATGTTTGGAAAAAAGTCAATGAAACAATTTTAAAAACTTATTATGTTAATGCAGCATAAAACTACATTAAATTATTTTTGGAAAGCCAGGTTACACTGTTCATTCATACTGAGCTTTCAGCTAACTAAAAAGTCTTTTTAGCAGTCATTAACTACTGCTAAGCCAGTATCTGAATCCCACACAGAAAGCCCATAAAAGTAATACTAATAATCACACAACCAACTTGTCATGGCATGCACTGCTTTCCTTACACAGTTTAAGCACATAATTACTATAGGCATAGTTACCATCACTGATTCATCATCCTGCTGACAGAGTTTGACAAAAAGATGCAGCTGAATTACTTCAGACAGAGATAGCAGCCATTCATCCTCTATTCAGTTAATAAGAAAATCCAAGGAATAAGGGGAGTTTGAGAACTAGAAGGGACCTTCACAGATCTTCTAATCCAATACTTATTTTAAAAATGAAAAAAGAGACTTGAGTACTCAGGTTATAAAATTAGTTAAAATGGCTGAGTTGAGACTTGAATCCAAACCTCTAGTCACCCAGGCCAGAAATTCCCCAGTTTAAAACAAACAACTATATTGTTCAAACATCTGATTCAGAATGAAAGCAATTCTACCACACTTCAATGAGAGGCTAGAGAAGGAGTAGGATTTGGAGATTAATGGGTAGTACATGAGAATAAAAGTTGTTTAAGCTCTTTGACCAGCAAATGAGTAAACTTTCAAATACTTTAACTAAATCCTTAAGAAGCATTTAGGCCCTCCAACTAAAACATGTCACATCTCCTTAAATGTAACCCTCTTACATTTTTCCCAACCCTAGGAGACAATATAAAAAACCTAAACTGATAGAAGTCTATCTATAATTGGAAAGGATATTGTAGCATTGACCAGTGATGGTCAAACTTCAGCTGATAGGCTGTGACATCATTCCTAATCTGACCAATACAATGAGTAGGATACAATACAATGAAACTTCGAAAGAGTTGCTTTAGAAACAGATCGACAGATGAGCATTTCCTTTCCTTTGGCCCCCTCTTTGAAAAGTTTGCCTATCACTAGCATAGACCATAACTAGGATCAGTGAACCAATCGTTTGACCCGCTGCCTATCAAAACCACAACTGCAAAGAAACAAACAGTTGTATGCTAGAAATGCCATGTAATTTTGTAAATTTTCCATCAGTTTTCTTGAACTAATCTTCCCTCCTCTAACACGAAAATGATAGAGGAGAAGTAAGTAGGCAAGATCAGACTGGGCAATAGGTATTAAGGACAACAGAATCTAGTAAAAAAAAAAATAGCAGCTACGATTTCCCATCTACATTTTGGGGCCCCTTGCATTTTGGCCACTGGAGAGCTAGAGAACTCCAGAAAGGCAGAAAGACAGAACGGAAAAAAACAAACAAAAAACATTGCTTTTTCAATGGGTGGTCAAATACAGGGAATCCTAAAGACTTACTCTGTGGGCGGAGGCTTGGTCCTGGCCCATACGACAGATCTAAGACGCCCTTTTCTTTGCCAACCTTGTCCTGCTCGCCAGCTGCTTTCAGCGTCGGAAATTCCTCGGGAGAGAAGGATAATAGTCGGCTTGAGCCCCTTGAACCTGTCAAATAAACCAGGAAGACTCAACGGAAAGAATGAGTTAAGAATCACGAAAGTTTTGTATAACTATAAATTTTAAAATTTGACTCTGTGGCTCATTTAAAGCCATGATATACAAAAACAATTGCTTATCCTGGGCTGATTAGAGTACAATGGTAGTGAGGGACAAAGGTCATGTGTTCCATCCTCAAAGTAGGCAAGTTAACAACTTTCTGGCTACAGACCACATACCACTGTAGCCCTATCAGTGTAAACTAGCTTGCAAACTAATTCAGTTGGTTATAAGGAGGACAGTTGATGGGATGTGGCTGATTAAGTACAAATTCATCACCAGTCCTGGAAAAAAATAAAATTTAAATTTCAAGCCCTACAGATGATGAGTCAGCCATGTCATCTTTGAAAAAGGATAACATGTGACCACACTGAACTTTGAACTTTCATATATCATCTTCAGGAAATTTAACTAAAGTAGCTGGCAGTACTTTTATGTGGCACCTATAACAGTTGTTTCCAAACTGTTCCTACCCCTTTATGCTTAAAGGTCTATCTTTTCTCTGTTCATTTTTGTTTACATCTCTTCAAACCCTCTTATCCCAAACATTTAGCCCTTGGGGATAAGTGAAGCACATTCAAGAATGCACAGTGGGATTTAGTGAAATTTTCTGTTAGGACGAACAGACTTCCTGCTCACCATAAATTTGGTAATGCCTGTAACAATGGTAATAATAATAATCACACACCAAATGCCTGCCTATGGCATGTGCTGTTCCACTGTTCCCTGCATAGTTTAAGCACAAGTTTCCCCTAGGTATAATTACCACTACTGATTCATGGTCCTGCTTAACCAAGGCAGACTGCCAAAAGGATGCAGCTGGGATTACTGCAGACACAGAAGGCAGCAACTCATCTTCCATCAAGTTAGTAAGGAAGCCCCCAAATCAAATAAACCTGCCATTATAATAACTGTACATGTTATTCACAAAATATTAACCAGGGAGGTCCACTTATAAGTGGTACAAAGGATTTCTACTACTGTGAAGAATCTGTCTAGCTTACAACCATTTCATGGTATAAAAGGTATAAAAAACAAGAATAAAATATCAAGAAGTCAGTTTTTTAAAATGAGTGATTATTTGATCTAAAAAGTCAATGTTCAGGCTAGCTTTTTTGCATAGATGGCCATGGTAATATAATTATAAGCATCAATTATATATTTGATTTGTACAGTATCTTAGGAAGAAAGGCATTATATAAATCTAAGTTATCATTATTTGCAAAGAATCTTTAAACTGGAAAAATCTTTAGCATTATCTAGAATCCTAAAAGAAGGGGGCAAGTAAGTGGCTCAGTGGATTGAGAGTCAGGCTTAGAGGTGGGAGGTCCTGGGTTCAAATCTGACCTCAGGCACTTCCTAGCTGTGTGACTCTGGGCAAGACATTTAACCCTCATAGCCTAGCCCTTACTGCTCTTCAGCCTTGGAACCAATACAAAGTATTGATTCCAAAGTGGAAGGTAAGGGTCAAAAAAAATGGTTAGAAAAATAACAGATTACATATAATTCTATTACAAAGACAATAATCATCTTCACAAATGCAACATCTAAAAGGTAAAATATACTACCCTTTGGTAAAGAACAGGGGCAAAATTGAAATCAAACATTTTTTGCCAACTATCCTAAAGGAGAATTGATAAAACATGCTTTAGTTCTTTTGTGGAAAATTAGTACTTCAGTGGCCAGTACTGTCAACATGGGTCTTTCATGATTACCATCTCATACAATTAGTAAACTGCAGTCAGTATATAAACTCAGGTCCTCTTGACTTCAAATCCAGTGCTTTTCCCACAAAACCATACTTCCTCTTATTATTAACACAGCTCCTATTAAAATTTCTTTCAGAGGCAGCTAGGAGGCTCAGTGGATAAAGCCAGGCCCAGAGATAGGAGGTCCTGGGTTCAAATATGACCTCAGAAACTTCCCAGCTGTGTGTCACTGGGCAATTCATTTAACCCACATTGCCTAGTCCATACCACTCTTCTGTCTTGGCACCAATACATACAACATTGATTCTAAAATGGAAAGTAAGGGCTTAAACAAACAAACAAAAAAACACGTTTCTTTTTACTATCAATAGTATACAAAGGGGGCAGCTGGATAGCTCAATGGATTGAGAGTCAGGCCTAGAGACAGGAGGTCCTGGGTTCAAATCCGACCTGAGACACTTCCCAGCTGTGTGACCCTGGGCAAGTCACTTGACCCCCATTGCCCACCCTTACCACTCTTCCACCAAGGAGCCAATACAGAGAAGTTAAGGGTTTAAAAAAAATTAAAAAAAAAAAAGCAGTACACAAAGCTAGTTAATACAAAGTTAACAAAAAAAAAAAATCCAGTCATTATCTCATACCCAATATGAATTAAGAACTAAAAGTCTTGCAGGCAAATTCCAAGTCTTCCATAATCTGTTACTAGCCCACCATTCCAACTTTATTTAATGTTATCAACTCCACAAACTTTACACTTTAGCCAAACTGCTTAGCCTACTATTCACTGTCCCCTGGTAATGCACCATATGCTTATCTTGTGCTCATGCTATTCAATGTATGCCTGGAATTCGTACCTATCCCTCAAACCGCAATTCAAATGCCACCTCTTCTATTTAGTCTTACTCAAAACATTCCTCTTCCTGTATCTTTTTAGCCTTTACTTGGAGTTGACCTAACATAGCATTTTGACACTCTCACTTACCATGAATATTTTTCCTTATAATCATGTGTGTTTGTGACATCCTGCCTTAGAATGTAATCCCGTTGAGGAAAAAAGGCAATTTCCATCTTTATGGAACTTATATTCTGATACGAGTAATAAAATATTAACTAAACTTTGTATTTTCCCCCAACAACTAACTAGCAGTGCTATGCATATATATGGAATCAATTTAATAAATATTGGATGAATTAATGGAAAATTGACTTCTAGGGTCAAAAAACTTAGTAGTGATGCTATGACTAGATCTAAGGAGTCCTAAAAACCACTATTATTCAAATCACATGATCATATCATAGTATCCTAGATCTACAGGCAGAAGGGCCAACAAAGGCTATT
This sequence comes from Gracilinanus agilis, assembly GCF_016433145.1. Taxonomy (NCBI): domain Eukaryota; kingdom Metazoa; phylum Chordata; class Mammalia; order Didelphimorphia; family Didelphidae; genus Gracilinanus; species Gracilinanus agilis. The sequence goes on from NC_058131.1 coordinate 280,395,538, forward strand.
TAGTATAGAGCAAGGCAATGATACAATGAGATTTTACTGGAATTGGTTTCAGAAGCCCTAGATTCAAATCCTAGACACTGGTACTTAAAACATGTGAGACTTTAGGATTCAGTTCCTCATATACAAAATAAGGAGGTTGAACCAGATGAACTATAAGGTCCCTCTCAGCTCTAAATTTAGGATCCCAGTCTCACTCTCTCATTTTATAGATAAGGAATTGAATTCCAATGAGATTAATTGACTTGCCTAAGATGGCACATGCAGCATGTGGCAGAGGTGGGATTTGAACCTTTGGCCTGACCCCAAAGCCATTATTTCTTCCAATGTACCATGCTGTCTTTTAAGCACTGGAAACAAGATTTGAATGGTGATTATTTTTAGGACTTTTTTCCCCTCCTAAGTATTTCACAACTGACTATAATGGTCTGAATATATCAATCCAAAATGCTTATAATTTCTTAACACCAGTGACCTAATTCTAGCATCAACCAATACTATGAACTGAATACATTCATATAATATCTCATATCTCCTGCATATCATTTCCCTGATAAAGAACAGGGGATTAAAACTCTAAAGAAGAAAGGATGTTAGTTTTAGCATAATAAAATTTTCTCAGAAACCAAATCCTTTCTCTTTCCTTTCTAAAAAGTTATGGATTCTAGCTTGTAGACAAAGTTCTCCTAAGGTGTTACAGAAAACTTTCCTCTTCTTTAGCCTTCCAAAAATAAACAGAACAACCACTATCATAATAGCTGGAGGTGTCTTTATCACCTGTGGAGAAGCTATAGTTTTGCTCCTACTCTGAAATATACTTTGTAGGCATTCATCTGGTCTGTATTCCTTCTAGTTCAAGTTTGACTTAAGAGCCTCTAGCATTTGTAGAACCAATAGGAATTTAGATTTCTATGAATCCCTGCTTTTGAGATAATCCCTATTCAATTTCTATATTTCTCTCTCATTCTGGAGAATTGTCAATCATTTATTTGTGAAATTACAGAATAGTCTCTCTCAATACCCACACCTACCCCCTTTTCCTCGATAGGTTTAATCTGTTTTCTTTTACATAATTGCCAATAACCAAGCAACAAAGTCCCTAAGGTGGTATTATTTATAACTCCATACCTAAAGAAAGTGCAATGTAGAGCAACACTTTTTTAGGAGTTCTGGCAGAGAAGAAATATACAATCCTACCAAACCAAGCAATTAGTAGTACCAACAAATCACAGACTGACAAAGTAGACTATTCAGTTCTCCTATAAATTCAACATGAACATTTGAGAATATGTTTTCAAAGAATCAACACACTGAAGAGAACCAGCTACATATGCAGCACAGCATTAATAACATAATATCCAAAGACTTTAAAATTAAGGTATTCAGAATTACCTTGCACCATGCCAGGTCAAATTAAGGCTGACAAGGCCCATCTCAATAGTTTACTATATAGCCCCCTCTACCCACACTCACCACCTTCTTGTCCTACTGGCTTTCCATTCAGCTGTGCCCATGACTTTGGTCCACCTGGCACTGAATTTGTACTCTATAAAAAGGAAGGGGGAAAAAATGAGGTGATAGGTGATTAGTTTACATGGTTACAGTCCAGTACAAATGAAGTCAAAATCTTCAGTTCAGTCCCTTGTGGGCCTGTTCTATCTGCTCTCGTGCCCACCAACCACAAACACTTCAAGTTTTATACCCATTTCAAAAGTGCACACTTTAAAATCTTGTGAGATGTTGCAGGGAAGAATCAGTAGAATCAGAATTATACACAAACACATATAATATCTATAACTCTTTCTGGAAGAGAAGAAGAAAAACAGACCTAAAGTGGAAGAATTTCAAGTAGGCTTGGAACAAGACACAAAAAAGAAAAGCATTTTCTTTGCTTGGTTGTTAACTCATTGGATTTTCTCTTATTAAAACTTAGGGGTTGTTAATAAAATTTTTACCCTTTTTTTGGTTTGTGCCCATTAAATTTATGACTTTCAAAATATTAGTGACAACTGTATGTCACTATTACCTCAATTAGCAAAAGTCAAAGTGGCTTATAGGCTACTAACATCATCTTTTTATATAAAAAAAATTTTCATTCTTACTCTATATGGTACAATACTTTTAGGATTATGTTCTCCCTCTTTAATAAATTTTCTGGGTCTCATATTATATTTCACTTTTCTTTCTTCACATTTTGTTTGTGCGATCCAGAAAATGACTAATATGGAAAAATATTTTACATTATTGCACATATAAACTCTGTATTAGATTGCTTGCTGTCTCAGGGAGGAGAAGAATTTGGGTCAAACTTTATTTTAAAACTTTTTCACTAACTGAAGGAAAACAATGAAATATTAAAAGTATAAAAAGAAAAAAATAATTTACTGGGTCTCAAACTTAATCCAATTTTCCTTTGGGAGCTATTATTCTTTGCTGTTGCCTTCACTTATTAATACTAGCTGCTTTTCTCTTCCAATTATAAAAGGAGTTAAGATATTTAAAAAACAAACACAAAACCCCAACAGCTTAAAATGGTTTGGGTGACTGACAGGAAGTGCCCTAACAATTTAAGACTTTTCCCCAACCTATCCCTTCAACAGTCAGTCAAAAAATACTTAACACTTACTGTATCCAGGAATTTTATGCCAAAACAATGAGGGGCCCTCAAGTTACTCAATATCTCTATATTTTTAATCTGGAAAAGCAGACTATGAAGATATATTTAAAAGTATAGTAATGTTCAATATAATAATTTTCTTAAACATGTACAATGATTAAGTTAGACTATTTCCCTAAATGGTTTGTATGGATGGGAGCATTCCACTTACATCTGCAATTCCCCATACATAACATTTCATATGCCATCTTCAGGTCTATGTTGTCTTCCAAGCCTAGAGAGTAGCTCCCTCCACACCATATCAAGATTTAGCTCAGGTGCCACCTCGTTCCATCAGGTCTTTCTTAATCCATCCAGTTGCTAGTACTTTTCTCCTCCCCCAAATTGCTTTGTTTACATTTTGTATTTCCTTACTTGTGGGCATGTTATTTACTGCCACCCTCAAATAGCATATAAATTTCTCAAGGGTACTAACTGTCTTGTTTTTTGTTTTTGTATCTCCAACACCTAGCAGAGTACCTGGCACAAAACAGATGCTTTTTTAAAAAATGCATGTATCAAATAAACAGGAAGTCATTGCAATTAGAATAAGAAAAGAAGCTGTTATTTAGAGGGGAAATTATTGCATCCAATATTCCTGATAAAATATTTAAATCAAAGCTACAAATAGAATTTTGTACATAAATATATAAGACCAAGAACCATTTCACAATAGATAAATGGTCAAAGGCTATGAAGTTTTCAGAGGAAACACAAACTATTAGTAGCTATAAGACAAAATATTCCAAGTCACTAATAAGAAAAATGCAAATTTAAGAAACTTTTAAGTTTCGTATCATACCTTTCAAATAGGCAAAGACAGTAAAAACAAAAAATTTAATATTGGAGAGTCTGTCAGATGACAGAAAAAACCTCACTCAATTGGTAGAATTGTGAATTGCACTAAGCATTCTATAAAGTCACTAAGCTGATCATATCCTCTGACCTACTGCTTTAACCACTGGGTTAAATACAACAAACCCCTAGAAAGTCAGACAGAAGGAACCCCCACATAGACCAAAATATTAATAGCAGTATTTTATGTGCTATGAAAAACAAACTGGAAAAAAGGAGATGCCAATGGATGGGAATGACTGAATAGACTATAACAAAGGAATGTAATTGAATATCATTATACCATAAAAAATGACAAATACGAGAAATTAGAGAAAGATGGAAAAGCTGCATGAATGATGGATGCATGAATGTAGGATGAAGAAAACAGGACCAAGAGAACAATATTCACAATGACTACAATAACATAAAAGAATAATACTAAAAGATATGTGAATTGCAATGAACAATCTTGATCCAAAGAACAAAGGGCACATATATTACTCTTCTTAGTGAAGTGGTACAGGAGAATGCTTTTGCACAGAGCATAAGGCAGAGTTGTTTTGTCATTCAATATGGTTAACTATTTTTCTGTTTCAAGAGATTTTAATAGAGGAATAGGGGAATATAAGGAAATTTCAAAAAAGCATATATAAAAGTCATTAGAGTGAACAAGTAAGAGATAGGACCATCCAGCAAATTGGGGGGTCGTGGGGGTGAAATCATGCAGGTATTGAGGAGCTTCATCCTTGTCTAACCTAGACCTTCATGTCTTGTCTACCTAGACCTGAGCTTTGTTTCAAGTCTATCCACAGGCAGGAGTGTGCATCTTTCGTGCCAATCACTGGCACTGCAGTGGGAACAAATGTCAATGTGACAATGGAAGAAAGCACTGAATGATTAGTCAGTAAAATGTAGTTAGTTTTGTCTCTGGTACAAAAATTGCCAGCTGTGTCTTTTTAGAAGAGTCAAAAATCTGAATCTGAATTGAACAGTCAAAAATTTGAGAATTCAGACTTCACTGACTTATTTTCCCAGACTAAGACACAGCACTGAAACATACACAGCAATTAATGAACTCTAGGAATCAAAGAAATTAAGCTCTGGGAAACTAGATTTTTTTTTTAAACCCTTAACTTCTGTGTATTGACTTATAGGTGGAGGATTGGTAAGGGTAGGCAATGGGTGTCAAGTGACTTGCCCAGGGTCACACAGCTGGGAAGTGTCTGAGGCCGGATATGAACCTAGGACCTCCCGTCTCTAAGCCTGGCTCTCAATCCACTGAGCTACCCAGCTGCCCCCTGGGAAACTAGATTTTACCTCAACCCTGTGTATTCTTCAGTGGGTCAACAGCAGGGCCCAACACATTCAAAATAATAAATCTTCCATCTCCAACTTATGTGGTTTTTAAGTTTGTGGATTTTTTAAAAGGTTTTTAGACGGGCAGGTTAAGTGGCTTAGTGGATTGTGAGCCAGGCCTAGAGACAGGAGGTCCTGAGTTCAAATTTGGCCTCAGACACTTCCCAACTGTATGATCCTAGGCAAGTCACTTAACCCCCACTGTTTAACCCTTACCCTTCTTCTGCCTTGAAGCCAATACACAGTATTGATTCTAAGATAGAAGGTAAAGATTACTACAATTTGTTCTTGTATTAATACAATAATATAGTACTTAAAAAATACTTTTAAGGCCACTGACATGTACTTGCCCAAAATTTCAATTAAAAGTTTAAAAAGAAAAGATCTGAAAAGCTATTTCCTGACCAGATAACAATATAATCTCAATGTAAATCCTGTTGCTTTAATAATAACTACTAGAATTTGTATACTAGAAGGGTTGCAAAGCCCTTCATATATATTATCTCATTTGAGTTCCGCAACTGTCATGTAAATTAAGTGCTATGCCCATTTCGAAGTTCAGGAAACTGAAACAAAGACAGATTAAATGATTTACTTGCCCAGGGTCACATAAGTATCTGATGCAGAATATGAACTCAGGTTTTCCTATCTCCAAGTCTAGCACTTTATCTACTGTGCTTTTTGAGAGACTCACTGGTTCCTAGGTATCTAAGCAAGATCTGTTGTCTTTTAATACATGTTCACACCCATAGAACTGAATATAGTTTACCACATTATAATTTTCTGGTACCCAGTAAATCTACCTTCCTATTCCTATAAATCAAGCCCAATAGGCAGACTATGATAGAGGGGAGGGGAAAATTAGGTGGGTAAACTCACTTTACTAATCCGGAAACTGAAAAATGATCAAGCAAAAAAAGTAGTTTCTTTGCTATATGTGGTTTCTAGTTTCTGGATACCAGGTGATTCTATAAGCACAAGGTCACTCACAGCAATCAAATTAAATCAGATCTCCAATGTGGCCATTCTGGAAAGCACTTAAGCAATTAAGAAAGTGTTAAAAGGATTCAGATCCAGATCCAGAGATTTCACTACTAAGTATATACCTCCAAGGAATTCAAATATGTGTGTGCACACACACAACACAGTGGAAATAAAATAGAGAACCATACCTGGGGAACTGTTAAACAAAATATTGTGTGTGACGGTAACATTGTGCCATAAAAAAACTATGAAGAATACAGAGAAACATAAGAATACATATGAATTGATACAAAGTGAAGTCAGCTGAACCATGAAAATAGTATATACAAGTACTACAATAATGTTCATGAAAATAACAAAATCATCAATACAAATAAAACTGAACATTGTAATTATAATGCTCAAGCTCAACCCTACAAAAGAAAAAAGAAAATACATCCTTCCCATCTTTGCAAAGGTAGACGATTATGGATGTAGAAAACTATATGTATGCTTAGTATTGGTTAATATTTGAAGTATTTTTCTTTTCTTCTCTTTTTCACAAGGAATGGCCCTCTGGGAAAGGGATGAAGAAAGGTACTAGAAAAAGAGGAAAGGAGAAGAGAGAAGGGAAGGGAGAAAAGAAAGACCACCAAATCCAATCAATTTCTACTCATGGTTTGTGTTCATTCAACAAACCTATTGTTTTACATTAAACAAAATGTTTAATATCAGAGAAACATTTTCCCAAGTTTCATTCACATAGCTATTGCTTGTTCCCAGCAAAAATGGGGGAGAGGGGCACTGAGCATAGAGAACATTTAGGTTATGGACACTAATATACCCACCTCCTGACTGATTGACTGTGTCGGCTTCTGTAAATTGGAGACAGATTTCTGCAAACCCGGCTGCAGCAGCGACTCCTGCGGCTGTGCGACCGTCACACTGGAACTAGACAAAACCAACAAAAAAAATGTCATCATAAGAGAAAAAATAAGATAGTAACAAAGGCCACAACTGCTAGACTGTTTAGTGGAAGTAAAATCTACTGCTTACCCCTTATTTATTATTATTACCTCCTTTAAAAAGACAACTTCTTTTGCAGCATTCCAGCAAAAAAACGGGAAATCAAGCCTTTTACATGAGAGCAGAGCAGCCCTCTGCCCTACAGGAATGCATTTGTCTACAAATGCTCAATTTTTTGGTAAGAGATAAAAGTAAAGAGAACTCTAGAGGGGGAGACTGAGCCGCAGCAAAAGAAAGTAATTTAACTGCTCAGTGTGAGGCAGTGAATTCTCTGATCTAACTGATCTAGTCCAACGCCCTCCATTTTACAGAAGAGGTAACTGTCAGAAGCTCATCTCCGTGAAATACAAAAAAGTTTGTCAACAGAGAAACAAAAAAACCAAAACCTTTTTAATGAGAAAGCCTTGTGTTTTAATTCAGCAGCTCAATTTGATCACAGCTTTTCCAGCTTTGGATGTGAGGGAAAAGGGGAGATGCAACAATTTAACCTATATTAGGAGCTCACTTGTTAGTTTCCATTCTTCATTTCCCTCCTACTACTTCTGCTAGAATCTAAGCTTTCTTTTTCATTTCTACTAAACATCAAAGAAAAGATTACTCTAGCGAGACCTTGGGGTTCCCCCACACTTCACCCTCTCTGCTCAACTGAGTCCAGAGATGTCATTTTTGTGCCTCCTACCCCTGAATAATAAGATGCAATCAGTCCCCGCCCCAATTATCTTTCACCATTACAAGAAAGAAATGACTTGAGTGGAAGGGAAATCATTACCCATTTCAAGATGAACACCTGAAAAAGCAGCAGAGCAAATACAGAGAATGCCTGAGCGGGCACAATTCCTTCTATAAAATTTTCTTCTTTTACCTCACTCCTTGTGGATCTGCTCTAGCATGAATATTCTTCATTAAAGCAGTTAAACATTTTATTACTGAACAATCTTAAATAGCAACCAATCATTTTCTCTGAACCAAAAGGAGACCCTAAATTTCATCATTCATATACTTTGCATAATAATTATTTTCAAGACAAAGCACACAAAAATTTTGAACTTGTGTGATTTTTAAAAGATACACACACACACACACACACACACACACAAACACATATATTTTTTAAAACCCTTACCTTCTATCTTGGAGTCAATACTATGTATTGGCTCCAAGGCAGAAGAGTGGTAAGGGCTAGGCAATGGGGGTCAAGTGACTTGCCCAGGGTCACACAGCTAGGAAGAGTCTGAGGCCAGATTTGAACCTAGGACCTCCCGTCTCTAGGCCTGGCTCTCAATCTACTGAGCTACCCAGCTGCCCCTATATTTTTCAAAGAATAAAAATTTTATGCTTTCACTATAGCTATTCTTAAACATCTTTTCATCTAATTAAATTTTGGATTTACTTTCTAAACCTGGAAATATTGGCTTGATAGAGTCAACATGCTATTATTCAAAGAACACTGGCTTTAGAATCAGATTACCTGGCCTTGAATATCAGAGAGCTCAAGCTCACAACCTCTTAGGGCCTCAATTTTTTCAATGGTAAAAAAAAAAAAAAAAAAATTAAAGACTTGGCCTAAGTGACTTATAAGGTCCTTTCAAGCTCTCTAAACATTAATTTTCTCCCTATATTAAAGGGGGATAATAACACTCTACCTACCTCATAGGGTTGATGTGAAAAAGGTTTTCTGTAAAACTAAAACTCTAGAAATGTGAAAATATTATTATTAATAGATCAGCTTACCATGCTCCCTCTCTCATCTGTTTACTCACCTTACAAGCTATCCACTTATTAAGTTCAGAATAGATGCTATCATGATTGCTTCCAGAGATAAGAGAAAACAATGTTTTCAGCTTCTTGTTCTAAGAGTGAAAAACAGTAATGGTCTTGCTATCTAGCAAGCAGCTCTAACAAATAGTTCTCTGGCAAGCAATTATGAAGAGACTCTTTACTCTCATGTCTTAATTCCTACTCCCTGAAATTCATCCTTTTCCAGTCAAAGCTCAAGGAGCTATGCCTAGAACATGCTAGCACTAAGGTTTAATTAAACAAAATGCAAAAGATCATACAGGGTTCTCTTAAAAAGCTGAATGTAATCAGTCAGAAAACCCCAAGTTTACTAACATGCATGATTGTCCTTGACACTTATATTCAGTAAAACTTTCCAAGGAATAGCAAAACGTTACCAAAAGCAGTATATAATAAGTCATTATGGAAACTTGTGGTAACAGGTATTTTCCAGAATGAGACACAGCGTGCCTGCTTTAAGGGCAAATAAAAAATACTTTATTTTATTTTTTTTTATACTTTTCCATGTTTATATATTTCATTTTCTTTCCCTCCCCTCTTCTCTCCCTATTCCTGGATCAAATAAGCACTTCCACAGGGTTATACAAAAGTATCACATACCTATTTCCATATTATTCATTTTTGTGATAAAGCAATCTAAAAGATACTTTAAAGACAAATATTACCCATAAAAATTCTGCCATTTTGGATAGTACCATTCCAACATCTAGGCAAAGACAAGAAACAAGAAATCACCCATAGCAATGGAAGGCTAAAGAGGGAGCTATTCTTTGATTTGACTTTCCTTAATTCTCAATTCGAGAATTGGAAATGCTGCAAAAAGTAGATCCTAGGAAACATTATAAGCTGAGCCAACAAGATAACAAACGCTTCCTATATGACTAAGTTTGTGACGACATTTATAAGCAGTCTGCCTTACCTCTTTTGGTCTGACTGGTCCTGCTTGTTTGCCCATCCTGTACCGTCTTTGGGCACTATAATGATGTTAGGGTCGTTTCCTTTGTTTTCAGACTTCAAGCTTGGTAGGTTTGCAGGAGGCGGCATTCGCCGGGCAGTGGCAACTTTCCCGAGACTCTGTAAGCCATGTCTAGGAATAACTGCAAAATTGGAAGTGATGACAATAAATATTAAAAGGTAAAAGGTCACCAAAGGAGCTAAACCATATCAGCAGTTTCAGTTTCGAATCTTGAATGATAACAATTTAAAACACACATAAATACAAAGTACCACAGAATAAACGTAAGAGTGACAAAAATAAGGAGTCTCCCTCTGGGGAGAAGTCATATTTCCTTATCAGATTATAAGCTCCTTGGGAGTTGTCAGATTTAGTTTTCAAATTTTTTGTTTCTAGAGCCTAAAACAGTGATTTTATGTAATTTGTTGTTCACTTATTTCAGTAGTGTCTGACTCTTATGATCCCATTTGGGATTTTCTTGGCAAAGATGTTGGCGTGATTTGCCATTTCCTTCTTGAGCTCATCTTACAGAAGAAGAAACTGAGGCAAACAGAGTTAAGTGACTTGCCCACAGTTATACTGCTAGTAGGCTGGATTTGAACTCAAGTCTTCCTGCTTGCATATAATAGGTACTTAAAAGATGTCTATTGTATTGAACTGATGGTCTTCTTCAGGGCTGTAGTAGGTACTGAAAATCCATATTGGGGCTCCCATTTTAGAGACAAGGAAGGATAAAAAGATTATTGGCAAGAAATATAAAACCCCATTTTCTGGACTGACATAACTGGTTCAACTTAAGTTTGAACTCCATAATCTTAATTTAGAAGAGAAAACTAATTTATTTCATAAAAAAATCATGATGAACATAAAAAAATTCAACATGGATTTGTTCACTGCATAATAATAATTATAGCTAAAATTTACATAGCACTTTATATCTATCTCATTTTATCCTTACATGAGATAAGTGCTATTATTACCCCCATTTTAAGATGAGGAAACTGAGGCAAAGAGAGGTAAAGTGAATTGCTCAGAGTCACATAGCTATTTTACAGTGAAGAAAATGACAGTACCAGGGATGAAGATTACAAAGACAGGAAGAAGGGGGAGTCATCCTTGAAGCTTAGAATTGGCTTCAGGCCAATAACAAGTATAATTTCAAAAAGAAGTTATTGAACTTATAGAAATCAACACTCCAAGAAGCAGAAGAGGAAACAAATACAAATGGTTTTTGTAAAGGCTTTCCAGAATGGTAAACTAGAAATATTTTTAAAGTCTCCCTAACTTTCAGAGTCTTTCAAAACAAGAACAACCAAGACTTTCTCACAAAATGCTCCTAATGGCCTTGTTGAGGATTGAATGATAGACTCCATGGTTCCTACTTAGTTTGAGTCAGTGTGGTATTTATTATATTCTTATGGTTTTTAGTTTTCCATTTAAAAGTAAAAAAAACAAACAAACAAAAAAAAAAAAAGAAAAAACAAACAAACAAACCCTTACTTATCTTAGAATCTATACTATCATTTCCAAGGTACAAGAATGGTAAGGGCTAAGTACTTGGGGTTAAGTGACTTGCCCAAGTTCACACAGCTAGGACGTCTCTGAGGCCACATTTGAATCCAGGACCTCCCATCTCCAGGCCTGCCATTCTATAAATTGAGCCACCTAGCTGCCCCTCCTATGGCTTTTAATATAGAGATTCCTGTCTAAGTAGAACAAGTGGTTTTCTGCTTCCTTACCTGTGCTTCTTATAGCTTCTACTGACTTTCCTTTATACTTATCAAATAGGCTGAGTGTCGAGTACTTGCTTTTCCCATCCTTTCCCTTGGTTATTTGCCCCAAACGATCTGACATTGCGATGAAATGTCATCTAGTAAGGAAATTTTTCTCGGCACCACTCCCGATTTGCCTTTAAAATAAGAAAGAGAAGAAATCTCAATTAGCTCATACCCTTCTGGTCAAACTTTGAAACTAACAAATCTGGCTAAGATGTGAAAAACTGGCATCTATTACGAAGCCACATAGCACTATTTCTCTTCAGGTTCTCTGCATTCAGGACAACCTTTGAGACGGCAGTAAATTTACGAAATACTTGGATGCATCAATTTAGCTCATCAAAGAAAATAGATAATAGTCCAAAAAAATCCATTTATTCTCTAGTTCTGTTGAAGAAAAATCAAAACACTAATGGAAGAAAGAATACAAATAAGTAACTCAAAAGGAAAGCATTAATATACATCAGCTTAGTCAACAAAAACATATTTGTGAAGATAATCAGGAAAGATTTAACACATAAACAAACCAGAAAATCTTAGCATTAACATAGTATGTTAGAGACAAATGTCCATAGTCCTGCCAGTGGACTGTCCTACCTGTATTCTGACATTTTTTTTTTTATAAACCCTTACCTTCCGTCTTGGAGTCAGTATTGTGTATTGGCTCCAAGGCTGAAGAGTGGTAAGGGTGGGCAATGGGGGTCAAGTGACTTGCCCAGGGTCACACAGCTGGGAAGTGTCTAACGCTAGATTTGAACCTAAGACCTCCCCTCTCTAGGCCTGGCTCTCAATCCAGTGAGCTACCCAGCTGCCCCCTATTCTGACATTCTAAAGAAGTTTGAGAAGAAAAGTCTAAGAAGTTTCATTTATATCCCATGCTCCAAATCCAGGCCATTATTAAACCAAATGCCATTCTTTTCTTCTCTCTTTCAATTTCTATAGGAATAATATAGGGTTCATTTGATTTGGGGGACTATTTCCCCTCACTAAGATTAGGCTAGAAGTGTTTTATAATTATTCTGAATCAACAAACAGAAGAAAAGAGAAATGGAGTAAAAAAAAAATCTTATATTGTCCGAAAAACACTTCTTGTTCTTAAATGTCTTTAAATCAAATATCATTCTATTAAAAATTAGAAACTAAAAAAAAAGATGTAAGCCCCTGGAGGGTACTATTGTTTAGGTTTTGTTCTGTATCTATAGCAGCACAGAAGGTGGCAATGTCTGGCACAAAATAAACAACTAACATTTATTGAGTGAGAAACTCAACAAGTATTAAACAACTGAATCTAAAATTATCCTGTAAGATCCAGATATCAACATTCTAAATACTGAAGATCATGATACATAAAGTACAAAAAGACACTCAAGAAGTCCTTTCTTATGAAACTGCTACAAGCCTAGACAAGGAAAGTGTACAATATAAATCATGATGCTATGGCTGGCTCCTTTCTCCAAATTTGCCTTATACATAGTCTCTCATCTCACTATCCACAACTATATACCTCCTCTTATACCACATTTAAATAGAGTATTGCTGCACAGCAGTTAAAGTTGAAGGTACCCACAAATTAAAAAACTAAAACAGCAAAGGCAAAAAGATCTTAAGAGTATTGGGGGCAATGTGCAGTATTCAATTGAAAATGCAATGCTAAAACCTCAATTAGCTGTCCTGCTTAAGTATTAAAGAAGTGATTACAGCTAATAATTCTCCAGTACCTCAGTCATGCTTACGAATATCATTAATAACTATCCAGCAAAGTAGGAAGATGGGTAAGAGATAAGGTTTAAAGTATTCCAACCTCAGGTCAATCCCTTATTTAAAAAAAAAAAAAAAAAAAAACACAAATCCTAAGGCAGCAAGGCAGCACGGTGGATAGGTTGCCCAAATTGGAAATCGTTTAAGATTCATCTTCCTAAATTCAAATCCAGCCTCAGGCCTTTACTAGCTGACTTAACTGTGTGACCTTGGTCAAATCACTTAACCCTGTTTGCCTCAAAAAAGGAAATAGGTCTAGCCTCAGGAAATAAGCTCAAACCAAGGATTTAGTTTGGTGCAGCTAGGTGGCTCAGTGGATAGATAAGCCAGGGCTGGAGCCAGGAAATACTGGATTCAAATCAGCTCTCAGACACTTCCCAAAAAATCTTGACTTATTCTGTTGCAATTTGTTTTCTTTCCAAAAAGTAGTGCGCGTCTGTGGGGTGGGGGTGAGGTGGTCTTGAGGGGTTGGATCCAATTAATAAGAGGTTTTTATATACTTGAAAATATCAAACCCTTATAATTGAATTTCAAACTAGAAATGGACAAAGTCAAACTTAATTCTCATCTCCTTCTATATACATGGCATTTTGCATCCCTATTATCAGACTTGGAACCCTAACAAGCAAAATGACTAACTCAAAGGCACATTAGTAAGAGCTCTGCATCCTGATATTGACTTACTAACATTCAACCATAAGACTTAATTCAATCACTGAAGATTTTCCTGGCAAAGATTTTCTTTAGCATATTTTTAGGAGTTCTTTTATAGAACCAAATCCTTTTAAATACAAATTCCAAATGAAAACCCAATCAATTCCTAAACAATACATAACTCTACTGAAATTTGTTCTCACCCAGAGATTCCTAGTAGATTTATGGTCAATGCCTATTTTCCCCAGCCTTAATAAAATGTTAAGGCTTTTAGTAATCTAATAAGCTCTCCATCTGCAAATAAACAACTCTTTAACAGTAGGCAACTAGCAACATTTTCTACTACTTGAGAGTTTACAAAGTGCTTTCTTCACCACAATCCAGTGGGGTAACTAATGACAATATTATTATACTCTTTTATAAGTAAGGAAACTGACTCAGAGAGAAGGAACTTGCCTAAAGCAAAAGAATAAAGGTGGGTGCTGAGCTTCAAACTTAGGGATCTTTCCATTATATTGTCTTCCTGTTTGGATGAAGGCTAAACCATAGGGAGAAAACATTAATTTTATTAAACCAAAGAAGAGTTTTAGTTAGTCTTGGGACAAGGATTGAAAATGCCCGGAAACAAAAGTTGTCGAGTAGGGGGAAAAAATGGGGTCTAGAATTCCTAGGAAAATGTGTTTTAAATGCGGGGACAACAACCAAAAAAAAAAAAAATGCAGGGACAAGGGGAGGGGAGATTGACAGATTAGCTAAAAGAGAAAATGTAAAGAGTAGTCACTTCTCTCTAGCTCAAGTGATAGGTAACCTTTTGAGTTTAGTGTGTCAAAATTCGCCAAAAAACCAAGCATAACTTGGGTGGTGTATCACTTCGAGAAAAAAACCATAATTTTGCAATATTTATAGTTTAAATAACAAAAATGTATAATTGCAATATATATAATATTTAATAAACCAATAAATTAATATAGGTAGAATTGTCATCTATAGTGCACAGACTGTCTACACTACACTACAACAAATGTTTCATCCTCAGCATGTGGCCCCATATTTCAATGTATGCAGTCGCATGTCATCAAAAATGGCTATGCGTGTCAGTGATGACACGTATGTCATAGGTTTGCCATCACCGCTCTAGTTCAACGAGTTGTAAATATGAATTGGCACTCCCTATTTACCATTTTCTAGCCCTAGGAAAAACTTCTACACATAATGCCTTATCAAGAAAGTATTAAATCACTTAAAGATGTTATTAAAAAAACCCTCACATCCAATGCTTATTCTGGACCTGCCAATCTGAGATGTATCTTGACTCTATGAATTTTTATAGCAGTAAATAAAGTAACATATAATGCATGCATATAACCATAAATTTTAAAAACTCTCCTCACCATTGCCTCTTAAATTTCCCTTCCTTCTGTCTAGATTTATCTTGAATTTCAACTCCTGCAGGAATCCAAGAACCCCAAGCTGCCAGTGCCTTCCCCTCTCAAATTACTTGTCATCTTTTCTCCATATATTATGTATACATAAAGGCATATGTATACATACACAAGTATTTCGTATGCAACCTAGTTACTTACTTGTGATGTTTTGCCCTATTGTAATGCAAGCTCCTTGAAGGCAAGAGTCCTTTTTTCTCTCTTTCTTTGAATCTCATGCACTTAGCACAGTGACTACTACTAGCATGTATTAAACACTTAATACATGCTTGTTAACTAACTATATGAACACAGTAGAAATCCAGGCTATTTTGCTATATGGGCTATTGAAAATTGGTGGGGTGAGGTGAGAGAAAGATATGCCATAAGTATATTCCTCATTTCTCTGCTTGACTATTGCTTTTTTTGGCTGACTAGATAAATGGTTTTCACACATGAAAGTCATGAAGAATAACATTAAGGCCAAAGTAAACATCCTCAAACAGAGTCTCTGGACAATTATTTATTATAAGCCCAGGTTTCTTATCAAAATCTTCCTGTCCCAAACTTTCCTCCATTATTTGGGGTAGTTTAATCAAAATTATTTTTGCCTATCTTTAAACAGTAACAGTCTTCCAAATGACAGGGGACAACCAAGGGAATTAGTAAAAAAATAACTGTCCTCACTATCCAATGGGATTCTTTTCCTTTTTTTTTTTTTTTTCAATTAACAAGCATGCTTTCTCTCTTTCCCACAATTTAAAAGGGGAAAAAAATCCTTATAACAAATTCCCACATTGTCCATGTCTGAAAATCTATGTCTCATTCTGTGTCTTGAATCTATCACTTCTCTGTCTGGAGAGGTCATTTATTATCATTATCGGTTCTCTGAATTATGTGAGTGGTCATTGCATCAGTATGAGTTTCTATGTTTTTCAAAGCTGTTTAGTTTTTACAGTGTTGTTATTGTAAACATTGTTCTAATTCTGTTCATTTCCCTATGCCTTGGCTCATACAAATCTTCCCAAGTTTCCTTGAACATGCCACTTTTCTCATTTCTAACAATAAAGCATTCCATTCATTCCATTCATATACTATAACTTGTTTAGCCATTTCTTCACCTGATGAGTGCACCTCTTTGGTTTCTAGTTCTTTACTACTACAAAAGGGGTTGGGGGGAAGCTGCTATAAATATTTTGTACCCACTGTTTTTATCATGATCTAGAAATAACTCCCTAGTTAACAAGAACTCCCTAGGATCAAAGGCTCTTTAAAGCTTTTCTAGGGAAAGATTCTAATTTTTCAGATGAGGAAACCATGGTCCAGGGACTGGTCCACAATTGCATAGGTAGTGAGCAACACAGCCAAGTTTTGACCCCTACCTCCTCTTTACCTCAAATCCACCCTCCCTTTTGACTTTGCCAACCTGTTTCTCTAAAAAGATCAGAAGATCTAATTCTAGACTGAAAAACACTGCTGCTTACTAATCACCTCTATATGATATTAGACAAGTCAATTAACTAACCTCCCCCTGAGCACACAGTTTCCCTATCTATAAAATGAAGGGGATAAACCAAATAATTTCAAAGATTCCTGAAAGCTCTAAGTACTATGAACTTTTTTTCTTATGATTGGTCCCAACAGGGTTACACACACAGTGGATGCAGAAATACTTTTAAAATCTAGTTGAGATTAAAATGTTTCCACAAATGCTTGCACTTCATTTCCCCCCCAATTTTTCTAGGACTTGATCAAAAAATATTAAAGCTGAATCAAGTCTTGATTAGCATTATAGAATAAATCAAGGAAAAAAACTCTATCCCCTTAGGTTGGCTGTTAATATAAGTGGTCAGAGCAAGACTGAAACTATAACAGAAAAACTAGGAGAGATTCAAGGCATTTACCCATTTTGTCTCAAGCTGATACTGTTGAAGACTGTTAACTAGCCAACCCAAGGCCACTCACACTGAAGGAAAATAAAGTCTCACATATAATAAGTATAATGTTATCAGTTTCTTTCATTTTAAGATTAAAGGTAGGTCAAAATTGTGGTAGAAATATGTGATCACAACAATAAAAATCTAAGATTTTTGCCATAAAAATTTGAGATAAAAAAATTAATAATCATAGTAAAAAAAACAGCCTTTTCATGTCATAGCCACAAAGAAACCACCATCCTATAGCTCTGTCTTTTTATAGCATTAAAACCTTTGGAATATAATGTATAAAAGGACCCTGAAGAGAGTATACATAGTTTTTTCAAATCTTTGAAAAATCTCAGGAATTTTAACTATGAACAGTAACAAAATGAAGTGAGCACAACAAATTTTTTCATAATTGGCCCATGACCAATTCTTATTTCTTCAAGACTTTTCATCTGTGAGAACCATCAATTTAGTTGGCAAAAAAAGCAGTAGTCAAGCAGAGAAATGAGGAATATGCTTCTAGTATATCTTCTCCACTCTCCCAAAAAACTTCAATAACCCATGTTACAAAATGGCCTGGAATTTTTCTGAGTTCACACAAAATTAATCAGTTAGTCAAAAAGCAAATAATTTCAGAATTAACAAAGACCTTGCAAAAAAAAAAAAGGCTAGTAATAAATTTTACCTTTTCAATCTTTATTTCAATGAAGAAAAGAGGCACATATAGTAAAAAGAATAGCAGGTTAAAAAGTAGGAAAACTAGATTTGAATGCCAGCCTTGACATCAATTAATGTATTCTCGGATAAGTCCTTTCTCTGGCAACTTAACAAGATAGTTATGAGGACCAAATGAAATAATGACACAAGTGAATGTATTTGAAAGCACTATGTAAGTACAAAACAATATTGGTTTACTAAAAACTAGAAAGGCTGTAATACATAAGACGATTAAAGATGACAGATTTGGGAAGGATTGGACATTGTAAAATCCCATAATAAAAAAATGTCAGTGGATACCCATCTAGATAAATTACAAGTAATGCATATTTACTTTTCTTTCAGGTTAAAAAGATTTGCTTTATTATGACTTTAAAGTTAGCATTGATATTAAATGCAACAACCTGTTATTTAAGAGATTGAAACATGCATCATTCTGATACCTAACCCAAGTAGAGATAAAGAAGAAAAAGAAAACTTAAGAGCAGTGTCTCTAATGATATTGATATAAAAATACAGAATGAGGTATTAGCAAATAGAATATAGCAACATATTATAAAGAACAATCTATTATGATCAGTTTGGATTTATACCAGGATTGCAGGGCTGGTTCAGTTTTAGGAAAAATATAAATATAATGGATCATATTAACAAAAATCACATACTCTATCAATAGATGAAGAAAAGGCTTTTGACAAAATGTAATATTTATTTATGTTTAAAACATTAAAAACTTTGGGATCTTTCCTTTCATGGAAAACAGTATAATCACCAGTCAATAAACACGTATTGAACACCTACTAGGTGCCAGGGACTGTGCTAGTAACCATCTAAAACCAAGAGCTAGCATTATTTGTAATGAGCCTTTATAATAATATATGAAGTTATGAAAGCAAGAATATCTACTATCAGCACTATTTCATATAGTTCTGGAAATGCTAGCTATAGCAATAAGACAAGAAAAAATAAGAAAAATATGGGCAAAGAAACAAAATGGTCAACTTTTATGAAAGATATGATTTATTTTTTGAATTCTAAGAGATCAACTAAAAAAATGAAATAATTTCATAATTATCAAGTTCTCCATATGGTACAAAAAACACCCTGCAGAAAAAAACAAAAAAATCCATTCAAAATAACAAGTATATAAAATATCTGGGAGTCTATTTACCAAGCAAAGGAATTCTATTATATTATACTCTATAGAAATAAAGGAGGACTTAAATGCCTGCTCAAGGTTAGGTGATGCTAACAGAATAACAATGGCAATAAAGAAGCAGTTTGTAATAATAGAACCAGAAACCTAGAGTTCAAGTCCCACTCCCCAAAAAAATGGGAAGGAAGATGATAAGAAAGGTCTCTTTGCAGATGGTGGAACTAGAGGTGGATCATGAAGAAAGCCAGAAAACCAAGAGACTTCCTTAACCTGGGCTAAAAACCAAGAGACTTCCTGAACCTGGGCTAGTCAATTAAACCTCTCAGTGCTTAAGCAAGTAAGCCTCTTTAAGTAGCAGAGAAAAAACCAACTTGCATTGCTAAAGGAAGTTTCCTCAACCAGGAGTTCTATGCATATGATATTGATCTAGTCAATTCACTTTCCAAATCTCTACTAAATAAATTATCCTATAGATTCAGCACATAACAAATTATCAAAAGATTACTTAACAGAGCTAGACAAAATAATAACTAAATTCATCTGAAGGAATAAAAAGGATTTCTAGAGAAATAAAAAAAAGAGACAGGAAAAAATAGGACCTAGTCTTAAAGGATAAGCATATAATACAAACAGTAATCATCAAAACTGTTTGATATTAGTTAGAGAAAAAAAAGGGAGAATTGATCAATGGAATGCATTAGGTCCTAGAAGCAATTTATCATAGTAACAGTAATAATACACCCAAGAATATCAACTACTAACTTAAAGTTCCTACCTCTTAACAAAAACTGCTAGACAAACTGGAAAGCAATCTGGGAGAAAAACTCAGACCAACATCTCCCACTATGTATCTTACACACAATAAGTTCCAAAAGGATAGATTACTTAAATATAGAATGCTATATATGAAAAACAAGCAAAGAAGGGAAGGAAATACTTTTCACAATTATAGAAAGAGGAATTCTTGACCAAACAAAGGGCAGATTATCATAAAAGAAAAAAGGAACAATTTTGAATACATACTTTTTTCACAAATAAATGAAACATTAGACACAATTCGAATTTGAAAAGTTAGCTGGAAAAAACATTTGCAGTAATTTCTCTGACAATGGTCTGGTATATAAGATATGAAACAAATAAGAACAAAAGTCATTCTCCAATAGGGAAATGATCAGAGAATATAAATATACAGTTCCCAACAAAAATCAAAGCAACTAACCACCATGAATGAGTATTAGAAACAAAAGTAGTCAGAAATGGGTGAACAAATCATGGTATATTAATATAATGGAATATTATTGCACTCTAAGAAATAACAATGGGACTAATTTGGAGAAACTTGAGAAGACATATAAAAAAGGTACAGAGTGAACTGGGCAGCTAGTGGATAGTGTGTTGGGCCTGGGGTCAAGAAGACCTAAGTTTAAATCTATCTGTGTGATCCTGGACAAATCACTTAGCCCACTTTGCTTCAGTTTCTTTATCTGTAAAAGAAACTGGAGAGAGAGAAAAAAAAAAGAAACAGAGAGAGAAAAAAAGAAACAGAGAAAGAGAGAGAGAGAGAGAACCCCAGTGGAATACAAAGGAAAGAGCAGGATGTTCAGAAGGGGAGAAAGCCAGACGAGGCAATGGCAGTATTGATACTGTATTAAATTTTATTCTTTAAAAGAAACTCACGAATTCTATATATCTCAATTTCCCTCATCCAAATCCTCATGGGTTTTGTGGTTTATTTTTTCTTTTCAAAAGCAAACCAGCTAGAGGCAGCTGGGTAGCTCAGTGGATTGAGAGCCAGGCCTAGAGACAGAAGGTCCTAGGTTCAAATCCGGCCTCAGACACTTCCCAGCTGTGTGACCCTGGGCAAGTCACTTGACCCCCATTGCCTACCCTTACCACTCTTCCACCTATAAGTCAATACACAGAAGTTAAGGGTTAAAAAAAAAAAAAAAGCAAACCAGCTAAAGATTGCATTATTTTAAATAACTTATTATTATAAATCCTATTGGTTGTGAAAAACATACACAAGTCTAAAAGGATGCATGCAGATCCATGACAATTTCAAAGGACTCATTATGAAACATGCAATCCACACTCCAGAGAGAACTGATGAACTCTCAGTTCAGATCAGACTATTTTTTGTGAAATGGCAAATATGGAAATGTTTAGCATGACTTCACAGGTATAATCAGCATCACCTTTTCAACAAGGGAGGGGCTGGAGGGAGAAAATTTGGAACTGGAAATAAAAATATTTCTTAAAAAAAGAATGCTTGCAGAGTATAAGTCTTCAATATCTAACCAAAATATACAATCAAGAAGTTCCAGCTGGCTGCAGCTGTTGTTGAGAGAAAGCAAGCAAAAATGTCTGTTTATATAAAGAATATGACAAAACCACTGAGGACATCACTATCTTCCCAAAAATCACTCAGGTTAGCAACCTTAGTATCATCCTAAACTTCTCATCTGCACTCACCCCACATATCTAATCTACTGCTAAATCCTGTTTTTACTTTCAAAATATTTTATTCCCATCTCTTGCCTAGCCTATTATAATAGCCTTCTGGTTGGTCTCACTGCTTAAATGTCTAACTATTTCATTCAGGATCAATTATAAAATTCTATTTGGCATTTAAAGCCCTTTTAATCCTGGCTCCTTCCTAGTCTTCTTACATTTTACTCCCCTCTGAATATTTTACTATCCAGCAACACTGGACTTTTTTTTTTTTCTTCAGTTTAAGGTAGTTTATTTACAATTAGGAGGGTAAGAAGTAGATAAATAGAGAGAGGGAGAGGCCAGTCCAGGCCTGGAGGGGCCTGGATGGAGAGAGAGAGTTAAAAGGCTAATTTAAACTAGGCTACAAGCCACAAGACCATAGCAATCAGAGAGGCTATAAGCCTACTTTAAGGCAGAGTTTGGAAACGCCAAGGTAGGCCAAGGAAGTCCAAGGAAGTCAGTCTAACTTACCCACGTGACCATTCAGAGTGGAAGCAGTCTGAGGACTCAGCCAAGAACCTTCAGCACCAAGTTCAAAGCGGGAACAACACTGGACTTTTTGTTGTTCCTAGAACACAACTTTTCAACTTCTTTCTGACTGTCTTTTTAACTGGTTCTCTATGCCTGTAATTTCCTCCCTCCTTATTTCTGTTTCCTGGCTTTCTTGCTTCTATTAAGACAAACTAAATCCTACCTTTTGCAGGAAGCTTTTCCCAGTTTTACTCTGTACTAGTGTCTTTCTACTGTAATTACCTTCCATTCACATTGTATATAGATATATGTTAGTATACAGATATATAAGTAAGAACAGTTTTTTCATGTTTTACCCTATAAAAATATTAGATCTGTAATTGTTAAAAGGTCTTCAAATTGTAATAATTAAAATTAAAATTAAATTATGAGTCTGTTAGTAGCTTTAACAATTTAGTTTAATTGAAGTAGAAGATAGTAAAGACAGGGAAATGTAGGAAAAAAGTAGGGAGCAGTTTAGCTAAATACCCTAATTGTGTTCTAATGGAACAGAAGTTCACCTCCAACAAAGGCTCCTTCACGTCCAATCTCTAGTAAGAAGTCCTTGAGAGTCTCGTCAGCAAGAGTCATCAGCTCAGTAGTGTCTCCAGCAAGAGTGTCACCAACACAAGAATGTGTCTTCAGACCTCTGGTCACTCCTTTATAAGCCATTTTCTCCACCCACTAGCTCTCCAACATCACGTCTCAGGAACCAATCATAGTTCCTTAATTTGCCTGGCATCGCCCAGGGGGTCAGTGCCTGTGGGATCAATTTCCTGTCTCTGAGGGTCTATCTGTACTTGCACATTAATGGTAAAGGATCTTCAAGTTCCTGAGTGATTACATCAAAGGTCACTGATTGATTACATCAAAGAAAACAAAGGGAGGGTAATCCCTTTTTCATAGATCTCTAAGAGCAGGAATTATGTTTTTGCCTTTCTTCTCTCCACAGCATTTGGCAGTGTCTGGCACATAGTAAGCATCTAATAAGTGCTCATTGACCAACCTACAAGTCTTCTACTATATAGTAACAGTACAAATAAAGCCATACACTTACACTTCCTTGTTACCAATAAGCATTCTACTTCTATGATCAAGGAATCAATAATTCCTCTAATATCCTATCCTTCCATATTTCCTGGTGTCTCATTATTCATAAACTATTCTTCCTAGTGATGTTTTGTCCCCCTACTTCCCAGTGCTTTCCTAGGATATCATTCCTATTCTGGCTTTACCTTTCTCCCTTTGCAATCTCAACATTAACCAGTTCAACTACATTCTCTGCTCTCAAACCCCTTGACCTTGAGTCTTATACCCTTGCCAAATTTTAACCCTCGATTATGTTCATTAGCTCCATTCTCAGTCTTAATCACATGTTGCTAAATAGTGATACTGAACTGTGCTACAAAAAGTCTTCGGCCTGGGTCAATTATAAATTTGTTATCTAATCTCAACTAAATCCTCCCCACAGCAAGGCAATCCTTTCAACCTTTTTTTCTAATTCTCTATATATTCTCCCCAGCGGCTATTTTAAACTTTTCATTTTAAGCTCCCAAATATACTACATCCTCTTAGAAGAGGGTTTCATCTCATATTAACTGATAAAAGAGGTCATTTACTGAGCTCCCCATTCTTCTCTATTCAGTATCTCAAACACTCTGGACATCATGCCCCATCTTCTTTGTTCCAGTACCTGAGGAAGAGGTGGTCTTTCTTGCCAAAACTAACTTCATTTTTGTGCCCTAGATTCTATCACTTCTGGACCTGCCCAATAATCCTGCCTTTCTACTTCAAAAAACATTGTCTGCCTTATATATGTTATTAATTTACTATTTAAAAATTGAGTTCGAAATTCCCTCCTTCCCCTCCATCCCTTTCCCAACCCACTGAGAAAACAAGCAATGATATCAATTATATATGTGAAATCACGTAAAACATTTTCATATTAGCCATAACTGAAAGAAAAAAGCAAAATAAATAAAAGTGGGAAAATTATACTTCAATGAGCACTTAAGTTCACTAATTCTTTCTGGAGGTGGACAGTATTTTTTCATCAGGAATACTTTGATTGTATTGATCAGAGTAGTCGGTCTTTCACAGTTGGTAATTATTGTAACATTGCTGTTACTGTGCACAGTGATCTTCCAGTTCTTCTCACTTCACTTTACATAAGTTCATAGAGTTCCCATGTTTTTATGAAACCACTCCTCTTGTCCATTTAGCACAGCACAATAGTATTCTATCATAGTCATATGCCACAACTTGTCCAGCCAATTCCTCAACTGATGATGCATCCTCTTCAATTTCAATTCTTTTCCACTACAGAAAGAGCTGCTAAAAATCTTTTTGTACATATAGGCCCTTTTCTTTTTTCTTTGATCTCTTTGGGGTATAGTCTTAGTAGTAGTATGCCTGGGTCATGCAGTTTTATAACCCTTTGTTCATAGTTCCAAATTGTTCTCCAGGATGGTTGATCAGTTTTCTACTGCATTATCAGTTTATTAGTGTACCCATTTCTCCCTCATCCCCTCCCTCCAACGTTTGCCATTTCTGAAAAGTATGAGGTAGGTATCTCAAAGTTGTTTTAATTTGCTTTTCTTCTGATCAACAATGATTAAGAAACTATAGTTTTGATTTCTTCATCCTTTGACTATCAATTGGGGAATGGTTCTTATTTTTATAAATTTGTTCAGTTCTAGACTAAGGACATATTTGAAAAATGAGGCCTTTATCAGAGAAACTTGCTGTGAAAAACTTTTATATTACTACATTATCTATGGTACCTTTTAGGAAAATTTGTTCCCTTATCTCTTTTAACGAGATTTTTGTTCTTGCTTTGTCTAAATTATGATTGCTACTCCTGCCTTTTTTACTTCAGCTGAAGTAAAAGAAATCTAAAAAATTCAGTTCTGCTTCAGCTCTTCATTTTAACTCCATGCGCATCTTTCTGTTTCAAGTATGTCTCTTACAAATAACATGTTGTTGAATTCTGGTTTCTAATTCATTCTATTTTCTTCTACTTTTTGAGTAACTTAGTCAATTCACATTCACAGTTATGAATACTGTATATTTTCCCTCTATCCCATTTTCCTCATCTTATCCTTCCTCAAATCTATTTTGTTTCAAACCACTACCACTTTTAATCTGTCCTCCCTTTCATTATCTCAGCCCTTTGTCTTATTCCCCTCTCCTATTTCTTTATTGGAAGTTATATTTATACAACTTCATGTGTGTGTACATACATTCTTCCTTCTTTAGACCAATTCTAATGAGTGAGATTTAAGCATTGTTGACTGGCTACCTGTCCCCTATCCATTTTCACCTTCACTGGAAAAGCTCTTCATTGTGTGCCTCTATTACATGAGAAAAACTTTCTCATCCTATCTCTCAATTTTCTCCCTTCATTTTTTTTTAGATTATTCCAATATAATTGACTCATACCCATGCCCTCTATGAAAACCCCTTTTATCTGTCCTAATAATGATAAAGTTCTTAGGAGCTATATGTATCATCTTCTCATATAAGCAGTCTAGTTTTATTGAGTCTTTATGATTACTTTTTTCACGTTTATCTTTCTATGCTCCTGTTCAATTCTAGTCTCTTCATCAAGAATTCTTGAAAGTCCTCTAATTCATTAAATATCTATTTTTCTCCAGAAGGATTACATTCGGTTTTGCTAGGTAGGTTATTCTTAGTTATAGCCCTAGCTCCTTTGACTACTGGAATATCATGTTCCAAGCCCTCTGCTCTTTAAACATGGAAGCCAACAAATCTGGAATCATCCTGACTGTGACTCTATGATATTTGAATTGTGTCTTTCTAGTTGCTTAAAATATTTTCTCTCTGACCTGTGAGATCTGGAATTTGGCGATAATATTCCTGGAAGTTTTCATTCTGGGATTTCTTTTTAGGATTCTTTCCATTTCTATTTTACCCTCTGGATATTAAGGCAATTTTCCATGGTAATTTCTTGAAATATGATGGCTGCTCCGTCCCCCTTTTAATCATGGCTTTCAGGTAGTCTAATAATTCTTAAATTATCTCTCCTTGATCTGTGTTCCAGATGAGGTGTTTTTCTAATATGTTTTTCCATTTCTGCTTTTTAAAGAGTTCTTTTCTTAAAGTAAATGTTTGTGTCTCTTACCAAACTGTTAATTCTCTTTTTATAATCGTCTTTTCCCAATATTTTCCTCTATCACTCTTATCTCTTTTTCTAACTCTTCCAGGAATTCTTATTGAACTTGGGTCCAATTAGCATTTTTCTTTGAGGCTTTGGCTGTAGCCATTTTCATGCTGATATCATCTAAGTTTATATCTTGATCTTCCCAGCCATTAGGGTAGCATTTCACATGATCAAATTCTTTTTTTGCTGATTGCTCACTTTTCCAGTCCATTTTCTTGACTTTGAAATGTTAAAGTTGGGCTCTGCTCACTTGGGAATGGGGAAAAATTATCCCAAGCTTAAGGCTTTTTCATGTTGCCATTTTCAGAGCTACTTTTCTGTGTTTCAGAAGTAATGTGGTCACTGCTCTCCTGATTTGCAGTCTGGATTTCATTCAGGAAGAGACCCTATTCCTCTGTAGCCCCAAGTCCTAGCCCTCCTCTTGGCCCTGAAATTGTAACCAGTTCCCTACTCTCTTGTGATGGAGGGTAAGTGCTCTTCTCTACCTTAAAACTGTAACCTCAGGAGGCATCTGGGTAACTCAGTGGATTGAGAGCCAGGCCTAGAGATGGAAGGTCCTAGGTTCAAATCTGGCCTCAGACACTTCCCAGCTGTGTGAACCTGGACAAGTCACTTAACCCCCATTGCCTAGCCCTTACCACTCTTCTGCCTTAGAACCAATACTTTGATTGATTCCAAGACAGAAGTTAAGGGTTTAAAAAACAAAAACAAAACAAAAAAAACCTGTAACCTCAAACTGCTTATGGGTCATAGAGGTACTAATCATGCCAACAGCACCTAGAGCCAGCAAAAAGTTCTCTTTAATCTCTTTCTAACCAATTATCAGATCCTTTTACCATCATCCCATTCCCAATCTTCCACCTCTACCCAAGTACAGGTTTCTTCTAAGTTGCCTACAAATAAGACTGCATTATGTCTCTCTTCTCTTTCACAAACTCCTAGGAAAAGCTAACTATACACACTGTCTCCATTTCCTCTCCTTTTGCCCTCTTTTCAACCTTACATAATCTATTTTCCAACTTCATCACTCAACTGAATCTGGTCTCCTTCAAGGTTACCAGTTTCTTAACTGACAAGTACAATTACTTCTTGTCTTCCTCCTTCTTGACCTCCTTGCAGCATTTTGTCATTATTAACCAGTCTCTCCATCAGGAGATTCTCTCCTCCTGGGTTTTTTGCAACACAGTTCTCCTGCTTCTCCTATTTGTCTTAGTCACACTTCAGTTACAGTAGCTGGATCATTATTCTGGTTCAGCCTCCTATGTATAAGGTTATACCCCAGGGCTCTGTTCTGAATAGATCTTTTTTCTCTTCTCCCTTTCTTGGTGGTCATGTTGGCATCTTATTACTGTCACTAGGCTGATGCCTCCAAGTTCTCTAAATCCAGTTTTCTTCCCTGCTACATACCAGTACTGGGCAAGCTGATAGGAAGAAAAGTGTTAGGCTTGTAATTGGGAAGATCTGGGTTCACATCATGCCTCAAGACACTTCAAGGTCACTGATCAAGACATTTAACTGCTGCCTCAGTTTCCTCATATCTAGTTTGGACCTTTGCAATAAGTCTCTCAGCTTTCAGTCTCTTCATTCTTTAGCCTATCTTCTACATTATTCCTCATCTAAGAAGCTCTAATACCAACTAATTACCTCTATGATAACAAAGAAATTCTTCTTTATAGCACTTAAAATTTTTCACAATTTGGCCAGCCCACCTTTCTGACACTGATTTTCTTTTACCTACTTTATGATCAAATTGGTCTATCTGCTATTCCTCACATGCAATGATCCATCTTTCATCTTCCAAAACCATGTCTTTTGTACAGCCATTGTCCCCACCTCATGCCTAGAACCTCAACCTTGTAAAACTCTTTGCTTTTTTCAAAGCACAAATCAAGTGCTCCTTCCTACAGGAAGCAGTGTAATACAATGGGGAAAGTTTTAACTCTACAGCCAGAAGACTACATTCAAATCCTGTCTCTGATGTTTACAACCAATGTTCCCTTGAGCAAGTCACTTTCCTAACAGGCCTTCAGTTTCTATATCTATAAAATAAGGTCAGATGAGATGAACTTTTTGATGCCCTTTCTAGCTCAAATCTGTACTGCTGTATCCACAGCAGTTGTACATTAGTTGTTCTTGGTGCCCTTCTCCCAGAAAGTAACTTTGTATTCCCTTTTTTGTATCTTGTATTTACTTATCCACAATCATGTTGTTTCCCTGTATAATATAAGCCCCTGTGATACCAGAACCTGTTTTATTTTTGTCTTTGTATCCTCAGAGCCCACACAGTATAGGGCACATATCTGTAGCTTAATAATAATTGAATAAATGGAAAAGTATGTACTAAAAAGAAAAAAATAGCAAAGGAACAGTAAGAACAATCTTCTAACCAAAGTCTCAGGTAACAGAGCAGACAAAGATGACCCCTGGTAGTGTAGTGTCTCAAGTATTCAAAGAGACTACTTAAAAGAGCTCATACATAAATTAGAGCTGGAAAAGTCCTCAGAAGTCATCTAATTCAATTTGTCCTTCATTTTACAGTTGAAAAAAGAGGTTTTGGGAGAACAATTCATATGAAGTCATTCAAGTAAAAAGTGATACTGGGAGATTCAGACCCAGTCCTCTTAGATCCAAATCCAGTAGCCCCTTCCATTATTTCATGTTCTCTCTTCCAGATGACAGCCCTTAAAATTCTTGAAGACTGTTATCATGTTTCCCCAAAATCTCCTTTCCTCCAAAGTGAATATATTCCATTCTTTTAGTCAATTTATATAATTATGCCTTAATTTCTTCATCAACCTTTCTATTCATGCTCCAGCTAATGAATGCAGTTCACTTCCTAAAATGTTTTACCTAAAACTAAACATACTAAAAATGGTTCAATGAGAGTAAATAAAATACAAAGGGTCTATCACTATCACCTTCATTTTTAAACCCTATAACTTTCTATTAAAGCAACAAAAAATCCAGTTAATTATCTTGGCTGTCATGTCACACTGATGACTCATTATAGAGCTTTTCAATTATTTTACATGTAGAAACAATTTTTAATAATTGTTTTCTGGCATTTTGCAATTCAGATTCCATCCCACCCCCCATCCCTACACCCATCCCCTGAGGCAATAAAATGGTCTGTTACAGGTTATACCAGTGCTTTCATGCAATACATATTTCCATATTTCCTGTGCCATGAAAGAAGACACACATCACATTTATTTTTTTTTAAACCCTTACCTTCCATCTTAGTTTCACTACTGTGTTCTGGTTCCAAGACAGAAGATTGGCAAGGGCTGGCAATGGAGGACAAGGACTTGCCCGGGGTCACACAGCCAATATCACACTTATAACAAAAAACTCATTAAAAAAGGTAAAGCTTGGCATGCTTTGATCTGCAATCAGATTCCAATTGTACCTTCTTTGGCTCTGGATAGCATTTTTTTATCACAAGTCCCCCTTTGGACTTTATTTTGCTGATAATAGTTTAGTCATTTATAGTTGATCACCATATAATATTTCTGTTATTGTAAACAGTGTGCACCTGGTTCTGCTCACCTCACTTTGTATCAGTTCATGTAAGTCTTTCCAGGTTTTTTAATCAGAATTCATCTTGTTCGTCATTTCTTATGGTGCTATTGCATTATGTTACAATTGTATTCCATTACAACCATATTCTACAACTTGTTCATCCATCCCCCAACTGTTGGACACTTCCCCTCAGTTTTCCAGTTCTTTGCCGCTACAAAGAGAGCTGCTAAAATTATTTTTCTTCAAGTAGGTCCTTTCCTCCTATCACTGATCTCTTTGGGATATAGACCCAGTAATGCTATTACTGGGTCAAAGAATATGAATAGTTTTATGGCCATTTGGACACGCTTTCAGATTGCTTATTACTGAAATTTTAGTACAATAAAATTCCAAAATCTTTTCCCCATAAACTAAAATTGGCTTTAAAAAAATCAGATATAGGGTTTAATATTTATTCTTATTAAATTTCATCATTTTGGATTTGGCTCAACATTCTAGTCATCTTTTGGACCCTGATTTTGTCATCTAGTATACTATTTATCCCTTTCAAAGTTTATTGTCTTCTGCAAATTTGATAGGTATGTCATCTATGCCTTAATTCATGCCAGTGATAAAAATACTAAGTATCACAGTGTCAAGTATAAGGGCCTAGGGCAATGTGCTAGAGACATTTCCTAATGAATTACATTGATCCTCTTTAAGTATGGTCACGTTCAACTAATTCCAAATTCACTTAATTGTACTACCATGGTGCTGACAAACAACAGTTGTGGCAGAAAGTAAAAACATTAATCATGTAACCATGGAAAAATTTTCTTAAAAAAAAAAAAAATCAATAGCAGCAATGATCAGCAAACAAAATAAAATATCCACTGACTGGGAAATGGCAAATTCTCTGCCACCACCAAAAGAATTGCTATAAATGTTTTTGTCTATATATCTCCTTTTCCTTTTTCTGTGAGAAAAAGAATTAGTACTGGTATTGCTGCATCAAAGGATATGCATACTTTTATGGCCTTTTGGGCATGGTTCTAGACTGCTCTATAGAACTGTTATATTAGTTCACAGATCCACCAAGAGTGTATTAGTGTCCCAATTTTCCCACATCCCTTCCAACATTTTGTCATTTTCCTTTTTGGACATATTAGCCAAGCAGATTTTTTTCCAAAAGCATAAAACCAGATGAGTACAAAGCTTTTTATACTGAAAACAGAAATGGATAAAGGGGGAGGGGGGGAAATCTGATGTTTTAATAGATTTTGTAAACACAATGAGTCAAAAGTGACATATGGCAGTCCAAAAAGCTAATGAGACGTGGGTCAGAATTAAGAGAAAGCATAGCTTTCCAGTATAACGTGGTGATCGCCTCTCAGTGTTCAAATCAAAATCTAGATGGCCACTTGTCAGGTATTTTGTAGAAAAGATTTTTTTTTTCTGTTATGCAATGGATTAGATGGCTACCAAGGTCCCTTCCAAATCTGAAATTAAAACTTCTATGATCATTCAGGCTAGAGGTGTAAAACACCTGCAGTTGCCCACAACAAGCCCAAGTGTGGCCAGCATAGATTAAAATGTAACTGGGAAATATTTAAAAATATCAATAAAAATAGAATAGACTATAGAGCAGGGCTCAGCAACCTTTTTGGCCGTGAGAGCCATAAACGCCACATTTTTTAAAATGTAATTTAGTGAGAGCCGTACAGTGCTCACAGTGCACACTCCTGTAACAGCGCCTGAAAAAAAAAATTGACTTTATGGCTCCTGCAGAAAGAGCCAGATATGGCTCGAGAGCCATATGTTGCCGACCCCTGCTATAGAGGTTGATATATGATTTACTAAGTCAATATACTACCCACAAAGATAGTATATACTGCTTAGTGGATCCTACTTGTATTTTAATTAGACAACAATGACTTAGCTTGTATTTCTGCATTTAATTCACAGGGTCAACAAAAGATGGCCTTTAAAAAAATAATGTATTATCACTTATTTTTCCATCTAAAGTAATTTCTGTGAATGACGACCCTCCAACCCCCAGGAAAAAAACACTGATCCTCCCCTCTCAACAAAGAAAAGCATTTATAAAAACTTATTGGGGGGGGGGGGAGGGAGGGCAGCTGGGTATCTCAGTGGATTGAGAACCATGCCTAAAGACAGGAGGTTCCTAGGTTCAAATCTGGCCTCAGACACTTCCCAGCTGTGTGACCCTGGGCAAGTTACTTGACCCCCACTGCCTTACCACTCTTCTGCCTTGACTCCAAGACGGAAGGTTAAGGGTTTAAAAAAAAAAAAAAAAAACAAAAACAAACTTATTCTATGACCAATTTGCAGGCCCTCATCTCTCCAAAGAAAGGGGGAAGGTCCATTTGTTTCTTCATTTCTTCTTTCAGGGACAGAAGACCTTTTCAAAAGCTTCGAATAACTTGCAGATTCTTTTCTGTATGAAAATAGGTTCTTCCCAAAGAGTAGAAAGCTGAAATCTCTAAGGAAGAAATAGCCCTGTGTCCTCTAAGGAACAATAATGTGGGTCCATCCATATGAGGGATCATCCAACCAACAAGGGTCAGAGAAAGAAGAGATGAGAGTGGTGGTTGGTGATCCCCTGCTATGGGATTCAGAAGACTGACTTGCTAACCTGCTACATGTAATTGAGAAGTCTGCCATCTTCTTGGGGATACAAATCCAATTCAAGTCATAACACAGAATCTCCAAAACATGTCATAGAAGATAATCTATTACCCACTTCTCGAGATTCCTGTAAAAGGCTTAAATGATACTCTTCCAGTATCAGGTAATGGCTGATGAGAGATCTCTTGCCAAATTCCTCATGGTATAAAAGCCACAACAACTTCCCACTTTTTTTTCCTCCTCAGACCTGGGCTGGCTTTTAAGATCCTTCCCCAAAGAATCTGGACTCCAGTTAATTTAGAATTTATCAGAAACCTGGAGGAGAGACCAGCCACTATTGTGGTATAGGAGAAAGCAATATAGCCTAGCTCCCCCAGCAACTATAAAAATCATCCAAGAACTCTTGACCAAGTACTGACTAGGAAATCAAAAGAAGAAACTACGGAACTTGTCTTTTCAGTTCAAGATTATTAATCTGACCTTTAAGGAAATGAGCCCTGAGCTAGGCCTAGGGATACCCAGAACTAATCTCTGGACTCAACTCAGGTCAAAATAAAGAGGTTTCCCCTTAGGGATTTAGAACTTGGACTCTGAAACCAAAGGCACACTGGCAGTACAGGGACAATTAGTTGTAGAACTCAGCCTTAGTGCCAAGTCTTCCAAAGCAGATCAGATCAGCAACATGATGTCTTTCGGAATAGACCCAAAAATGTAGACTTAGAACCTAGACTCCCAAGTCCTAATCAGCCATAGCACATTGTAACCTCAGTCTTCTGATCAGGAAACAACAAAAGTGTAGTAGGTTAAGATGTCTCCCAGAAAGGCTGGAATCACAAATTCAGCCCCCAGGAGTTCCTAGCTAGGTTAACAAGGTCTGGTTGCCTAGAGCAGATCTCTGAAAAAATTACTAAACAATGATTATAGCTATTGTAAAAAACAAAAATCTACCACCAGGGATAGCCAAAGCAAATTAAAAAGTGATTAACTCCAAAACACCTACAAGTAAAACGGCAAAACCAAGAGTGAGCACAAAGTTAAGTATATATGGTTTAGGTACAAAATTAAGTTTTTTAGAAGAAATGAAGCAAATTTTTTAAAAGTTTAAAAATTATAAATGCAATGAGAGTTATAGGAGAATTAGAAATAAAGAGTTGTAGATAAGAAAGACTTGGAAAGAGAATTAACAGCTTGTAGCAAGAGATATAAAACCTACCAAAGTAACAGAGTCCCTACAAATCAGAATGGACCAAATAGAAGTTAATGACTTCAATGAAGCAACAAATACTAAAACACAGGCAAAAGATAAGAGAAAATGGAAGGGAAAAAAAGTATCTCCTATCAAAAACTACTGATCTAGAAAACAGACTGAGGAAAAATAATTTGAAGATCAGTGAAAGGCCCTCAAGAAAAAAGAAAAAGAAAAAAATGTACTTATTCTAATTCAATTTCAAGAAATAATTAAAGAAAACTGCCCAGGACCTCTTAAAACAAGAGAGCAAAGTGAAAATAGATTATACAGGTCACCTGCTGGAAGAAACTCAAAATAAAAACTGCAAGGAACATTACAATCAAAATCTAGAATTTCCAGGTCAAAGGAAAAAATACTTTTAAGTTGCTAGAAAAAAAAATTCAAGAGGAACCACAAAAAAGGATCACACAAGACTTAGTAGCTAACACTACAAAGAATCAGAGCAAGGAATAAGATATTTAAAAAAAACAAAAAAAAAACTTACACAGTAGACAAAACTATAATCCTACAAGGAAAACATTGTACCTTTAATTCCAAGCATTCCTGATGAAAACACTAGAACTGAATTGAAAATTTGAAATATAGACATAGAACTTAGGAGAAACATAATACAGTAAGCCACCAGGAAAGACTATATGGATGAAGTATCTGCATTCTAATAGTGGCAGGGGAGGGAGGTACGATTTTCCAAGTATTCCCTAAGAACCATAATGCCAAGTGAGAACACAAAAGGAGTCAAATACGATAGAGGGCTCTAAGAAACTTTTATTATATTCTGTTTTTAAAAAAAGAAAGGCAAAAAATAAAATTAAGAATGGGGAAGAAGAAAGCAGCTAGGTGGCTCAGTGGATGGAAAGCCAGACCCAGAGACAGGAGGTCCTGGGTTCAAATATGGCCTCAGCCACTTCTTAGTTGTGTGAACCTGGGCAAGATGCTTAGTCCACCTTGCCTAGCCCTTCCTGCTCTTCTGCCTTGGAACCAATACATAGTATTGATTCTAAGATGAAAGGTAAGGGTTTAAAAAAAATGGAGAAGGGGACAAATTGGGGATAGACTTATTAATTCATATGATGTGGAGATATATGTGCATGTGATTTTAATCTCTCTTTGAACTGATGCAAAGTGAACAGACCAAGGAGAATAATTTATATTATAACAACATTGTTAAAACAAATAATTTTGAAAGACTTGAAGAATTCTGATCAACCATCATTCCAGAAGACTAATGAATCAGAATGCTGCCCAATCTCCTGACAAAGAGACAAAAGACTAAACAAGCAGTTAAAAGTCGTATTTTTGCCCAGGATCAACTTGGAAATGTGTCTAATTACATATATTTGTTGTAATTTTTTTTTTCTTCTGGGAGGGTGGGGGTGAGGAAGGGGCAGAAGTAGGTGCTTGTTAATTTTTTTTCCCAAGCCTAAAACTGACTTCCACAGAAAACACCACAAATAGGGAGTCAGATGACCTAGATTCTAGTCAACACATATACCTACTTCACTGTTGTAACTTTGGATTTAGAAACAAAGAACTTAGATTTCAAATCCCACCTTTGCTACTTATCTGTGAGATCTTGAACTAGTCTACTTAACCTGTCTGGGCCTTAGTTATCTCATCTATAAAATAAGCAATTTGGAATGGAGGTCTCTAAAGTCCTATCCAATTCTAAAGCTATAATACTGTATGTCCCTTTTATCTTATTTCTCTCCTCACCAGTTTATTATACACATTGATGGGTGTACAGCTATGACAGACTCATCATGTGTCCTTACCTACTTGTCCCTTATATAAGTAGGCTCATGCTACATATTATACATTATATTCAAACATACTTATTCTAATTCAATAATTAGACAACTACTGAAGACTTACTAGGTTCAAGCCTTATACCAGAATGCAATTAATGAGAATACTTAATTGATAGGAAATATATTCTCGGACTGTTGAGAGCTGCTGGCTTAGCTTCTTTTCTCTATGAATAGGCAGTTAATTTAATGATTTAATCCAAAAGGTACTTATTAAGGGCTATTTCATGGCAGCTAGGTAGCAGTAAATAGAGTGCTGGGCTTGGAGCCAGGAAAAGTTGGATTCAAATCTGGCCTCAGACAAGTACTAGATATATGATCCTGGGCAAGTCATTTTACCCCTTGCCTTACTTAATCTACTAGAAAAGGAAATGGTAAACCACTCCAGTGTTTTGGCAAGAAAAATCCAACAGCATGGTCCACAGGATCACAAAGAGCTGTCTAAACAACCCAACAAAACAACACACTCCATGAAAGGCATGACAGATGTCTGTCTCAGAGGCTAAAAAAACTAAATAGTCTTTGCCTTCAAAGAGCTTACATTCTACTACTAGAAGCCACAAGGTGGAAGCAGATATGTAGGTATCAGGTCATGAGGAGAGAACAATAATAACTTGAGGGACATAGAAAAAGCTTTCCATAGGTGGCACCTGACCTAAGCCTTCAAGGCTTCTGCGAAGAGTTTTAAGAAAGGTGAGCAGGGAACATATTCCAGATTTTCACTAGAAGGAGAAACCCAGCCTATGAAAAGATACAAAGGTGGTAGATAGAATTCCAAGCTCAGAGAATAACAAACAGATCAATTTGGTGTAAGAGTAAAAAGTTGGTCTGACAAAATATTTATGAGTAAAAAAAAGGATTGTGGTCACCAATTATAAAATATTTACCTTAAGTTCAAATGACTATTAGGAGCTTTTATGTACAATGAGGTAGAGATATTAAAGTCAGAAATGTAAGAAGAAGGTAGAGAATTGTCTAGCTTACCACCCTAAGTGTTGCTCCAGTGAAGTCCAGGTAAAGTCCAGCTCAGCACCGGGCAAAAGCTCCCTCAAGTCAAGATCTCACCAACATAGAATGAATGAATCAGTCCTTGCAAGGCTTGGCCTTTTATATCCCTTTAGGAACCAATTGCTGCCTTTCAATTTGCCTGGGGGGGGCGGAGGGGGGGGGAGAACCAGTGACCTTTGGAGATGTGCACTTTCTCTAGTTAGTGACTTATGAACTTTCTTACTTAATGGCTAGCTAAGTGCTAAGTAGAGGCACTTCCAAGTTCTTGATTTGATTAACTTAAAATAGACAAAGGGAGAGTTAATTCTATCTTCACCTTGGTTAGAACATGGAGTGTGTAGCAAAAGGAAGTAATGTAAAATCTGGAAAGATAAGTATAGTCTTTAAATGCTAAGTTGAAGAATTTATCCAAGAGGCAACACAGAGCAACTGACAAACATTGATCAAGGAAATGATTCAACACCTACATCTCTCATTTCTAGGCATTTGCACCAGACCTAATGTTCTCACTTCTACCTCTTAGAATTCTTGGCTTCCTTCTTCAAGTCTTAGTTCAGATCCCATACTCTGTAAGGTCTTTTCCCTTTTTCTCCTGGCTACTAACGCCTTCTTCTTAGGTTGTCTTCTTGTAGCTACAGACAGTTCTGCTATAATGAACATATTCTTTGCTGAAAACCATGGCACTATGCAAAATTGTCCAATGGAAATCACAGAGCTCACAAGGAAAATGGGATAAGGGGCACAACACTCCAAAACTTCATCAGTGACACATTAAAAAAAAAAAAAAAGGAAGAACCCAATAAAAATGGTAGCAGTTTTGTATATGTTAAATGGTTAAGAAATAGAAGTGCTACAATAAACAGTCACTGCAAGGAAGGCTACTACTTGAGTTGTGTTCTCATTCTCAGGCTGGAAAAGTTCAGGCTACAGAGGTAGGCCTTGAGGGGAAAAGTTAGGAAAGAGAAAGTGGGACCTACAAGAATACAAACCAGTCCTCCCATTCATGACTCCTATACCAGCAGAAATTATACAATTTGGCACTTCACATCTCCAAAAAAAATAAAGTTTATTTGTGGGAGTGGGTGACAGAAGGATTGTAACTTGTGAGTTATTGAGTAGTATTATTCAGCCTAGTAGGAGAAAACACAGTGAACAGAGGTAGCTGGTAGATGTTTCTAAAGTATTCCTATGAGGCTTGATTCAACTGGGTGCAGTTTTCTGAGTTCTCAGGAGGAAATCACATATAAGCAAACAAGAAATTTGGTTTGCTTACTCAAATTATTCCATAATATAGCAATCACATTAGAACAAATTCTCCTTTTCAAAACAAGTGTTATAGCAGAACTAACTATATATTTATATACATGTTGTCTGCTCTGTTAAAACCTAAGCTTCTTGAAGAAAGGGGCTATTTCAGCTTTTCTGGCACCCAGTACAGTTCCTGGTATGTATTAAGCATTTAATAAATGCTCTACTGATTGATAGTCAGACCTGTCCTTTACAAAAATATTTTAACAGCTACATGGATAATGGATTAGAATGAGAAATGCCTGGGAAGAAAGTGAAAATGGAATATGTTAAACACACCGCAAAAAGAGAGGTGCCAAGAACACCTTCACCTCCGATACTTTTTCTTGAATCTTTTTGTTATTCTGTTCTGATGGGTTATTTTAAATATTTGATACTGGCTATATGAAGGGTAACCATGAAATAAAGACACACTAACGTCTGAGTCACATTTCAGTCTCTCTTTGTCTGAAATATTTTGAACAGGTGAGAATGGTTTTTATGAACAGGTGAGAATGGTTTTTATGTAAAGACGAGATAACCTGGTGTTCTATATTATAAAAGACCATTACATGAACAAGACACAAACCAAAAAACTGTTGAAGATAATATTCCTACTGATTGTCCCTTTGTAACCAGATCAACAGAGCACTGTAACAATGAGCCACTAGTTGAACCAACACAAACCTCAAATCAAATCTGGGAATTCAGATCTGTTAGCTTCCTACTAAAACAGAAACTAAGAGCTCAGGAGTTCTAGATTTGCCCAAATAATGAGGACTAACTAGAGCTTAAGTTTTTGTTTATACTTAGGGAAGGGGGAGGGGGAGACAAAGGAGGAAGTAGATGAGTATAGGGAAGTCCTTTGTAAAGTGGCTCCAAACAGGAGGAAGAAAAAAAAATGCCTCATAGTTATAAATGCCAAAATGTAATATAATCACTGATCTTTAATTAAATTAATTACACAGGGAGTCAAAAGTCTTCAACAGCTAATGCCTAGAGAAAGATATAGGACACATCCCTTCCCTGACATTGTTCTTTAAAAGACATTTCATTCAATGCCACCACCTTCAATTGCAGCAACTCTTCCATGAGCCACACAATTACAATTGAAATCCAGGAAGCTGACAAACTCAGAAAAGCAGGGCTTAACAAAAGCCCCCAAGAAAAGTCCTTAGTAAGAGGCTACTCCAACTTAGAATTAACTTTTTCCATTAATTCAGAAAGGACTTTAGTAAAGAAAATTCTTCAGGCTTCCATTTCCATTTCCTCGTCAGGCTAAGAAACCCCTCCCATACATAAAGGACTCCAGAA
The DNA here is from genome assembly GCF_016433145.1 of Gracilinanus agilis. Classification (NCBI taxonomy): domain Eukaryota; kingdom Metazoa; phylum Chordata; class Mammalia; order Didelphimorphia; family Didelphidae; genus Gracilinanus; species Gracilinanus agilis. Next base: position 280,434,530 of record NC_058131.1, read on the forward strand.
TAGAGTTTAAATACATTATATAAATAAACTCTACATTCATAATAAAAGAAGAGCAAAGAAACAGAACCCGCTTTGGTGAGCAGAAATAACACTGAATTGGTTTCAGTCAATAGCCAAATTATCAAGCAAGAAAGTGCTAAGAGCTATACTAGCACTGGGGAATCTAGAACCAAAACAAAAACAGAAACTTGCCCTCAAGGAACTCATAGTCTAATGGGGAGGGGGGGAGTGCTAAAGATGAAAATAATTAAGTACATATAAGATATAAAGAGAGGAGTTTGATGAAGATAATCTCAGAGGGAAAAGTGTCCTGTAGAAGATGAAAGCTAAACTAAATCTTAAAGGAAGCCAAGGAAACTAAAAAGTAGAGGCTTGTGGGATAATCAGTGCAAAGGCAAATAGGCAAAAGGTGGAGAGTGTGAAAGAGAATTCTTTACTCTATTGTCTAACCTGAGTTAACACTAACTTAAATACCCCTACTTAATACCCTACCAGACTGAAGACAGGATTAACTTTCTCCTTATCTACTTTTGAATTGAATCAACGAAAGATTAAACACCCTACTTAGTACTAGGTGAGAAGCTAAGGAGGTACTTTGAGAATTCAAACCCCTAGAAATTCAATCAAATCAGGAAACTGTGAACCTTTTTGATTCAATCAGCCAAGAATCTGTGAATCTTTTTGAGAAGAACTTAACCTTCAGAAGGTGAGAAGTGATCCTACAGACACAATGCCCCCTGGGCAATGATAGACAATTTGGAAACTGTGATTGGCCCCTGTGAAGAGGGGAAGGGACAAGAAGTCACCATAAAAAGCAAGCCGCGGATCTCCTTCAGGGCAGATTGTCTTTGAGAAGATAGTCTGAAGAGATTGTCTTCTGGAGATAGCCTTAGATATTCCTCTGTCTTTGAGGGAGCTTCGCTGGAAGCTATGGCTTGGATGGAGGGCTCTCGGAGCTTGGCTTCTACTTGGACTCTGATTCTTGGATTACTTCCTTGGCTGACCCCTTTCCTAGCTTCTGGAGAGACTAGCTTCCATCTTAGAGGAGGCAGCGTAGTTACTCATTACCAGACTTCCTGGTTGAGAGCTAATTAATCTCTGCCTGGATTAAGTAGGCCCAGAGCAAAACATTTAGGTTAATAGGATAGAAAACTTCTCTATCCCCCTCACATTTCTCTTCTTTATTGTTTCCTATTTGTAAATAAATTTCTGACTCAAGATATTATAAACACTGGTGACCACAATTTCATATAATCATTGTCCAACCATTAATTTTAACCTTTACAAGAGGTATCTAAATAAAAGCAGGTAGTCTAGTGTGCCTGGATCAAAGAGTGGCTGAAGGGTAATCACTGAATAAAACTAGAAAGGTGGGAAGAAATCAGGTTTTTAAAGAGTTTCAAATGCCAAAGATATCCTGGAAGCAATAGGGAGTCACTGCTGTTTATGGAATAGAAGGAGGGACATAGTCACATTCTCAGTGTAGGAATATTACTGACAACTGAGTGAAAGAAGGACTGGATAATGGGAGACCAACCAAGAGACTCCTGCAATAATACTGGTGAATGGTGACAAGGGACTGACTAGGGTGGTAGCTGTGTGAATGGAGAGAGGGGGCAAATAAGAGATTTTGAAAGGGTAGAAATGCCAAGTCTGTTATTGGATTGGACACATGGGATAACAGTGAGATTGGAGCCTGGATGACCAGAATGATAGTTGTATCCTTGGCAATGATAAGGAAGCTTAGAAGAGGGAAGGGTTTTGTGAGGCAAAAGATGTTAAATTTAAGATGCCAATAGGACATACAGTTAAAGATGTGCACAACAGGCAGCTGAAAAGCCCTTGATTCTCTCCTGAACTGCAATCCTACATCATCAACTCCCTTCTGAATATCTTTACCTGTTTAACAATCTATCCACATAGCTATCTATCTAAAATTGTCTATATCTATCAGATATCTGTATCTGTAGATAAAGTCTGGGAATAAGGACCCAGAATTGAGTCTTAGAGCTATACTGCTTGCTACTATTTGACCTTGGACAATTCAACTGGGCCTCAGGTTCTTCTCAGTTAAATAAAGGAAGAAGAACCATTTCTATGGTTCCCTTTCAACTAATTAAAAAAAATAATAACACATTATATAGTACTTACTAGTTTGCCAGGTACATGCTAAGCACTTTATAATTATTATCTTGATTGGTCCTCATAAGTACCTTAAAACTCTTATTACCTCCATTTTATAGATGAGGAAATTGAGGCAAAAAGCAGTTAAGTGGCTTGCATAGGGTTAGAAAGCTAATAAGTGTTTGAGGCTGGTCTTGAATTCAAATCTTCCTAACTGCAGGCCCAACACACTTTCCACTGAGCCACTTTGCTGATTAAAACTTTCTCTCACTCTAAGAAGCAACTGGTTTAGTAGAACAAATGCTGAACCTGGAGGTAAGGAGAGACCTAGGCTAAATCTCATCTCTTGTACTTACTATCTATATTATTAAGGACAAGTCAGAGCTTTCCTTTCTATGTTTACAAAATGAGGATATATTATCTATACACTCTATATACCTACCTCAGAGGAACAGAGAATGTATTATAAAGCACTCAGTAAACCTTATAACACTATATAAATGTCAACTATTGTAATTATCCTTCTTTATGGGAAAAACAAAGAGAAAGCCCTTCAAATTAAATCCATCCCCATCCCAACTGACTTTTGGAATGTAAGCTTCATTAGGGAAGCAACTGAGTCATTTTTATCCCTCTATTCCTAATTCAGTAGGTTCCTGAAAGTAGAGGCAGCTCATAAGTAAAAGGCACCTGGCTTGAAGTCAGGAATTCACAATGCAGATACTTATTAGCCATGTGACCAACCCTAGGCAAGTTACTGAGTAAGCCTCAGAGGATTGCTGTGAGGGTCAAATGAGAATATATATGTAAAGTGCTTTGCCAACTTTAAAATATTATAAAAATGTTAGCTACTAGTATCACTTAATGTGTTAAAATTTGAATTCATCTCCAGTAAGCTCAAAAGACTAACTGAAGCTAAATATTTACTCTCATCTATACTCTATCCCTGACCCAGCACAAAGCTCCAATAGGAAACCTAGGCTAGTTTGCATTAGTCACAGAACCACCAAATAGATAATACCATGTTTTGTGTAACAGAGAGAAATTTAAAAAAAAAAAAAAAAAAAAGAATCAAATGTCCTCTACAATGGCTGCATTCCAAGACCACAAGCTTGCTGAGGTCATTATACTGACTGGTGATTGGGAGGCAAGGAAAAACATGGAAAACATGGGAGGTTTTACCAGATTGTGTATGTGCATGTGAGAGGCAATATGAAGGAGTGGCTAAAAAGCAAGCCTTAGAACCAGGAACTCTCAATTTCAAGTCCTTGAACTCTCACTGCCTCAGTAAATGCTCTACGACTGCAAACTGTAAAGGAGTGGTGATCTGAACTGGTAGAGAGAGTTCTCTCACCTGAGAGTTCTGTTTAAATGAATGATATCAAAGGTCTGATCCAAAATTATGCCAATATGCCTCCAACAAATCACTAATTTCATCAGTACAAGTATCCTTTCCATACCTCAACTTCCCCCATCACAGTTTCAATATATCACAAGTTGGCATAAGGAATTAAGTGGGAATTTGGTGGGAGTTTTGCAGAAGCCATAAATGACAAAGACCAGCAGATCACAGATTCAGACATGCATAAAATATATGTATAGTATAGTCTTGTCAACATATTTTATCTTTTAATGTCATAAACATAATTTTATATCCCATAAAAAGAAAAAAATTCAGACTTCTATGGTACAAAGAAGGAGCAAAAAAATGTTATTTGGATTTTCCAGTTTGGGGGTAGGTGGAGTGCCATGCCCCTAATCCCCACAATGTGGAAGGGATACCTACATTTGTACACTTTCTGCCAACAAAAGTCACACTCCTTTCCCTTCTGTACCTTCCCTTGGTAAATGATCTTCCTGAGTAGCCATATACCAAAAAATACAGCACTTGGCATTAACCTTCAGGTATAATCTTGTATATGTAGGGATATATAGCTAAGTATCAATTACCTACAAATCCTCTTACCCCCATCAATAAAACCTTACATTTAGAAGCTCTGGAAAAAAACAACAACAACAACAACGCATTTGTTGGAACTCAAGAGAATATTACATTTTTGGGGTATGAAAAGACCTCAGAAGTTTAGTCCTAACCTCTCATTTTAAAATAGAAAACTAAGGCGTGGGGATGGGAGGAAAGAGAAGATAACTTCCCCAGGGTCACACAATTTTATGGCAGAGTTAAAACTAAAAACACGGGTATTCTGATTCTGAGTTCAATACATTATACTGCCTCCCTATAGTCTTGTCTTTCAGGGTACTGGTGAATAGAGCTATGTATTCAGTGTTCCTCTTATGTTATCCTATCATAAAAGCATACTGAAAGCTAACTTGTCCAAAAAGAATTGCAAAGGATTTTTAACCCTGAAAATCAACAAGAACATTACTGGCACTACCAAGAAACCATACATAGACCAACCTTAGGATCTTTCATATATAAAATTACTAGCAACACTTACAGACATCCATAGTTCCCATGGGCTTTAATAACTGAAAAGCCTTTTGGGTTATTTAGATTTGAGCAGTTAGTCTTTTGTTCAAATTCAGACTTCCAGACACAAGCAAGAGATTTCTATCAGATGAAATACAAGACAATTTCTCTAGAGATAAAATTAGTCAGAAAGGAATCTGAAATCAAAGCTATGATGAAACTTAGACTTGGGACAGCAATCAACAATACAACAATTCTTAAAAAGCCTTAACAAGTATTGAGATTCTGACTGAAACCTTACAAGAAACACCATTACATTGTGGTTGAAGAGCTATCCTTGGAAACACAAAGACTTGAGTTCCAAGTCCTGCCACTGACATAGCAGTAACCCTGGGCAAATCACTTAACTTCTCACCAGTCTAGCCAACTCTATAGCTAAGCTGAATTCAAGATGGCAAATTGTATTGGTAAAGGGAGTTTCCTCACTCAGGAGGTCCTTATGGCAATGACATCACAGCTGAAGGCCTCCCTATCTTTATCTGAGTTTCCCACAAAGAATCAAGGAGCATTTTAAAAATGTCTTCTGGGTTGATGGAGACTGTGTTAGGAGAATTACAGTATAAGAGAATATTAATATTTAGTACATGGCATTACATGAAAAGTACAAATGAGAGTCACAAAAGTGCTATGTGAAGTATGAAGGAAGAAGTCCTTATTTTAAAGGCAGAGGAAGACTGAGCTTCATAGAAAAGATTTTAGCAGGGATTTAAAGGATGGCTAGAGGGCAGCTAGGTGGCTCAATGGTTACCAGGCCTAGAGACAGGAGGTCCTGGGTTCAAATTTGGCCTCAGACACTTCCTAGCTGTGTGATCCCAGGCAAGTCATTTAACCCCCATTGCCTAGCCCTTACTACTCTTCTGCTTTGGAACACAGATAATTCTAAGATGGAAGGTAAGGGTTTAAAAAAACTTAACATAACAGATAAAGAAAAGAGAGAGCAGTTCACTAATAGGGACACCAGTGTTAAGAAAGGCAGAGGCTTGCTTGCCTGTAAATAGGTCATTCCTTCTCTTCTCATGAACTGGCCTGGGCTTAATCTAAGAACTGACTGCAGCACCATCTCTATTCTTTCATATACACTGATAAAAAATCCTCCAATTAGAGGGTATGAACAAAAGTTCCATAAGGAAGCTTGGATCCAGCCATTGCTATATAAAAAAGATACTTATTGTATTTCTATTTTGGACTAGTAAGCACAAAAAGCAAAAGCAAAATCATTCCTTCACTTTAAAACCTGTGTCTTTCATCCTACTCCCCTTATTCCAAAAGAAAAGCAATGCCAACATTAGTTACACCAAACCTAAGAGTTTAAGCTTATCTTTTTTTCACCAAATAAAGCCCCAATTCTAGTATCTAATTAACAACAATCAAAAAAGTTAAGAAAACTATTTTGCTATATTCATAAAATGATCTTTTAACTATCCTGTAAGGCCATTCACAGTATAAAATAAAATTAAAAACAAAAACAAATAAAACCTTGATGAACCTTTAACAAGAATTCTCTCTGGACCGAAACTAACAAAGGCCATTATACCTACCAATATCATAATCCCAATTTATACCTCCAAAATTTTCATCTTTTACACTGATGGTGAACCTATGGCACGGGTGCCAAAGATGGCATGCAGAGCACTCTCTGTGAACACTTGGCGCCCTCCATCCCCCCCCCCACCCCCACCCAGTTTGTTACTAGAAAGGCAAAGGGACTCTGGCAGAGCTGCTTCCCTCCCCCTCCCCACCCTGCCTGACATCTTTTCACACACCCCGCCCCTCTGCCCAGCAGCCAATGGGAGCACACAGAGGGTAGGGTGGGTGGCTCACAGGCAGCAGAGCTGGAGGAGAGTGGAACACTCTCTACCCTCAATAAGGACATTCCTCACTTCACCAAATCCCTCCATCCAGTAGCTCAATGGGAGTACTTTCTCCCTCCCCTGTGTGGAGTAAAGGGGTGGGGGTGGGGGGCAGAGCACTCCATCTCTAAAAGGTTTGCCATCACTGTTTTAGGAGCTCAAATCCTTCCTGATTTTATCTAATTAAATAGCACTCAGGCACTGCCAGGTACTTAATGTCTTCAGTCACTTTAAAGAAGTCAACTTCTTTGTGACCTTGAAGAACTAGGGGGAAAAAAGATAAGCAAGCATAAGCAGAGGTAAAATGTTTAAGCAGTGATCTATTGTATAGCATAGAAAACAAATAGCTTAAAGAACTGTAGCACTCATTAACTTGGGAAATATAAACAAGGGATCAGTAACCAAATAAACTCTACTCCAATAATAAGAAACATTAACAGCAACAAAACAACTTGCTAGTGCAACACAAGAGCCTGACAGTCATTTCCAGAGGGACTGCATGAAATCTCTGAACAGGGAAGGTATCTGAATTTTCTCTGCCAGGCTCTGGTTTCTGAAAGCCATGAAGAAAACCATCTATCCCAAGAATCATCATTTTACTTAATACTAAAAAAGTTCAAGTAGAACTCTTAAAAACGTAACAAATCTTATAATTTCTTCTCTAATCTTCATCTCAGTCCTCATCTAATTAAAAATTCAGAGCAACTCTCATTTCAATTTCTATAGCAGAAAACCACAAATGGTAATTATTGCTACAAAATTTCTATAATGTTACACTCAAAATGATAAAGGGTATATATAATACAAGAGACTGATCATGACAATCTATACTCCACTAACAATCATTTTCATCTTGACAACTCCTTGAATCCAAATAATCCAATATGCTATTTGGTTTTAAAGTCCACAGGCAAGCTACACAAATCAAGACATTCCACTCTTCCAAACTGTTTCAAAACACACATTCCATTTAATCAACCAACAGGTTACACCCACTACCACAAAGCAGAAATACAGAATTAACTTTCCAGGTTGGACATGTTTCTTCTACCAAAAACAAAACAGTTTTCTATCATTGTGTCAAAACAGAACTTGTCTATGAGATCTATGAAATACATAGAAAAACCATAATCTTTTTTCCAAAGAGCCAGGACAGAGAATTACAAATGTTTAGCACAAAGAAATGGGTCAGCATCATGTGAAGAATTCCAGCTATGGCTTTCTGAGGCCAAAACAATTAATTACCCAGACTACTCAATACTCAAAGCCTTGGACTGCTGCTGGCCATAACATAAAGATAGCATTCACGCTTAAAGTAATTCAATGCTTTCTGGTAACCATGAAAATTTGTGCGTTGGTTCTTTTCTGGGGAGTAAATAAATTTCTAATTTTTACTGAGAAATACATTTTTACTGTTTCAGAATTTGGCATGTAATTTCCAAAAATTGTTCATTTCCAATTTGCATCTCATTCTTTTAGGTTTCTGAAGTAACATTATCAGCATCTAGTTCAAGATCTTATCTAGGATGGTTATTTGGGTTATATGAGTAAATTGGAAAGACTAAAGAAAAATGGTAGCATAAATAGAATTTCATTATGATACAAAGACAAATGAATAGCACAAAACAAAAACAAAAATACTTTGTGAAAAAATACAGTAGGCTATGGTTATCTTTTTTTTCTTTAAGGGAAACAAGACACGACATTTAACTTAAAAAAATACTAACAAATTTTATTCAACTGCTAAGTAGACCCCTAATAGAAAAAAAGACTACAACTTTAGATAAACTGCTTTATGCCTTTAAATCTCTTGCTACATATGAAACAAATGATTCATAAACCAATGTCTCTGCTAGTATTTTTTACACACAAAGACACAAAACCCCAAAGCCTCAGTTATAGGATGCTTCTCACGTGACATCTAAAGCTAACAGATACAACTAAGAACTGGACTGAAACCAAATCTTAAAAACTTTCAGTCCCTGGCTCAAGTCACTTGGGTAAACCTCTATGTACCTTAGTGGGTTAAGAACTCCCAAGTGCTATTCACAGTTATAAACAGTGATATCATTGGTAGCAAAAGCCCAGGTCTACAAGCTCCCAATGGTGTGCAATACCAAGCTATGGGGTTTTCTAAATACCTAAAATCTTTTTTAAAAAATAATTTCATTTCAAGCATTACAGCTCATCAGTAATTCCCATTTTTAACACTTTTCTCACTCAAGCACTACAGGCATAAGGCTCCTAAAAGCTATACAGGAAAGTTCATACAAGATTTTAAATAAAGAAATCCAAGTCAACAAGCAGGACATCATAAGATAGTTCCATACTTTTAGAGGGAAATTTTGGGGGAAAAAAATTTTTTTAATTCAAATTAGTTATATGCATGTACAAAGTCCAAAAGAAAAAATATTTTAAAAGGCAAATTGCATTGTTTTGGGATATAATGAAGACAATCTAAGTCAATAAATCAAAATAGTGTTCTTCATGGTAAATAAGAATCTGCCAATTCAGAATACATATACAACAAGACAAGCAAAAGTATCAGAAATGGAAAGAAATCAAACAAGAATGGCAGAATAATGAAAAGTCCTATCACAACTTACTGCTATTAACATTCTTAAATGAATCATAAAATAATCTTTCAGTAAAAAAAGAAGAGTCAAAATTGGGGAAGGAATGACAAATAACCACACACAAAAAAGCAAAAGCAAAAGGCAACCAGTTTCCATTCTCAAACTAGTTCTGACTTGCCATTCTTGACATTCCACTCTCTCTGCATTTTCAGAGTCTCCATTCCTCACACTTTATTTTTACTCACTTGGACCTGAAGAAGTAGAACAACAGAAGGCAAGCCTAACCATCTTTGTATTACAGGAACAACTCTCCACTTGTAGGAGTACAAACAGAAACTACTAAAAAAACAAAAAAGGTCAATTCTCAATTATCCCTGGTAAGCAGAATGATAGTATAGATAAGTGAATTAAACTGGTATTCAGATGAACTGTGAAAGATTTAGCTATTCTCAGCAATACAATAATCCAGGACAATTCTGAGGGACTTATGACAAAGAATGCTTTCCATCTCCAGGGAAAAGAACGGTTGGAGTCAAAAAAGCAGATCAAAGCATATGATTTTTCACTTTAAAATATTTGGGTTTTTATTTTGGAGTTTTGGTTTTATGAGTATTCTTACAAAAAATAAACAATATGGAAATGTTCTACATGATTAATACATATATAACCCAGATCAAATTGCTTTATCAGCTCTGGAAAGAGAGGGAAGGGAGAGAGAAGGAGACAATTTGGATCATATAACTTCAGAAATCTTATGTAGAAAATTGTTATTACAAGTAATTGGGAAAATAAAATATCTTTTACATTGAAAAAATAAAAATTAAAAAATTAAACAGTATTTTAAAAGTTCAAGTTATATCACAAGTTTTAAGCACCCTCTTCAAAGAACCATTTAGCAAAATTAACAAGTTACATTTTATATTCTCACCATTTCCATAGTCCTCTTCATAAAGAAATACCTTTATTAGGTGGTTATCCAAGAACCACCAAAATGGCTAATAGTGACTGAAGACACTGACTCTCAAAGATAGAAGGAAAAGTGAACAAGACTGCATAAAATAAGACTCTGATAAATGAAAGGATGATATTAACCTGTCATATCCTAAGGACAAAGAACTAGACACAAACTAAGAGAGAATGAAAAAGCTAAGGAATAAGTAGAAACTTATTAAATGCAAAGCACAAAAGCTGAACAGAGTACCTAGATTTCTTAATCTAGTTCAAACCTCTCATTTCACAGATGATGTTACTGGGCATAGAGAAACTACAAAGTAACAACAACAAAAAAGTCTCTACTGTTCTGTTTAACATTTCCAAGAACATAGTTTACCTGGCTTATTTACCAAATCATTTTGTGTCTGAGCAAGGGCATACTGCCTCAGTATTCTACTGGGTTCCAGAATTGGGTCCCTCTCCCCCCTGCCACTTTTTCTGCCAGCAGAGGACTCAAGTGCTATCTAATAGGGTTCCTAATAAATTGATGAGAAAGGCTTGGAATTCTGGGAAGGAAATTTCATTCTTCATTTGGGTACCAGAATATGGCTAGGTAAGTCAAATTAATCTTTTTTTTTTTTTTTTTTTTAAATCTAGACACAGCATTTCAGAGGTAGACGGGATCTTGGAGGGCATTTAGTCAAACTTCATTTTATAGATGAGGAAACTAAGGCCCAGAAAGAAGAAGGGATTTGCTCAAGTTCATACAGGTGAATAGCAGATTCACCTCAGGTCTCCTGACTCAAAAGTTTTCTTTCCTGCAAAATTCTATTCCCAATTGAATCTACCCTCCTCTCATCTGTCAAATTGATCTTAAAAGTGCAAGTCTGATCATGTCATTCCTCTATTCAACAAACTCCAATGGCTCCCTATTGCCTCCTCGATCAAATATAAAATCTTCTGTTGGGCTTTTAAAGCCCTTTTAACCTGTATTCTTTCTACCTTTCCAATCTTCTTACATCTTACTCCCTTCACTTACTCTACCTTACTCCCTCCTTCACTTACTCTGAGATTCTGTGACTGTGTGGACTTCTTTTCTGGTCCTCTCACAAGACATTCCATCTCCAGACTGGCTGCTAGCAAAATCTAGTATTCTCTCCTCCCTCCTGGCTTTCTTCAAATCTCATCTAAAAGCCCACCTGAGAGAAGTCTTTCCCAGGACTCCTTAATGTTACAGCCATTCCTCTGAGAATTATATCCAATTTACCCTAAATATATCTTGTTTGTATGTAGTTGTTTGCATATTGTGTCCCCCTCCCTCAATTATATTGTGAGCTCCTAGAGGGCAGAGATTGTTTTTATTTTGTCTTTTCTTTGTAACCCCAGAGCTTAACACAATGCATGACACATAGTAGGCATGAAATAAATACCTATTAAATTCATTTTCCACTTTATCTCATAGAACTTCCTTTTTTGTTTGCTCAGTCAAGTGCATTTAGATAATATAGTTTAAATTAAAAATAAACAGGAGAAGTAAATTACTGAGGAGCTCCAGCCAGACCCAACAACTAAGAAGACTGGCAGGAGAAAATATTCTATCCTATTAGGAGTGGATATAAAAGAGAGAAGCTGAGGGAAAAAAACAAAATGGGTTAATTACTGAAGACTCCCCAAGTACACTAAACCCAAAAGGCTAAGTTAAGTCCCTGGTGGTCTACAAGGTCAGTTCTGTCATAAACACAAAGACTATAGATAATAGTCATAGAATCTCAGAACTGGCAGGAACTTCAAAAATAATTTAATCTAACCTGTAGCTGAACAGAAATCTTCTTTCCAACATTTCTGACATTCATAAATTTAGAATTGGAAGGGACCTTAGGTCATCTAATGCAACCACCTCATCATTTTACAGAAGAAACAGAGGGCCTCAATCTTGGTGACACAACTAGCTGATTGAAGATGTGAATCCAGGTTCTCTGACTCCAAATTCAGTACTCCTTCCACAAAATCACAGTTCCTAAATTAGAAGGCCTCTCTAGTGGTGGGAAACTCAGTACTAGCACCTCCTGAGAGGACCTCTACTAGAGCTCTATTAAAGCAGTTATTAGCCTGATGCTTTATAGAAATCAGCACTAGGGTCATTAATGGTGGCACTTTTTCTTCACCTATAAAGGGACCAGACCAGATGACCTTTAAGGTTCCTACAGTTCCAAAATGGTACTCTTAGGTTCAAAGAAGTAATCATTTTGAAATCTTAACTTCTGTTCATTAAATGAGGAGCATTAATGGCTCAATATATACAATTCTGGCTGCATCCCTTTCTTTCTGAAACCTCTACCCCCTTCTACTCTCCCATATCTTTTTTTCCTTTTCTCTCTTTGCCCTAGTCTCCAGTTGAAGCTACAAGCACTGCTAGACCCTATAGGTGGCATTCAAAGCTCCAGAAGTTGCTAGGCTATGTCTTAAAGAGAGACAAAGACCACTTCCTTGTATCCTATACATTGCTGAAAGCAGCATTTGTATTTGGTTATTTGGTTTATTTGATTCTTTCTCAAACCATCAAAAATAGGTCACAAAAAACAAGCTACAGTGAAGGCAATGTGTTATTTGTATCCATACACATAAAGAAACCTGGATAACAATAAAATTTTCCGGGGGAAGTTTCAACAATTCTGAAAACAAGCTGGCACCTGGTGAAGGCTTTGCCCTAGGAAGTTATATATTTAGTGAACAAGAAATTCAAGGTTCTTAAATATCTCTCTTCTGACATTACAAAGCTGTTCATCTCTATCTTGAAAAGTATCTTTTTCTTCCTAATATAAAAAGGTGGGTTTTCACTACTTGGCATGTAAAACAGCACCTTCCTACTTTATAAGGCAAATCCATCAGAAGCCAACATTTCCAACAGTACTGTGTTTCTTATTTGGAGGGGGGGAAGGGAAGCCATCTGGTAGAAAAGGCCCCTGAACAGTTACATCCTGTTTATTATTAAATCTTTTTAGCAATAGTGCTTTAAAACTTTTTCCAAATAACTCCCTTGTTCCTGGCACTCCAACACAGACTCATCTTTGGGGGATCTCTTTTGCTCTTCAGCACAAACCAATAATCACAGCTCATATCCACCAACTCCACTTAAAACACATGGGGAAATCTAGCTACCATCCTGGGGAAATGCTATGGAATTTAATATTCTCTTTCTGCCCTCAAATACAACAGAAGCTGAAGTCTGAGATAGTGAAATGGTGACTATTAAATTCCATTTCAATGTGTCTCAAAAAGAAAAAATACCTCTCCCACCTTTTTCAGGACCCAAAAAAACAGAAACTAAAGACTGTCCTTTCTTCAGTCAAATCGCCAAAATACCTGAACCAGAAAGCAAGAAGCTTATTTCTTGCCTTATAAAGTGGTCTCTCTTCACAAACAACAAGGTTGCCAAAATATAGGCGATTTTTAAAAACGACAATAATTCAGATTTCTCAAACAGGCATAGCAGAAAATAATTGGCATAAAAATGGGAAGGCGACCTAAAGAAATATGCAAAAATCTATCCCTTAGTTGTTCAACAGTAATATTTTGGTGGTCTACATCCTTCTGACATTTTAATCTGGGAAAGTGGAGAAGGAGGTGAATGGATCAGATATATAGTTTGCAAGAAAGATACTCTGAAATCATATCCAACCTAAGCCTGACAGGGCTTTAAAAATAATATACACACATATGCTGAGCCCTCTAGAGCGCAGGACGCAGGTCCAAAACAATGGGGTGAAAAGACGTTTTTTTTTTTGTGTGTGTGTGTTTTTTAAAGCCCAGCCCAAGAAGGCATAGGTGTAGGGGAAAGTACCTCTGCCCCCTCCTCTCACAGAAAAAGAAAAGAGCCACCCACAGACACGGAGAGAAAACACACACATCCCCATCCCCTGCGGCCCTACAACCAGGGAGCCAGAGAGAAAAGGGGCAGGTTGGGGGAGGGACCGAGGCCCTGCAGTTCGCAGATTCACAAATCTGGTTGGAAAAACAGCCACCACCATTGCAAACTGGGGGAGGGGTGTGCAGGCAAAAGATTCAGACTATGCCCAGCCCCGTCCCCAGCGCCATGGGAAGAATTTGGGGGAGGGGGGAATTCACACACCCTTCCCCAGAAACCCAAGACCCCTGCATTCCTGGAAACAAGAGAATGGGGGGTGGGGTGAGGGAGGAAATATAATTGGGGAAGAAATGGAAGGGTAAGCAGAGAA